>NC_045710.1:7112391-7415422 GCF_009834535.1 Camelus ferus
CATTTAAAAAATAAGGTAAGGAGGAGGAGGATGGTTAATGCTCAACATAAAAAAAGCAACATAGTCATCAATGTGGTACATCTTTTACCTACAAATCATCTTCTTCAAACATGGTAACAAACTCCTGGATCACTGAAGCGTTCTGAACATGCTTTGGTATATATCCAGTCTTACTCATGACACTTGATCAAAAATGTTTGCAGAATTAGCTAACAGTACAAAAAAAACTTTTGAGATGCAAAGCTAGTGAGGAATAGAATTGAAATGGAGGCAAAACAGAACCATAAATTCCTAACTTCACAGTCAAATAAGAGATTGTTTATTTGTCTGTTTGTTTAATTATTTGAATTAGGAATCTCAATACTGTCCTATTACATCATAGGTAATAATATATAAAGGACTACAGGATAATTTTCAAAATTTTTAATGTAGTTTTAAAGTTTTTTTTCCCCTTTTCAAGATAGGCTTATTATTGCTCCTATTATATAAATCACAAGAGTAAGCAGGAAACAATGGCATACTGGTAATCTAATTCTTTATAAAAGAATTAAAAAAGAGAAAGCTTCTAGTAATTCTTGCTACTATACACCAATTTTTATGACATCATATTTTGGAACATTAAGTGTAATAAATCAGATCTTACTAAAAATAACTGCATTGTCATTTTGTGAATGAGACAGGATTTCTAGCATGTAAAATCAGTAATAAGCACTTACAAAGAAGGGAAATAAAATTATAATAGTTATTAGTATGCTTACCTGAACCACCCAGGGACTGTTGGCAAAGGCCATAATATCTCTTTCTTCCCAGAAAAAAGCAGAATCTGATCTTTTTATCATTTCAAATTTACTAAGAAGCTTCATAGCATAAACTTTCTGTGATGCCTTATGACGAACCTGTTGATTTTTTAAAACAGAAAAATTAATACTTTAATTTTATGAGAAAAAGATGAACAGATTATACTATAATGCTATTCTTAAAGACTTTAGTTACAAAACAAAAATGATCCTTAGCTAACTAAGAAAAAGTAAAAACATTTTTAATGAAAGAAACAGAGAACATTCCCAATAGCCTAAACATTTCATGAAAGAAACAACACCTTTAAATGCTAGATTCAATACACAGCTACCTCATTTCATCTAAATAAAATTAAATTCATGAAGCTTCATTCCCTCATGTAATTAAGCTAGCCAATTTTAAGAATGTCATTAAGTGAGAAAACTGTAAGGTATGTACTTGTATCCCTCACAATCTGAACATAAGAACCTAATAAATTTACGTATCAAGGGATATTTGTGATTTTGTTAAGTCATCCTTATTTCTTTTTAGGTAATCTATTTAAAAGGGTTTTTTTAAGGGGAAAAACTACCAATAATATGATTATTTGATCAATTCTTAATGTTCTTCGTTAGATTGTTAATTCTGTAAGGGCAAGGACAGTGTCTGTTTTTGACCATCATTTAATCCTAGAATATAGAATAGCAAACTCTACCATAGAGCCAATAAATATCTAATGAATGATTATAATCGTTAATATCTACTGGTAATAAATAACAACATTTATAATTAGGTATCTAATAGGATGTCCAAAACTAAACTCTAGATCTTCCCCCTAAATTTATTCCTCCTGTAATCGTCTCTATTTCAGTAAATGGCATCTTCATTCTTCCAACTGCTCTGGCTAAAAACCTCTGGCTCCTCTTTTTTTCATACAGCTCATAAAACTAATCAGCAAATCACATCAGTCCTACTGACAGTTTCAGAATCCAGCCATTTCCAACTACCACCACTAAACTACCCTGTAAAAAAACATTTTTTACAGGCATAACTTGTTTTATTGTGCTTAGATTTATTGCAATTTGCAGAAACGACATTTTTACAAATTGAAGGTTTGTGGCGACACTTTGTCAAGCAAGTCTATTGGTGCCATTTTTCCAGCAGCATTTGCTTATTTCATGTCTATTGTCACATTTTGGTAATTCTTGCATATTTCACACTTTATTTATTAGTATTAGTATTAGTATTTATGCTACAGTGATCTATAATCAGTAATTGTTTTCAAGCACCACAAACCATGCCCATATAAGACAGCAAACTCAATCAATAAATGCTGTGTGTGTTCCAGCTATTCCACTGACCAGCTGTCCCCTGTCTCCCCCACTTCGGGCCTCTCTATTCCCTGAGACACAACAATATCAAAATTAGGCCAATTAATAACCCTACAATGGCCTGTAAGTGTTCAGGTGAAAGGAAGAGTTGCACATCTCTCATTTTAAAGCAAAAGCTAGAAATGATTAAGCTTAGTGAGAAAGGCATGATAAAAGCCAAGAAAGGCCAAAAGTGAGGGCTCTTGAGTCAAACAGCCAAGTTGTGAATTCAAAGAAAAGTTTTCGGAGGAAATTAAGTGCTACTCCAGTGAACATACAAATGATAAGAAAGTAAAACCACCTTACTGCTAATATGGAGAAAGTTTTAGTGGTCTGAATAGGTCAAAACAGTCACTAAGTTCCCACAAGCCACAGGCTAATCCAGAGCAAGGCTCTAACTCTCTTCAATTCTATGAAGGCTGAGAAAGGTGAGGAAGCTGCAGGAGTCTGAAGCTGGGAGAAAAAGCTGGTCCCTCATGAACTTTCTCCATAACATGAAAGAGCAGGTGAAGCAGCAAGTGCTGATGTAGGCGCTTACACTGAATAACAGATCTTCAGTGTAGATGAAATAGCCTTATATTGGAAGAAGATGCCATCTAGGACTTTCATAGTTAGAAAGGAGAAGTCAATAACCTGGTTTCAAAGCTTCAAAGTACAGGCTGACTCTCATGTTAGGGGCTAACACAGTTGGTGATTTTAAGTTGAAGTCAGTGCTCCTTTACCATTCCAAAAATCCTAGGGCCCTTAAGAATTATGCTAAACCTTCCATCTGTGCTCTATAAATGGAACAACAAAGCCTAGATAACAGCACATCTGTTGACAACATGGTTTACTAAATATTTTAAGCCCACTGTTGAGACCTATGCTCAGAAAAAAAAAAAAAAAAGATTCCTTTCTAATTACTGCTCATTGACAATGCATCTGGTCACCCAAGAGCTCTGATGGAGATGTATGATGATATCAATGTTGTTTCATGCCTGCTAACACAACATTCATTCTGCAGCCCATGGATCAAAGAGTCATTTCGACTTTCAAGTCTTAAATAATAAGAAATACATTTTGTAAGGCTATAGCTCCATAGATAGTAATTCCTCTGATGGATCTGGAAAAAGTCAACTAAAAATCTTCTGGAAAGGATTCACCATTCTAGATACCATGAAGAACATACATGATCCATGGGAAGAGGTCGATTTATTAACATTAACAGGAGTTTGGAAAAAGTTGATTTCAGTCCTCACAGATGACTCTGAGGGGTTCAAGCTTTCAGTGAAGGGAAGTAACTGCAAATGTGGTAGAAGGAGTCTCATTGTTCTCTACCCTAGAACTCAATTTGTTTTCTTCCTAGAAGATACCATAACTTGTAATTTTTGCTTCCTTGTATTGTCTGTCTGCCATATTAGAATGTAAGCTCAACAATGGCAAAGATTTCCCAGGCCTGTTTTATTCTCGATTATACCCTCAGTGCCAGGTAAAATGCCAGCACTGGTCATTAAAACACTCACTAAATATTTGATAAATGAATTAATGTCTGAGAAAAAAGTTTTATTTGATAACTGGCCGCACTATGAATTTTCAGTTTTAAGAAAAATTTAACAAGTAATATTTCTAGTCATTTTCACCAATGACTGTTCATATTTAGAATCAATATTTATACTGATGAAAATAAGGTAAACCAAAGGAATGTTTTTGTCTTCCCTAGGGAAGGTACTTCTTTCATAGAGAAAGTTTTCTTCCCGCTAACAAAACCCAGGCAAGAAATTTTATTTGTTGAATAGGCTTGAAAACATCAGTAACAGAAAATAAAGTCAAGTCCTAACATGAAAATAAGTAATACAAATATTTACCACTCAGAATCATGCACTTCTGGCTATGACAGAATAACTGGTACCAGTTAGCCCTCTCACTGTAAACAATCGTCAAAATGGCAAAATATATGAAGCAATTATTTTCAAGTTTTGTAAAATAGGTAGCAAAAAACCATAATCCCTGAAAGAAGAGAAACTCATCAAGTCAATCTCATAATTGCCCAGACATTCTGAAGGCAATATCCCAAATAGTATACAACAAGCGATCATCTAAGCTAAGCACAGTGGTCCTGATGAGTTGAGGAGGCGGCTGGATTATGCTGGACAGGAAACAGAAAAGTAAGGAGCTATGCAAAGGGAGGCTCCTAAAAGTCCATATGAGTCCTTGGCTAAGGGCCAGACCAGCAAAGGGGAAAATACCAAAGGTATACCAAAGAGCAACTGCTATGAGGTTGATAATAAAACAGAGATACTAGATATTAAATATCATTTCAGGGATATTCAATTTCCAATCAAGAAAAGAGTGGAGAAACCTTGATAATTTCCTGAGTATCCCGGTGTGACATCTTAGGAGAAAGAACCATGTTCTAAAACAAGGCCTACTCTAGCACTACGTAACGAAGCCTACGAATACCAAACCCTAAAAGATCAAAAGGGGAACAGAATTTGGAGGTGCAGTTCTGACAGTTAAAAGGACTTGGGAAACAATTTGGTGTTTAAACACATTTTCATTTACAAAGTATAAAACTAAGGCTCCACAAGTTAAGGGTGATCAGCAAGTAACTGGACAGCTAGAATGAAAAGCAACACTTGTCAAAGGAAAATAATAACATCCAGAATTTCTATCATATATCCACAAAGACCAGTATATAATTTAAAAATTACTTGATAGGTAGAAAGGAAAATGTGACTCATCATCAAGAAAAAAGCAGTCAACAGAAAACAACCACAAACAATGTTGGATTTCGCTAACAAATACTTTAAAAGATCTTTTATAAATATGAGCAAAAACCTAAAAGAGAGTATGTTAAAGAAAAAAAAAAGAAATGGAAAGAAGGAAATATCAGCAGAGAAATGGAAACTATAAAAAAAAAGAACTAATTGGAAACTCTACAACTGAAAAAATAACTAAAATGGAAAAATCTTTAGAATGGCTTATCAGAGAATGGAGATAGAAGGCAAACCTGAACACAATCAATCTGAAGAGTAAAGAGAAAAATGAATAAACGAAAATGAACAGAGACTTAATGACCAATAAGACAATTTTAAACAGTCTAAAATATGTGTAAATATAAATGAACTTAACATGCAATTCATAGGCAGAGATTATAAGAATTAAAAAGCAAAACCTAACCTCATAATTTTTAAATATAAGACCAAATATTGTAAAAAATTAAAAGACAGAAAAAGACATACCAGACAAAGAGCAAGGATAAAAAAGTTAACAGAGTAATATTAATAATAGACAAAGTAGAACCTAATTAAACTTACAAGCTTCTGCCCAGCAAAGGAAACTATAAACAAAACAGACAACCTATGGAACAGGAGAACGTATTTGCAAATGATGCGACTTTGTTGACAAAGGCTTAATTTCCAGAATATTCAAATAGCTCATACAACGCAATAACAAAAAACTAACAACCTAATCCCAAAATGGGAAGAAAACCTAAACAAGCGTTTCTCCAGTGAGGACATACAAATGGCCAATAGGCACATGAAAAATGCTCACTATCTCTAATTATCAGAGAAACACAAATCAAAAGCACAATGAGATATCAGCTTACACCAGTCAGAGTGGCCATCATTAAAAGTCTACAAACAATAAATGCTAGAGAGGGTGTGAAGAAAAGGGGACCCTCCTACACTACTAGTGGGAAAGTAGTCTGGTGCAGCCATTATGGAAAAGTATGGAGTATCTCTTTAAAAACTAAAAACAGATGCATCAAATAATCCAGCAACTCCACTCCTGGGCATATATCCAGAGAAAACTCTAATTTGAAAAGATACATGCACCTCAATGTTCATAGTAACACTATTCACAATAGCCAACACATGGAAGCAACCTAAATGTCCATCAACCAATGACTGGATAAAGAAGTTGCAATATACATATACAATGGAGTATTACTCAGCCATAAAGAAAGAATGAAATAATGCCTTTTGCAGCAACATGGATGGACATGGAGATTGTCATACTAAGTGAAGTAAGCCAGAAAGAGAAAGAAAAATACCATATGATATCACTCTTATGTGGAATCTTAAGAAAATGACACAAATGAACTTATTACAAAACAGAAACAGACTCACAGACATAGAAAACAAACTTATGGTTACCAATGGGGAAAGGGGGTTGAGGGTGGAGGGATAAACTGGGAGTTCAGGATTTGCAGATACTAACTACTATATATAAAATAGATGAACAACAAGATCCTATTGTTTAGCACAGGGAACTATATTCAATATCCTGTAATAACCTATAATGAAAAAGAATATGAAAATGAATATATATATATATATATATATATATATATATATACACACACACATATAACTGAAACTATGCCATACACCAGAAATTAACACAATATTATAAACTGACTATACTTTAATAAAAAAATTAAAAGAATAGACAAAGTAGACTTCAAGGTAAAGAGAAAAAGAGGGTAATTCAGATAAAAGGAGTATAATTCATCAGGCAGGCATAAAAATTCTAAATATATTTGCATCTTAAAATTGCACCTTGAAAATTCATGAGCAAAAACTGACAGAAATAAAGAAAGAAGAAGGCAAGCCTGTGTTTCTAGCTTGTAATTCTAACATCCTTTCTCAGTACTTGATACAACAAATAAATAAAACACCAATATGAATATGAAGAAAATACAACTCAGAATGAAAACTGCCTGGTCAAATTATAATTACAAAAGTTATTATACCGATAGGTTATATCACTTCTCATTTTAAAATATTTTGAAATTTAAATTATTTTGATATGATATACTACAACCTCACATGAAAAGAATCCTATATGCAAAGGGCCAAATAAGTTACGATGAGAGTCACAGATTATATCCAACTTATATATTAAATTACTAAATTGGAATAACAATTCCTTTGATTTGCATGGTGTTATACCATTTCTAGAATGCTGAAAATAAATGCATGAGAAAGCAATATGGAAACAGTGGAGGTTTAGGGGATAAAGGATACTAATTTTAAAACTAGAAATCCCCTCCACAGTAGATTTTTACTTAGCAAATTATGTCAAAGCAAATGCTCATTCCACCAATACTGTTAAATATTTTTTTTAAAAAAGTTTAAACTGTTATTTTTAAAAGATAGCTAAAGTACTCTCTTCTGTATTTATCCCATTCTTCAAACATTCATCTATTCTAAGAACAAATTAGATTTTGAATGTTCCCTAACTTCATTAGAAAAAGCAATCATATAACATTAAGCCAATCAATTAATTTATACTTAATATTATTTATGCTTGACTCAGATCAAGACAAGAGTTTTAAGAATTCTTATATAAAGAACAGCTATGAACAGGAACTAAAAGATATTTGTTAGCTGGTAGAAAACAGTTAAATATTTATGTTTAACCTTTTATATATGAATTAACTAAACAAAAACAAATCTAGAAGGAAAGGGTCATTCATTCAAAAAAAAAAACATGCGTAAGATGATTTTCTGAACAGGAGAAAAATCCTTATTGACTTTACTTTTGGTAATTTTTAAATGCAAAATTGCTTCCCTCTCTGTGCTTCCCAAGCGCTTGCAATAATCTAATATTATACTTAGTTGTGTAGATGTCTGCCTCATAAGCTCCTTTAGGAATAGAACACAAACTTTGATTTGTGGGGCTGCCTAGTGGTTGGCACAATGCTGAATTATCCAATTCAACAAATTCAACAAAATTATAGCTATCTCTATATGAATCTATAGAACTTTTAATAAATAAAGAGTACTTTGGTTAGTTGCTCTAGTTAATAAGGCCTGAATTTCATTTAAATTACCGTGGTAGAACACTTAGCTGACTTGACTCATAACACAAGAATCAAGAATCACCAGCTTGTAGTCTTCGACTTGATCTACAGAACAAACATTAAGAGGCAACAGTTGTATTGATGCCACACGTCTACCTCACACCTTTAAAATACGTTAGTACCAGTATTACAAAGTACTACAATAAAGTGTTGTTACCTTAGGAAAGCTGGTTTCCTTTGACCTTCCCTCTGAGGATAGCTCTTTCTAAATGAGTCTATTATAATCTCCCTCAGCATCTCTGTACTTTCCCCTTTGTTCTCTGGCTCCTTCTCCTTTATTCAATATGGATGGAAAAACAATCAAATATAGTAGCTATTCATTATCACACTAGACAGAGAGTACTGAATTTAATATGAATTTAGATGTCAACAAACCTAGGCAAAAGTCCTAGCTATCTATTTGTGAACTATGAGGCCAATTTACTTAATCCCTCTAAATTTCAAAGACTTCATCTACTTAAGAATCTCATAAAACTACTGCAAAGATAAAATGAAACAATGAATATAAATACTTAGCACACAGAATACACTCAGTGAAAATGTTAGTTACCTCTACTATAAACAAATGGAACTCAGTTTACTCTATTATGAAGCTGAACATGTGTGTCCCCTACATCACTAGTCTCTGATTACCTAAAGGACAAAAATAGTGCTTCTCTTCCAGTGCTTCTATTTGTTAGAGGAAAGAATGCTGTATTCCTCATTTCTAATTTAAAAGTGGATGAGTACAAAAACATCATCTAATTGACTCTATGTATATGAAAAAAAAAAAGACAATATATTAAGGGTCAAAAAGAGTTAACAGTTTTATCTCAGCTGATGGAATTCTGGGTAATTTTTATTTACATTATATTTGTTTAC
Organism: Camelus ferus; assembly: GCF_009834535.1. NCBI lineage: Eukaryota > Metazoa > Chordata > Mammalia > Artiodactyla > Camelidae > Camelus > Camelus ferus. The sequence goes on from NC_045710.1 coordinate 7,121,251, forward strand.
TTGTATTTTCTACAGCTAATATGCAAGCATGCATACTATAGCCAAAAAGGTTAACTCACTGAAAAATTCATCCCAACGTACATACATACCGTTATGAGGTGAATCGTGTGTCCCCCTCACCCTCAATTAACATTTTGAAGCCTTAACCTCCAGTACCTCAGAATGTGACTCTATTTGGAGACAGGGACTTTAAAGACATGGTTAAGTTAAAAGGGGCTGTTAGGGTGCCCTAATCCACCAGGGACGTGCATGCACAGAGGGAAGATCATGTGAGGACACAGTGAGATGGCAGCATCTGTAAGCCAAGGAGAGGCCTCGGAAGAAACCAAACCTGCTCACATCTTGCTCTTGAACTTCTAGCCTCCAGAAATTTAGAAAAATTAATTTCTGTTGTTTAAGCACACAGTCTGTGATATTTTGTTATGGCAGCCCTAATGAATTTACATACATAAATACATATGAAAATTAGAACAAGACTTCTGATTATTTACTCAAAATTAAAACTCATTTAATGTCATAAATCCACAGAAACTGACAACAGTGACAACAGCTAATATTACGTGATACCTACAATATGCCAGGTCCATGATAAGTAGCACATATGTATAATCTAATATAGTCCTCAAAAAAATCTTATAAAGTAATTCTATTATTAGTGCCACTCCAAGATAAAGAAATTAAAGCTTTGATGACAGGAAATCTATATACCATAGAATGGAAGGAAAAGTAGTTGACGTTGATTCTTTTTCCACAGTACCTGTGTACTTTATGCAAAAATGTCTATTAAAAGTTGAACATTATTACCTTAAATATAAAAACATGTTTCTTTAAGCCAATATGAAAATATGAGTCTAAAAGAAGCTTAACTGCTTTTCCAAGCTCTAATTCTGGCCTACAGTTTACTACTTTTGCACTACGTGTCAGGTGCTCTTCTAGGTATTTCCCATATATTAGCTCATTTCACACTTATAGCCACCTATGAATAATGAACTATTATTATCTTCATTTTACAATGAGGACACTGAGTCACAAAGAAGTTAGGTAGCTGAAAAGCCTAGTCTAGAGTACATGATCATAATCATATTATACTGAATCATATTATGTCCATAAAAATGAGACCTGACAAAATATCCCAAAAGAGTAGAATCCAAAAACAATAGTAATATTAGATAGAATCATCCATTGTTGCAGACCTTTCATGACATAAAAACACAAATATACATCTCCTCTGCAAATAGGAGAGAAAGATAAAAGACAACAGGCTGAACATATTTTGTCCTCCTAGAATTACAGAACTTCAATCCTCAAGAAACGTCTTTCCTGATTGGAAAATCTACAAATAAATTAAATGACTTGTCACTTCCCTGATTCACGACATTTTCATATGTATTCCTTCTGTGTTTTGACTCCCATCCCAATCCCACTTCTTCATGTGGCCAAGTACTTCACCTCAACTCAAATGTCACTTTCTCACAGCAAGATCTTTTCTAACTCCTCAGTCTGAAGCAGGCACATTCCCTCCATTATTCTCTCACAGCATCCAGATCTTTTCCTTCACAGCATTTATCGTAATCTGAAAATATTTTACTTATTTAAAATAAAATTCTTCATCTCCTCCACAAAAACTACCACTTTCAGCAAGATAGAGGCTACGCTCTTGTCCCTTTAGAGGCTAGCACAGCCCCTGGAACATAACAAATCCTGATTAAAATATTTCACTGACGGATGAATAAATGAAACATTTTATGTCTGACAATTAATTGCTAACATTTACTGGTCATTTACTCTATTCCATGAACTGTTCCAAATGCTTTCTATATATTGTCACATTTAATTCTTCCAGTAACCCTATGAGGTATAAATGCTATTGTCACTTGTAATCTTCACTTTGTACAGAGAAGAAACTGAGGCACAGAGAGATGAAGCACCTTGTCTGAAGTCACAGCTAGTAATGAAAGAGCCAGAATTCAACTGTAAGTAGTCCAACTTTAGATCCTATACTATGGTATAGCTGCTGTGACATACCAAAGTTACTTTTACAATGAGACTTTTCTTTGTAGAAATTGATTGGTAGGTCGTCTGTGATGTATTTTTAACTTTCAAAAGTAAAGACACATTTGCACCTGCTATTGTAAAACTTTCTTCAAATGACTAAAAAAACATAATCATAAAGATGTGCCAAACATGGAACATTCCCTACATATCTGCCTAACAAATTTATCTACCAAATAACAAATCAACTTTAAAAGGTTATGAAAGAAGCATTTGGACTTTTCCTTTTCAGTCTCATGCTTCTTTTTAAGAGTCCCTGCCTAAGGTAACAGAACCAAGAACTAAACCCAAAACAGACATATACAATCTCCCTGGTCAGGTCATCAGATTAATGGAATGTTAAATATTTTTCATTTTTAAAAACATATGACTTTGTTTCTTCATGCTTTACAGCCAAAATGAAATATGGGATGGAAAATTAACAACAAAAATAAAAGCTTCCTGTTTCTGTTTTCTTTTCCCTTCTTTAATATTGAATTTTAATGATCAAGTTAACCTAACACAGAACAATAACTACCCTGCCATAAAAACATGACAAGTCAAGGTCTGTCATCTTTCCTTCCAAAAATACAACTTCAAATTCTAGTCTCTCTTCCACAATTACACCAAATCATAAGTATGAAGAAACAATGTACCTGTTTCAAACACATGTAATAAGAATCTCTATATCAAACAGGCAATAATAATGATTAACACTCAGAGAACACTACATAATTTGACTCCGTAGTATAACCAGAAGGACAAAAAAAGGGGTTTCATATTCAGGTGACGAACATAGGAATATTATAGTTCTTCATATAATAATATCAATAAAATATTTGAAATATTTGCAAAATATTTCTAGTGCTATCATTTCAGCCTACAAAGGTAAATTTTATATTTACTTTCAGTTGCTAAAATGTCTTTTTTGGGTTTCTCATATATCTAAATAAATCCCCATTAATTAAGCAGAGATTTATTAATCTGAATATACTAAATAAAAACAAAGTAGATGTAGGCAGACCATGTTTGAAGCCAAGCTGGCCTTATTCTAAACCTCAGTGTTTCAGAGCTGGAGAAGACCAGGTGTTTAGAACACCACTGCCTTCTTTTACAGATGAAGACACTGAGGCTCTCAGATGGAACGATCTGACCAAGCTCATAAAGCTAGTCTTCTGGCATGGTTGGGCACAGAAATTAGATCTACTCAAGGGTCACTGACAATGTTTCACAAAACCATGTCATCAAAAGAAAAATAAAAAGAACAAAAATTAAGAACAAAAATTCTTTCTTACCAACTGGACTTCACCAAAAGCACCTCTTCCAATAACTTTTACAACATCATAGTCTTCTGCCTTCATCTGTAGACCTCTGATCTTTTTCACAATTTTCTCATCTACAGTAAAAAGATTGCCATTTGTAGTATTAATCACCATTTTTATAAATAATATTTTGATCACTTGAAATTCTTATTTCAAGAAACTGGGCTTAGTTTTCAGCTAAATCTGTCAGTTTTTAAAGGTTGTTGTTTAAGTGCAATCTTAAAAAAAAAGGACACAAATGAACTTATCTACAAAAAAGAAACAGAATCAAAGGCATAGAGAAGAAACTTACGGTTACCAGGGGAAAGGGGGTGGGAAGGGATAAAGTGGGAATTTGAAAACTGTACCTCCCGGGGAGTGATGGAAATGTTAGCTATCTTGATTGTGGTAGTGGTTTCATTGGTATGTACATCTAATAAAATTCATCAAATTGTACATTTGAAATATGTGTAGTTTACTGTAAGTAACCATACCACAATAAAGGTGTTTTAAAAAAAAGTTTGCTGTTTAAAAATCTAAGATACACATTAACTTTACATCAAAGAATGAAAACTCTATGGTTAATACACATAAACAAACACAACCTGCAAACAAAAAGTAGTAGTCAAGCTATTCTCTTTCTGACTCTGTTGCTTAACAAGTGAGATGACAGCTGAAACAGTGATGACCCAAGCAATTTTGGAGTGCACTCTAAATCTGGCAGAAACCGGCTATGAAATTACTCGCAAGCCTAATCTTCATAATGAATTTTGGTAACCTACTTCTTTGAAAAATAGTAATCGCATATAGTAGATTTGGTAACTACAGATAAGATTTTTAATTAGGAAAATAGCCCCGTCTCTGGCCAAATTAAAGAATTTACTGTGTTCACATAAAGTATATATTATTTTGAGAATTTCTTATTCTTAGAATTTCAACTTCATTTGCAACTTCACTGCAACATCAATATTGGCAAATATTAAGAGTTACTACATTTACGGCAATATTCTTATCACATTATCTTTCACTGACTAGACTGAAATGTCCACATTTATCCAAATATAAAGCTTTTAAATCTCCTGGGTAATGTAAAGTGAAGTTGTAGAGTTGTTAATATTAATTTAAAACTTCTCCTGGGACTGCCATAAATGACCTATCCTGAAATTGCCAAATAGTCTTAATTAATACAAAATCTTGAACTTTATCTATTTTACATAATTTAATTGGTTCTGCAGGTTTGCTTTGAAAATAAAGAATATTAAGTATTCAAATAAATAAAATGGCAAACTAAAAAAATACTTAAGTTTAATAAGTTACAAGTTTGTGGACTGTAATGACATTAAACATAAATCTCTTATCAAAAGTAGTTATGTGGCCAAATATTAAGTTTACATATACTTACATCTATTTAAGAAATTATCTATATTCTTGTTTTTCCTCAAAGCAGGAAAATCCAAATCAAGGACCAAGGAATTTAATCCATCCTGTATAACAAAACATAAAAAGAAGGGGGGAAAAGTTGTTATAATTTTCAAGCACTCAAGATAAAAAGTCTTTACATTTCATCATGCTGTTCTCATTGAATAAATGTTCTGCCAGAAATATTAGGATTAATCCTTTCATGTTTTCCATTGTACTTTTAGCCAATAGAAAAATGTCATTTTAAAATATGCATCCACTATTATTTTTGCTAGTCAGATGTCTTTTCACTCTTCAAATGTCCAGTAAATTGTAAATATATTTAATCACAAAATTATGTATATTCCACTGATAACATTAATGCAGACACATTAAAACAATATTGATTTTCCTCAACTGAAAGAAAAAAATACATTAAAAAAGCAATATACAACTGTTGACATTGTTAAATTCACATTTTGATAACTCCCTGCAACCTTACCCCAACCCACAAGACCCCTCTCTAGGACAGCTAAACTGCTTTTCACACTAGCATTTGAGCATGCTAGGCTATTTTTAAGTACCAAAATACCAATATATCCTTACTGGTACAATTTTGGTATTTTAATAAATTTAAAATGCAAAATTTGAATCACTTATATTTTTAAATATATCCAGATTTACACTCTGTATTAAAATTTCAAATCAAAAAAGGTGCATTCATTTGGAAAGCCCTCTTCTGTAGTACCTCCATTAACCTCCACAAGAAGAAAAAATTTAAATTGACATGGCAGAAGCCTCTATTAACAAGAATAAATACTCTCTTCTAGTTCAGAGACTTTCTCAAAAAAGTGGAATATGAATACTTGATACTGAAATGATAAATCTCCAGTCTACACATAACAAAGATAAAAGAAATCTTTCTTTGAAACAAAACTACATCTTGATATCAGTAAAAGGATTCTTGCTTACCCCACAGTCTCCCTAAAAGTTATCAGAGAGGTGGTTATGTAAAGATTAAATAAACAGGAAAAAATCTGGAAATAGTTTATCCCCCACCAGTGTACAAGTCAGAGAGCATTTTTAGCAGCTGGAATATCTGAGCAGCTGCTCAACTCAACAATACCATTTTGCTTTTTTTAAGCCATTCTTTAAAGATCAAATACTATTTCATTTATGCATTAAGCTTTTTTGTAGTATTTGTTTTTGAATAATGCTAATACTTTAATTCACTAATAATTTACATTAGAAGATAATACAGAGGTAATCTATATTTATATAATTACATTTATACTTGAGGTTCTAAGTTTATAAATTTTTACATTTGAAATTTATTCTGTGTAGTAAGAAACAAATTCTGAATTTTTAAAAGATATCAGTATTTTCAATATTTGAAATTGATGCTGAGATTCAGTTGCTAGGTTAGCTCAAGACTTGACTGAAAGCCTCTGTCTATGAATATCCTCATTAAGTAGTTTCATATAAACCTTACACAGTTGAGATTTTTTTCAGTGTCTGTGATTCCAACTGCGATTCTTTTTTTAGAAAGTGATACTAAAACTGAGATAAAGAAATTTTTAAAAGAATAAACTTACATTAAAGAAAAGTCTACAACCAAAACTTTATAGCAATGAAGAAAATTAACACTTTTGTCCCTATTTCTGAATAAATAGGTATAAGACACTTCCAAATGCACAGAAATGACAGGGGAACATTTAAAAGTCATAGACCCACTGAAAGGGGAAAAAAAAAAACCATCACCACCATAAAATATTCAAGAACAAGAAAGAAAAGCACCAAGCAATGAGTAGCAGCTAAGCTCACAAAGATCTACTGGATTTAGGGCAGAAAGCAGTAAGACCAATGACTGCGAATTAGAAAGACCTAAATGTGCTAATGAACCAAAACCAGACTGATTACTGGGAAAACAGCTGGAGTGAAAATTCCAGCTACCCAAAAAAAAAAACAAACAAACAAAAAAAAAACACTGGAAAAAAAATTATATTGCCCAAGTTTTATACGAAACTGCCTAACAAGATAGGTCAGACACAGCTTTCAAAAATCTTAAACTAAGCCCCCAGAGCTTGGCCAGTTACCAGATCTCCTGCATCTCTAATAGTACTGGCTGAAAGTACATGAATCAGCTCCAATACTGGAATTGACATGGGCTTTCTGTATATAAAAAGTTAGCATCAGAGGAAGGCAGAGAGAGTGATTTATCCTTCTGTCTCTCTAAATAAATAGGTACAAGACAACACCCAATTTTTCCCATTACAATTATTATGGTGGAAAAAACATGTATATAATGTCTAAAGTGATAAGCAAAATGATGGAGACATCTTTTTGGGAATTTCAATTGTTAAATGTGGCACAAATTATCCTCCAGCTGAAAATTTCATAAAGTCATGAGTTGTCAGCATACGGGTGGTATTTAAAGCCATGAAACTGGGTAACATGACTAAAGGAATAAGTGCAAACAAATAAAAAAGGACCAAGGAGTCTTGGAAGACACCACTATTGCGAGACTGTGGTGAACTGGAGACTAAGAAGCACACAGTAAAGAAGGAAGAAAATCAAGACTGCTATAGTATCTTGGAAGCCAGGGAGAGAGTGATCCACAAAGTCATTATGACTGATAAGTAAATCAAGACAGAGGCTTTAGCAACAGAGAGGTCATCTGTGACTTTTATAAAAGCTATTTAGATTATAAATTTGTGATTTCCAAATCACTGTTCACCACTTTCTTAGTATTTGTTTTTCTATAATTACTGCACTTCTAAAAAAATAAAAGCTTCCTTTAAAATGTCACTGTGAGTCCACATTCACAGACCCTAAATAATACCTAGCATTCAACCTGACCATAAATTATGTGATACCTTATACTTCAAAGTCTATCTACCAAAAATTGTAACTAAATTATACAGGTCAATATGGTATTTATTAGTCATTATAGGAACTTTGCTTGACTACTTTGTGCCATGTGCTGTGCAAAGCATTATATATGATATATGCAGTCAACATTTTAATCCTCATAACAATGTATAAACTAGGTACTATTATTATACTCACATTTAGTAGGCACAGAAACTGAAGTTCAGAAAGGTTAAAAAACTTGCCCCAGCCAACACAGTTTATAAGTGACAGAATCAGAATCTTCTATTTATACTTTATTACTCAACTTAAAGTTAATAAAGTTACTCCTCCAACAGAATCCTGAAGAATATCCAGGTTTTAAAGTTAAGACAACAAAATAGGAAACATATTTCTGTGTATCTGCTGTACAGATAAGTGAACAGGAAGTGTTATTCAAATGAATTTGTAATACATTTCCTCCTTATGTTATTACAACTCCAAATACAAATACAAAACTAAAAATAGTGGATCCAAACAAATCCATCATTAGCAAACAAAGTAAAAGTTTAAAGCCATCCTAAAATGCACATAGAGAAACTGCAGAATTTTAAGTATACTCTATATTGTTTTTTATAGTACACTATTTCACCTAGAAAGTCTGTTATATTAATTAATCTGCTATCATTTATCAACAACAGTTGAATAAAATACTTAATGCTTATTTTACAATATAGCTTTGAAAAATTAGTCTAAAAACTCTGACAGCCAAATTAAAAAACAAACTAAATTTACTGTCACCTAACAGAAACAAACATTCAAAAGAAAAAAGGTTACCTAGGAAAATAAGAAATTTAAAGAGTATTGGGTGAAAGTTCTTGCACATATTTTGTGTCATATAGATCAACTTCATTATAATCTTGAGTCGCTAACTTGAAACACAAGAACAGTTTTCTTGTTTGCTTATATAAATCTTTAACTATTTATAGCTATTGTAAAATCCACTCTTAAAGCTCCCTACTGCCACAAAACAATATAGGTGGTACATTAATGAAGTAATAGATATCTAATCGAGTAACATTCATATTTAGAACACTTAAAGGAATATTATAACAAAAACTTGCTTAAAACCTGAACTCTGAATTGTGAGGAAGGGGAACCTCCTTAAGAAGAATACAGTTTCCACTGATCTTAAGCCTTTCTAAAGTCTCTGTGCATTTGAATAGGCTCCTGATTTCTTGTGCACTTTTTGTAAAACGGAGGTAACAGTCTATAAAATCATTCTGGTGAGCTGTTCTCTCTTATAAAATCGACTATTTAAACAGTAAGGCAAGGTGTGGAGCAGGGTGAAGTCCCTTCCTCTGGACCACAGGAGTGGTGTTGTGATTTTTCCTTTTGCCTCAGGCTCCAAAATGGCTCAGGAAGGACAAGACAGGATCAACATTACTTGTTTTCCCTTTTTGCCTCACACACCAATATGGTTCAGCACAGTAAATCTTCCAGATCTTGCCTTTACCTAAATTTTTCATTTTCATATTTTGTTCATCATGGATTTCTGCAATTTTTAAAGTACTGTGATAAAATATTATTTATCTTAATTATGGTGATTTTTGGCACCCCCACCGGGCACCCCCCTTAAGTTTTGTGCCCAAAGCAAGTGCCTCACTGGCCTCACCCTAGACCCCATCCTGGCCCAAGAGACTGAAATCTCTACAATTAGACAATATTAACTATAGTGCATTTTAATGTTAAAACAATGGGAAAGGAATCACATTGTTGATTTGATCAAAGTTTTAGAAGGATAACTAGTCAAAGAATTAAGTGTAAAGTTAGGAACAGTACTAATGGTGATAATGCTGGTAAAATGATAGTAATAAAGCAGCTGCTATCTAGAGTGCATGGGTACCAGACACTATGCCAAACATTTAATGTAACATCATGTCACTTAATTCACTAGATTTTCCAAGCAGATGTTATTATCATTTTTCTATTGAAGAAATTAAGCTTGGAGAACTTAAAAAATTTTCCAGAATTACACAGCTAATAGAAGGGTCTGGATTGGGCCCAATGCTAGCTCAAGTAATTATTAGTATTTCTAGCATTTTAAGGTTCTAAATTTTTTCTTCTAAAAATATTAAGTCAATGGGAAGATACGTATCAAAGTACTCTTCATAATGTAGTATATGGTTCAGAAACAAATGAATAAAATTAAGTTCAATTATATTTGTATTATTGGACTTTGGTTTATAAACTAACGATTATATTTTGTCCTTTAAAAACAGTTTTCCTCCTCAAGGAATATACAGTATTTCACTACTCCATCAAATAAAGAGTAAAACATTTTAAAATCTGTATGACATCACTGTGCTCAGGCATTTTCATATACTTTATCTAATATACTGTCTACTTAATCAGAGAGGAAGTATGAGATAAAAATTAGTCAAAAACTCCTCCTTAAGCTTGCTATATTTTGAAGAAGGTTTTCTATTATAGAGACTTATCTTCCAAACACTCTTAAATCCTTAAATCCTTATTTGTGTTTGAAGTGCTGGGAGGGAATGAGTAATGTGGAATTATACAACCTTATACTCTGTATCCCATCTTCCAAGTAAAGTATGTTTCTAATAAAACCAATTCAGCAATTTTTAAGGAGATGTGCACAACTGCACTGCTAGGTGAATCTGAGATGGAATTAAAGGAATTTCAAACACAAACCTATCCTTCCCTATTTTTAGATATGTCACTATTATATGTCAGTATAGTTCTTATTGATATTTTTTAAAACTATGGAGATTTAAACCTTTCATTTCATATCCCACATAAAAACAATCACTGAAAATATTCCAAGAACACATCATCATACTTACAGACATAATATCCTCAGTTTTCTAGTCAAACAGTAATCAAATCTAAACAATGAACTTGTTCAGGAAAATCAAAGGGCAAACATGAATACCCACAAATCACATTATGAGATCAACATTTACTAAGCACCTACTTTGTGCGAGAGAGAACAGAATCACTTTCTCATTTAATTCTCATAAAAATCCCCACTGGAAAAGAAATGTAGGAAATGCAGAAGTGTTTTTGGACAGAGCCATTTAGGTACATAGCAAAAGCAGAAGCTGTAACCAGAAGCAGCTCCTTCTGCTACTCATACAACTACCACTAGGAACAGCGAAGAACATTTCAGCAAAAAGAAAAAGTTGTTGGTTGTTTTTTTAAAGCACGTGCTCTTTTCTTCTTCTAACTGTATATGTAACTGTACAGACTCAATGGCCCACCTACTTTTAATGAAAAAACAAAATATTCTTCTCAACAGAACTACAGAAGCAAGGTGTACCTCATCCTTACCTAGGAAGCAATATTTCTTCTACACATCTGAGGGAATTTTTAGTAACACTTTTTAAAATTAGAAAACATTTAAAACCTTTTAAATCAAATATCTGCCCCATCTCCCTTTTGTCCACTGTATGTGCACCCCCTACAAATAAAAGTGAGCAAGTGTTGGTAAGGGAATCTGTTGCACTATATTTCAGTCTGTTTTACATTTTGGTAATCTATAAATTATTTGGCAGAGAAAAGGTTGCTAAAACAATTTGAAAACTAATAGTTTTGGCAAATCTAGTTTCTAAAGGCTGATTACCAACTACCATTTCATAATAACTCTTCAGTTTATTGCTCAATTTCTGGCAATAACAGTACTTCAAGTAAGAATAAGAACTTCTTGTCAATCAATTTAGAGACACATTAGTATCAGTGGTTTAAAAGAAAATTACTTAAAAACACTGAACATAATAAAATCACCCTGAACTGGAACTCACAAACGGCCATCATTTCTTCCACATTCAAAGAGAGAAGGTAACAAAACAAACACATATCTGAACTTTATTCTGAGAGTCATCTCCTATGACTGATAACTCTCATCTGCTTCTACCCTGGGATCCAGTATCCTACTTCCAAGTATCCACCAAATAGCCAGCAGACCTCAAAAATCTCCCAAGTTGAGTAAATGTACTCAATGGTAATGCATAAAATAATCCACTGAGGTACAAGAAGAAAATATTATAATAATGCACATTTAACTTAAAAAAATTTTTAGTTTAACATATTTTCAGCAACAACTCACTGCTATTAGCTTTCACTGAATTGTGACATACTACAGCTTACACGTAAAGATTTTTAAAAATTTACTAACAGAAAGACTACCAAGCAGATCAAAAGCATTCCTTTTTGGAGTACAGACATATGCCAAAGTTTACCAAATTATACAATTTAATCATGTACAATTTATTGTATGTCAATTATACTTCAATAAAGCTATTTTTAAAGTGAATGTAATATATATAACCATGGATTTAAGACAATACCAAAATGCAAGCAATACAAAGAAAACAGCATTGTTAACGTTTCACCTACTCCTTATATAAGTTCTTATTGCCCAAATTATGAGACTGAAAACAATGACAAGCTAATCACATTACCCCCCAACTAAAAATTACCTGAAGCCTTCTGAAACATGATATTATATCCATAATCATTAATGATGTGTAATATATTCTGCTATAACCTGACTTTCTATAACACAAATTATCTCATATGCAATTGGAAAATAAGGGAATAATTCAAATACTAAGTAAAATATATTATTTTTTCCAACTTGTTAATGTTTTTAAATGATGGGCAAGCTTTCTCAAATTAAAGAGAAAGCCTTAGCAACACAGGATGACATTAAGAAAAAAGCCAAAAATTATGCAGAAATGCCTTATCATGCAGAAATGCCTTACTAAAGTACAAATAGTAGCTTCAAACACCCCTACACTGTTCATGACATGAAGCTATCTAGTAAGGTTACAAGTGCAGATGAAAAAGCTAAGAAGGTATTTCTCCTTTGTTTAAAAAAAAGGTGAAGGCCTTCATGGGCCTAAATCTCGAAGAAAAAAGCTCAAGCCTCAGGGTTTAAGGTTGCAGACATTCAAAAGTCTATGATGCTGGGTACAAATGCCAATAGAGATTTAACCAGGTTGATATTTTTATTTGAATTACTGTTTTTGTTAGTGTTCTGGTTAGAATTTGAATTATAAGTTTTGAAGTCTGCTTATGAAAACATGTATCTATAATTATTTGCATAATATTTAATGCCTGTGTTCTACCCAGCACTTTACCAATTTTCATTAATTTAATGACAAATGTTTGAAAGCCTCTTCCCTGTTTCAGTTTTTTTATTTTGTTAGTTTCTTTAACATCAAAAACAGATTTTTTGTTTTGTTTTGTTTTGAATTCAGATACCACTGGGAAACACTGGATTTTTCAAATGGCTGAAATATACAAAAAATATGATTTAAAAAAACTAAAGTGTATTTTCTCGAGTATCTTTAGAAGGCACATAGAAAATATAATTGAAAAGTTGAAGTAATAAGTAACAAGATAAATTGTACCATAAGAAAGGTTTACTGTACAATTGGAAGAAAAGTACACACTTTTTCTAACCTGATTAGTTAAAATATGGATGGATACTGCAACAGTGAAGAAATAACTGAAGAAAATATACTGTATTCTCAACAGTAATTTACTTCCTTAATGAAAACTATATTTTAAGGAAAACCTTTGTAACAGTAACCACTGATAGAGCTGATATTTAACTGAAATACAAAACTGCCTCTGGAACTACACTACATATAGTACTATATATGAAATTCATTCACTGCATCATTCACAGAATAGCTTTTACAATGAAGAAATTTAATCCTTAAGAGGATGAAGTGCTATGTCATCTACACTGTTAAAATTTATAAAAATAGGATTGTTAAAAGTATAACAGAATTTTCTGTTCTTTGTAATGAGATGAAGAATGTCCATAAAAAAATTAATTTCACATGAAAGTTTTCTAGCTATCTTGTCACAATGAACTTTTAAAAGTCATCGAACTTACAGATGAATTACTATTTTTCTTCTATAAAAAGGTAAATGCTCCAAATTTGTTGAGCTTGCCTATGATAACAAGTACTTATTAACAATACACTGGCAGATATTTGGGGAGAAAATTAATAGAATTTTTTTTTAATTAAGTAAAAGTAATATTTTAACAATTAATGAGAAAAGTGAAGAAAAGTTTTCTTTTTGGAAGAAATTCCTGCTGTGGAAAAATTATTTTAAAAGGGGATGTTTCCATCCATATGTGAATTTTAACAGATAACAACATGCTTTGCCTATTAAAATTGCTTTTTAACGTTCATATCCATGTTTTAAAAACTTGAAAACATAATTTTCTGACCCAGTTAAAGATGTTCAGTGGGTTTTAAACTCATGTGTTAAAACATAAAAATACAATTATTTCTGATTTGGCCATCAAGGAAAACTAACTGAATCTCAGTAACCACACAAAAAAGGTGTATAACTGGTGGGCAGAATGGGAAAATGAGCACTGTGATTTAATAACTGCAGCTACTGATACATTTATTGTGCTTCTTCCACTTGTATCCATACATCTTTGTGAAATTTAAAAAAAAAAAAAAAAGAAAAAAATTCTGTAATAGACCTTAAAGCCCAGTAGCAAAATACACTGAACTTCGAACCTGATCTTCAATTCACTGTGACAACATTAAGCCAAAATTTTTGGAAAGCAATTCAGCATATTTAGTGAGAAAATTTTTCTATCATTATAAAATTATCTCAAAAAATAGTTTATAGATTTAGTTTATACTTTTGAACTCCTATTTTATGTGTATTATATAATGTACATAATATTTTAATATAGTGGCACATGTACACAAATTATAAGTAATGACACATCTATTTCAAGATATTTCAAAACTCTATTATTGATGAAATACAAGATTAGAAGTTTGGAGATCACAAATTCCTTAAACTAAGGGATTTTTTTTATTATCCTTAAAGGTAAACATTTTTTATTTTTTATAATCCAAGTAAACTAGTGTAAATAAATATTTAGCCAGCATCTTAATATCAACATTTCCAAAACAATTCATATTTTCTCATTCAAATCTTACCTAGTCTATATCTAATAAGCAGTGCCATCTTACGTAAGTCAGATTCAGAAATCCTTCTCATTGTTCTTTATATCAAGTCATCCCCTCTGTACTGCAGATACTTCCTCTAAAGTCTTGCAGCAGCTCCCTTTTCCATTCCATTCCCTATCATGTTTTGCTCAGATTCTCATTATTTCTTACCTACTAACTAGTTAGCCTGCTTTTAATCACTCTCTGCTCCAGCCCATCTCCAGTCTACTACTGACTAGTCAATCTTCTTGACATTTAAATCTGTTTTCCTTAAAATTATTCAACAGCCCACAAATGCTTAGAGAATAAAGTTTAAAATCCTTAACCAGCAATCAAAATTCTTTGTAGAAGGCCCTATCAACCTTCTCCAATCTTATTTCCCACTATTCTACTACTCTTCATTCATATTTGCTCTTGATTTGTACTGCCCCATATAGAAACCACTGGCTATATGGGGCCATTGAGCACTTGAAATGTGCTAGCCAAAAATTAGATACGCTGTAAATGCAAATACACACTACATTTCAAAGATTTAGTGCCAAAATAAGAATGTAAACTATCTCATTAATAATTTTTAATATTGACTATATGTTAAAATAACATTTTGGTTATATTAAATTAAATATATTATTAAAATTAATTTCAGCTTTCTGTTTTTAAAAATACAACTACTAGAAAAATTAAGAATTTATACTTGGCTCACATTATATCTAGCTGATAGAACTGTCTAGACCAACAAAACTTTAACCTTTCACACTGATTCTTCTACCTTCATAACTTCGCTCACATCAGTCTTTCATATCACAGAACATTCAACACTTACTCATCATTTGTCGAGGTGTAACCACGTACCGTGACTAAGTGCTAAACTAAGAAAATGTTCTTCATGATTATCTCTACTCACCAAATATTATCTCTGCTTCAAGACCAGCTCAAATGCAACTTATTTCCATGAAACCTTCCTTGACACTCCAGGATAAAAATTTCCCATCTTCTGAACTTTGACATACTACATGTTCTTCAAGGAAAATGTCACATTCTACTTATACTAGTTATTTCTGTACAAAATGTATCACATCTATTAGCTATAAATCCCTTAAGTGCAGAATTCTTCTAATTTAATTTGATTTTTCTAATGTTTCTGCCATAATACCTTACACAGAGTCTGTTCTCAAATATTAAATCAGATACCAACAAAAAGACTGGTGATACAATCATCTAAAATAGAAGTAAGTTACACTTACTAAAGTAAGAAAGCAGGTATTTATGCTAGTATTATTTACATAGATACGCAATTCAAGCATTATCTTGAACTTTTATGACCATCCCTTTCACCTTGTTGCTCTAGCTAAAACCTTATTTTTTCCCTTGATGATACTATATCTTACATTACAACCCTCTCAAATGGTGGAAACTGAAGGTGGGATAGGTGTTTCTTTGCTCCTATAGTCACTCTTAGACCACTCTTCATCCTTCCTTCCCGCAAACCCTGAGCTTTGAAACACACCATCAGCCATCTACCACCCCTTCTAATGACCTGCCCTCCACCTCCAACCATCACTAACCCTCAGTCTCTTAAGATTTTCTTTTCTTGCTCACAGTCACGCTCTCAAGTACTAATCCTGTCATAGTTCTTGGGATGTCATTATACTCTCAGATATCCTCCTAAACCCTTAATAGTCATTCCTGTGGTTTCCTTAAACTTATTGTTACCAATAATTATAACACCTTCATAATCTCAATTTTAAATATCCTGCTCATTGACTACCACCTATCTTTCCAGCTCACTCTAATATTTCAACTCCAACAATCTTTTGACTCAACAAGGACCGTGAATCCAGATCCTATCATTTTCTACTGTCCTTCATCCTCCCCACCCCTATGTTTACTCTTTATTTAATTTAAATTCTAGTCAACCATCATAATCACTGTCCTGTGCTTACCCTCATGCTCCTCTCACTTAAGCATACTATCATGGAAAAACTACATCATTGGTTAAATCCAACTCTCTCTCTACTCAGTACTTACTTGCACCCCCAGAGCTAAACTTGACTTAGGCCTCTTCTCTTTTAAATCCACTCACTCCATAGGAGATTTCATCTTGTAGGCTATCTTTAAGTACTAATGGCTTTCAAATTCATTATCTCTATTCAAGATGCCTAAAATCCTAAATTCCACACGCATTATCTCCACTTGCCTATTTGATATGCAGCTAATCTGAGTGTCTAATAAATATTTCAAGTAACAATTTCCAAAACTGTGTCTTACCCATTTACAGATGAGCTTGTAGCACCTTGTGCCAAAAGCAAGGAGGTGCACAGGTGATAAAATTACACAGAACTATACATATGCACTGTAACAATGCCAATATCCAAATTTTGATTATGTTCTATAGCTATGAAAGGTATCAACACTGGAGGAAATTGGGTGAAGGGTACACTGGACCATTCTGTATTATTTTTGCAACTTCCTGTGTATTTATAATTATTTCAAGATAAAAAGTTTTTTTTCAAAAAGTAAATCAGTACTTAGAGATTGATGGGAACATGTCAAATAAAACATACAAGCCAGCTTGAAAGAGCTCCCAGTGGTAAATCTGGGAGAATTTGAGTTCAATGATAAACAATACTAATGGGGTATAACCCACTGAATGAAATACGAATTCCTGATATAAATAAATTGATATTAATTAATTAATTATCTTTCCTACAGTAAAATGCCAACTAAAGAATATAAAAGGAATACTTGAATTAGTATATCACCGTTTGGCAACCACCATGGTAAAAATTAATTCAGGTGAAAAACATCAATGAATGCTAAAACTAGTGGATTAAAGTGGGAATAGAAACATGATTTTACATAGTCTCAAAATACCTCCCCATGAAATACTAACTAATTACAAAGCGGAGGAGGTAACTAGAAACTTGACAGACATCATCTTTAATCAAGTGATCAAAGTTAACACTACCTAATGGGATAAACTATATGCCACCAAAAAGGATTCATTAAGAAGAAAACAACATCACTCCTGTGAAACTGCAGCCAAAAATACATATCTTGGGTCCAGTCATCAGGAAACATTAGAGAAACCAAATTGAGGGATATTCCACAAAATGAGTGCCTTGTAATCTTCAATATGTGAACAGCATGAAAATCAAGAAAGACCGAGGAGCTGTTCCAAATTGAAGGAGATTAAAGAAACATGAAAGCTAGATGCAATGCATGATCCTGGTTTAGATCCTTTTCGTCTCAGGAACATTATGTGGGCAATTAACAAAACCAGAATGAGGTCACTAAGCAATATGTACGCAGACATTTTCTGAACTTTTCTATAGTTTTAAATTGTTTCCAAATAGTAACTTAAAAAAAAAAAATCACACCTAGGCATGTTCCTGACTCATGGCCTTTAGATTTGCTATTTCCTTCTATCTGGAATGCGCCCATCCATGTCTGTGCACGGCTAGCTCTCCTACTTATACCAAGTCTTTACTTAAAAGTCATCTTTTCAGGGAGATCTTACTATCTAAACTGTCAATACTCTACTTATTCATATCTTCCTCCTTGTTTTACTTTTTCCTCCTTACCATAAATCAATATCTTACCTACAATTAACTTAATTACTTATTATTATCTGGCTCCCTATTAAAATGTAAACTGATGGCAAGGAATTTTTATCTATTTTGTTCACTGTTACATTCCCAAGGCCTAATTCAGGCCTAAATCAGGCCTAAACCAAGGCTTGACATGTGGTATTTGCTAAATAAATATTTATTAAGTGACCGAACGTACACAAGTCCTTGGAACACAAACAACTTAAGATACAATTACAAAATAAGTTCAGTTTCTCAATCACAGCAAGGGAATACTAAAATAGGTAAAAAGAATTCCACTGTTAATTTGATAGTTCTGGGATATCATTTCAACAAGTATGTTTGTAGCATAAATGAATGAGATAATGTCCCTGCTCTAAGGAGCTTAGTGAGTAAACCTATTTCCATCAGAAAGCAAAGTGGTACTATGGCAGCCAGCTAAAACAGTAAGAAAATATCTACCAACAGCATGCAGAACGTACAGTATAAACAATACAAATGCCGACAGACACGAATTAACTGTACCAGACTTGACTGAAAAATAGATATACAGAGAAATCAAATTTTCTCTGGGGAAAAATGACAGCAAACTCATATTTAAATTAAGTCAATGGTGTAAACCAAGAGACATTCCTAGAGGCCTCTGATATTTATTACTACATTTCCTTGAAAAACTACCAAGACCATAATTAAGCTAACCACAATGATCTCAATTAGTTTACAGTATTATAAAACATACTGAATCATTTGTACTTAGGAAAAAAGTGAAATTCAAAAATCTGCAGAATGATCTTATGGTTTCTATGTATAAAGTGGTTAAGTTGGTAGCATCTTATTTTATAAATGGTTTCTTCCTGTGCCACCAGGTAATACATTTGA
Source organism: Camelus ferus (assembly GCF_009834535.1). NCBI lineage: Eukaryota > Metazoa > Chordata > Mammalia > Artiodactyla > Camelidae > Camelus > Camelus ferus. The sequence goes on from NC_045710.1 coordinate 7,140,319, forward strand.
CCTTGCTTTCTTGAATAATCATTACCATAATGACAGATAATAATATCTTAAAGAAATTTCTAAATAACAAACATACCTGATCCTAATCCAATACTTCTAAAAATGAAACACATACACACACAAGAACTATATTCATGTGCATGTGTACATATGTATTAATAAACATGGTTTGATAATCATTAATTGAGCTACATACATGACCCCCATCCATCGTACAACCTAACAGTGAATGAAATCCAAATGTATTAAATCCAATTCTAATTTTCAACAGAAATAGCATACAAATTAGGGTTATTTACCCAGAAACCTTATTTCAGTCCCTCTATTCATCAGCTGCCAAAAAATAATAACAAAAAATTAAAAAAAATAAAACACAAATATGTAGTTTAATATTCCTAAGTGTGAAACCAATCATTTAATATAAAAGCCATGTCAACATTTTTTCTTTGAGGGATTTTATGAATGCTCTGAACTAACAATGTAAAATAAAAGTCAAACTAAAATGGCTAAAGATACTTTCTTTTCCTGGTAAATTTCCCTGTAACAAGTATTAGCATATTTTATTTCTCCTTCCATTTTAGTCCATGTTATGGTATTCTGATCCCAAAATGTGGTGAATTTTTTTAAGGGAAGTAGCTTAACTATATTTGTGTTACCTGGTATGACTATTGACTGTACCCTTCAGGAAATTCTAAACATGAGTTTGACCATTACTGTAAAGTCTTTCTTACAATAAGAAAAAAAATTTTTTTAAGGTTAAAGTTGGAGTTGGTATCAAAAGTCAAGCAAACTGTAAATGGGAAGGAAATTCCTGTACTTACCGTGCTTAGTCATATGGTTCAGACTTCATAATTGCCAACAAAATATATGCAACACTGAGAGAATTCTGAGGGCACACAAGTCACTGCCTCTTAGATAAAGTCTCAATTTAAAAGGCAAATAACCAGATTATATAAAGGCCATAATATTGCAAACATAATTATCACAAAACATTCCATTCTGTAATTATTCTTGAGAATACAAAACAATGTTTTATATCTTAGCATATTCAACATTACAACTTACTATGAATCCATCCTTTAGGGCCAAAACTTATAAAAACGTAAGTTCTATTGAAGGAATAATCATCAGTTGTATATAACAAACAGTGATTGACTGCTTGACAATTATTTTAAGTTACACTAAATTACTTAATTTTCTAGAATTTTGATCCATATAACTGATATACACTAATTTTCACCTACTCACATTTTTGTGATACTCCAGTAAGGAAGATTCCACCTCTGTGAGAGAGAGCTATCTTTTGGAAGAGTCCAACTCTACTCAGAACAATGAGCCTATCTTGTTCCATTTCTGAGCCTGTATCCTAGATTTTACCAAAAATTCATTTAGATCTCTATCTAACTTACTCCTCCAACTCTCAACTGGCAATGAATTCAGCATAAGAATAATTGTGATATATCAGACCTCTAAAATTCCGTATCGGTACACTGAACTGAGACTCTGAAAAAAGAAATACATAATTTATGGACAGTGTAACAGGGAGATTTCTACCTCTACCAATCATAGGCTTAATGTTACAAGCCAATCCTAAAGACTGAGACTAAAACTGGAGAGAAGGGAAGAAGGTACAAGGAAGTGTGCCTAAATTTTACTACAAAGCTGCAGCTCAGAAGTTGAGAAGCTGAAGAGAGCTTCCAGCACTCTCATGGGGTTGGGAACACAGAAATTCAGAGTTGTAGACTCACAAAGAAGGAAAGCCCAAGCATGAAAGGGCTACACCCTAGGAATAAATAAGAAAAAAACAGAAATAGGCTAACCCTCAAAAGACTGAAAATCTGCCTCAAATCAGTTCAATCCCTAAACAGATTAAAGTGATCTGCCTCAATCCTTTAACAGAAAAAAACATATAAATCATCTCTGAAAATTTCAAAGATAACATTACCTAATTAATTTAAGCAGATTTCATATACAATGTCCAACAGTCAGTCAAGCATTAGGAATCATACCAGAAGATAAAACTATCATAAAACTAGAGAAATTAAAAAAAAAAGCAGACTCACAACAGACCCAGAAATATAACACAAAATTCAAAATCACCACTATAAATACATTCAAGATAAGATGGAGAATTTCAGCAGAGAACCTGAAATTTTATCAAATGACCAAATGAAACTTCTACAACTTAAAATAGGTGAAATTTAGATTTCAATAGACAGATTAGACACAACTATGCCCTTCAGTGAATTGTCTAAAACCTTTAAAATATATTTCTATTGATATCTGAGGTTGTATGGTAAATTTACACAAGGTTTTAAATTAAGAATATTATTGCATTATCTGTCTTTTGGGGCATATGGTTTTCCAAGTTTGTTATCTTTTAACTTTCTTTCTCTTTTAGTTTTGTTCACTTTCAGCAAATAAGAACTAAAATTCTTTATGACTGCTTTCATATCAATTATGTCTGGATCAGACAGACATTTCACATAGCTTCATTTTGTTTATGGTTTTTCATTTTATCTTTATCCCCACCCCCAACTATTTGGAATTTATTTTGATGCATGTTTTAAAATGAGAAAATTACCTCATTTTTTCCTTCAAATATTTAACCAACTTTTTAAGGAAAGTTTTTCATTATAATTATAAACATATTTTGTTCTTACTATAAAAATATGTAACACTAATTGAAATGTCAGAAATAACAAAAAATAAATTCCACCCTTTTCCTAGAACCTGTATAAATATATAAATATGCATTTGAAAGAATATCCTTTGATGCCTAGATATAAGTTATTAAAATGATTTAAAAGTCCTTTAGTGGGAGTAATGGGTAATTTATAATATATATCCAATGGAATACTACATAGCTATTAAGAAGAATGAAGTAGATTTAAATGTAACTACAGAAATATGAAAAAGGTATATTGTTCAATGAATAAAACATTTTAAAATGAATAAGAAAAATTATTCAGTCAATAATTTGCATTTCAGAGAAACAATAATGCTCTCCTCATAGTCCAACATAGCTAATTAAAAACGTGATTCACTACAATGTGTTTCAATTTGCTGCTCTCCTTTTTAACAGTTTTGATTGACCTATCTGCTTTGTCTACATGTTCTATAAACGAACTGATTCAGACTTTGTATACATATACTGGCTTTTTAGTTACTATTATTCATTGAAACATAGTACTGTTAAGTACATTTAAAATATCATTTGAATAGTTTAGGACTACATTTGCTGGCACCAAAATAATTTACAACATATAACACACTACATTTCATGAATAAAATAAGGTTTCATATTTTCCACATTTTACAAACCATCAAATCTAGTAAGTTTAGAAAACAAAATATTAACTATACATATCATTAATTCTGCTTTTCATGGTGCTGTGTATTAAAAAGTTGTAACTTTTAAGAGTTACAAAAGCCATATTATAACTATATTTGGCCAGTATCCCAACACCTATGATTCACCATTTTGTGTTTGCCACTAAAGACGTTCTGCAAATAGCTAAACCATATTGTGGCATGTGATAAAGCACGGCAAATATGATGCTTAAATATGGATGTCCTTGAAAACATATTCATCTCCTTAAATGGCATATCCCAAAACTTCTTCCCAAGAAAAGAGCTTCAGAAAAAGGGGGAAAAAATGTATATTACAAATGAGACTATAGTCCTTAAAGGCAAGGAATACATCCAAAAAACTGAATTATTCTTTCATTAAATTTCATGTATATTTTCATCCATAGGCCAGGCCAAGTGCTATACATTGGGGATGTAAATGTAAGCAAAATAACTTTACTTAAATCTTGTCTTATTGCAAAAAAGATCTAAGATAATCGAGGCATAGTCCTTAAACTCAAGTGGCTTATACACTAGTAGAAATCAAAAACTTAAAGCAAATAATTACCATAAAAGGTGAAAATTTGTTAAAAGGATTATATTCAAGTTATAGACATACCCCTGTAATCAGTGTTACAAAACAAAAAGCACCATTACACAGAACACTATATCCAAATTATATTCAATATTGTGGTATATTTGCTTCGAAGTTTAAGAAAAAACTAACACCACCATAGGGAAATCCTTATACTACCATGCTAAGGATAAACTATATCTGAGCTACATTCCCAATAGTTTATTTTTTTGAAAATTAAGACTGAATTAGCAAATTAGAAAAACAGCAAAGGGAAAAAAACCCAAAACACAGTAAGAGTAATTACCTCTAAGTAGTTAAAAGTTTTTATGTTTTATTCTTTATATTTTCCAGTTTTCTATAAAAACCACATATTATTCTTATAATCAGGAATGTAATAAACATCTAAAAAGATATCCATAGTTTTTTTCTGGCAAGCCATTTAACAAAAAACGAAGTCTTATCTGTCTGTTAACTAGGCAACACTATATAATAACTTCTGAAAATTTCCTCAAAATATACATTTGTATATAAAATATACATGAAAGTGTTAAGGAGGCATATATGTAGAGATGAAACACCTCATTTTTCTAAACAACCTGTGCCAAAATTTAAAACCAATAATTACATTATTAAATGATACATACCTAAAATAATAAATAAGAAGAATCATACTAGGTACCTTGTTCAGGTCGCAATCTGATTATTGGCATTTCAGATACTCAATAGATGTTCTACTTCTGTGCTGTCCAATATGGTAGTCCCTAGCCTCATGGAACCACTGAGCACTTGATATAAGACTGATGCAACTGAGGAACTGAACTATTTTAATTAATTTAATTAACTTAGCCACGTGGCTGGTGGCTAACCATACTGGGCAGAGGCATATATGGGTACAATTCTAAGGCAGTTAAAAAGAACTACTCAATACAACCACCCTCAACTGACAGGCCTCAAACTTGAAAAGCTGGAAAAATAGGTTAAGTACTGTAAAAGTAAAACAAAGGGGTGGGGGAAAAAACCCCTACATATATCCAGTATCAGAGGTTGGTGAAAGGAGGCAATGGATAGGCCCCAAAAAATCCAGAGTTTACATTTATATATATAACATTATTCATTTTAAACAATTTTTCTTGTTAAATTTACATCTATACTTTGTCCACTACTAAAAAGAAAAATCATGCCAGGTTTATAAAATAATAAAAGTAGCATTAGGAACTTCTACAGCATAATGAATGTGTGATCAGCTAGGAATGGCAAATTCTTCCATAGTATTTAATTTCCTGTACTCCAAAAAAGGAAAGATTCAACAAACTAAAAGGTTATACAAACAAGGACTTATTCTCAATAGTTCTGGAATATGTCTCTTCCACTAGTGAATTTCTCCTTCAGGTATGCAATCAGCTGTCATTTCACTTAAGAGATAACAAGTAAGCCAGATTCTAGAACACTCAGGTTTTAAAAATATTTTTCATAACAGATTACAAAAATTAAATTTCTTTAAGTAAATGTTCTACATGATCATGTGTTTTAAGTAATGCTTAAGATCCTAGGATGTGATGTGTTTGTCCTGTGATTACTATTATGTCACTACCGAACATAAGATGAGGCTAAAACAAAGTAAGAGAATGAAAACAAAAAAAAGTATCAAAATTTCTCAACAAATTTAACAGACTAAGAATAAACTACAAGAGTCAAGGTGTATTCATCAGATCTTAAGTACAATAATTTAAAGCCAACCATGCCCAAAACTAACCCTTTAACTGACAAAGAACATTAGCACAGTTAAATGACTTAAGGCAAAGGCTAGGTTGAGACCTTCAGAATCATCATCATCTATGATATAGACCTTAATGTTAAATTACCACTAGTCTAGGGTTTATAGGAGTCTTCAACTTTGCAGATTCAGGAAAAGTAACTTCTCATTCTTCACTAATAAACGAAAGAAATAGTGGCCTAAAACAATTAGTCACTTGTGCAGGGGGCATCCCCGAAGAACAGAAATTAATTTACCAACCAGAAATTGTCTCAAAAATAAAGATTTACAACAAAGGTGTTAGAAAAGACATGGCTTACTAAAAAAAAGTGAGATTTTTTTTTTGAGTTAGCCCTGAAACGGAAATATGAACTCTACCACTACTACCAAGTTACGTAACTTCTCTAAACCTCAACAGCATCAGTAAACAAAGATAATAATACAACACTGCAGGATTGTTGTGAAAAAGACACGAAGGAAATGAATGATGTCCGTAAAACACAAGACACATACATAAAAGGAATGTTAATAAAGAATAAGTATTAATTTTTAAAGCTATTAAAAAAACAAGTTGCCCTTTGCTACACATTTCTAAACACCTTATTTCCTTGGCAATATTAAAGAAATACTGGTAATTTTTAAGTATCTTACCAGTGTGAACAAGGTTCAGTTGCAAGAGATAGAAAATGCCCCTCAGTGTCTTTATGTCTGTCTCAAAACAGTTAAGGGTCAATATAGTAGTTTCAATGATCATCAGGGACCCTGGTTTCTCAGCTTTGATACCATCACCCTTGATCGGCTGTGACACATCGTGGTGTGGGATAGCAAGCACCAACGTGAACCATTAAATAAATGACAAGAAAAGGATACATAAGCTCCCTATAAGGATTCTTCCTCAGTTCTACTTACAAAACTTATGTCCACATTCTCTAAGCCTTAACTTACTCATGTGGCCAAATCACACACACAACAACCACTAAAAATACATCTTTTTAAACACATATATATGTTAAAATATACATATATGTGTATATAAGGTGTATTTACATATACAGTCTTTATTCCATTCACTTCAAACCAACTAAATCTTGGGTGTTCTACCACTACAGAAGTAGATATTTGAGCCAGTAGGAATCTCTGCCATAACTGATCTACTTTTTTATGTTCTTTACCACTACCAAGTTCCTTCAATAACATTGTATCATGGTGCAGTTGTAATTAATTCCAATTAACATTTAAATTTAAGAAAAACACCAACATTAGACCCTTTGATGAGATTATAAAGATAACAATAGAAACAGTTCTGCTACAAGCCAGTGCTGTGATAAACACTTTACATAAATTATGGCATACAATAAAATTATTTCATAGAGGTCTTACTCTAGTATGATAATGGGTTTTTATTTAACATTTAAGGGATAAAGTTAAAATACCTATTACCTTCAAGATGGAATAAGAGGGAATGGATTTAACCACTTGCCCCACCTCCCAACTTAAACAACTTAACAACCAGAAAAAACAGTGAAACAACAATTTTCAAGACTGGATAAAAATGAAGGACAATGATCCCTGAGAGGGAAGAAATAAACTGAGCCCTAAGATGGTTGGAGTTTACCACCTAGAGGTCGTTTCCAGGCGCGCAATCCTGGAAAGAGAACAGAGGCTGAGTCTAGCAGTCACCATGGATTGAAATGAGAGCCAGAACCCAGGGAGACCAAGGCAGCCTAAAGGGCAGAGTACCAGAGACAAGAGAGATGACAGAGGGTAAAAACAGGTCCCACCATACTACTACCTTACTAGCCAGAGTGTAAAACCCTGTAATTCATGGGGCTTAGCATAGGTTACTCAGTAGCATGGAAAAATTAGCCCTAGACTAACCACTGTTCTTTACCTGCACAACAAAGCAAGACACAAAAGAATCAAACTGTTTTCAAGAAATACAAAAACATCCTAGAACAAGTTGAAGACCGTTTATAATAACACAGGAATATATAGCACTCAAAAAGGTAAAATCAGTAATGTCTGACAAACAAATGAAACGTTACCATGAAACCAAGTAGCAGGAAAATTCAAAACATAATAAGTAGAAAAAAGTCGACTGCTTAACTAAACTTACTCCAGTCATTTCACAGTATATGTAGGTCAAACCATTATGCTGTACACCTTAAACTTATACAGTGATATATGTCAATTATATCAATAAAACTCAAAAAAAATTAAAATTGATTGGGAAATGACACAGATGATATAAGTAACAAACAAGAGAATTAAATAGTTATGATAGTTGTATTCATTATATTAAAAAAGCTACAGAATATAAAAAAGAAATGAAGTACTGATAGACACTACACCGTGAATGAACCCTGAAAACATTATAAGTGAAATAAGCCATACATACAAAAAAAACCAAATACTATATGAGTCCACTTACATGAGGTATCTAGAATGGGTAGATCCATGGAGACAGATAATATAATAGAGGTTACCAGGGGCTGGTGGTAAGAAGGGATGGGGAGCTACTATTGCCTAATGGTTAAAGGTTTCTGTTTCAGGTGACAGAGATGTTTTGGAAACAGATTGTGGTGATAGTTGCACAATTCTATGAATGTATTTAGTGACACTGAATTGTACACTTGAAAATGGTTAGAATGGTACACTTCATGTTATATATATATTACCACAATAAGCAGAAAAAAAAAGGTTCAGGAGACACTGAAAATATTAAGTAGAGACATGTAATACATAAAAAGGGCACAAATCAAAAATCTAGAGATTAAAAAATACTGTGCATGAGATGAAAAGTACTTTAAACAGAACTAACAGGAGCCTCAAAATTGCAGAAGACAAGAGAACCTGAGGACATTGCAATAGAAATTATCCAAAATGGAACACAGAAAGGAAAAAACAAAAAAAGAGAGAGACTATCAGTAAATTGTGTGTCAACACGAAGCAACCTTACTATACACATAATCGGAATCACCAGAGTGAAAAGGGAGAGGAATGAAAAAAATACGTGATAAAATAAAGGTCTCCACATTTGATGAAAACCAAAAACTGTACATATCAAGCTCAGCCAAAGACAAAAACAAGAAACAAAGAAAACTACAACAAAGCATATCATAATCAAATGGACTAAAACTCTTTTCAGAAGGAAAAAAAAAAAATCCAACACATTATGAACAGAGGAATAATGTAAGTCAAAAGAGAGCAGCACATTTCTAAAGTACCAAAAACAAAAACCGAAAAACCCCCAGAAAACAAAAATCTAACAACTTAGAATACTATATACAATAAAAATATCTTTCAAAAATAAAGAGGTCGCCAAATAAAAATGAAAATACAATTTATCAAAATTAATGGATGGCAGCAAAAGCAGCATTTAAAGAGAAATTTATACCAATAAATGCAAATTTAGGTAAAGAAAATAGCTAAATTCAATAACTTAAGCTTCCAGAGAAAAACTAGAGAACAATTTAAGCCTACAAGCAGAAAATTAGAGAAGAACTTTACATTCATTAGGATGGCTACTATCATAAAAAAAAAAAAAAAAAAAAAAAAAAACACCACAAAACAGCAAGTGTTGGCAAGGATATGGAGAAACTGGAACCCTTGTTCACTATTGGTGGGAGTGTAAAGTGGTGCAGCCACTATGGAAAACAGTACAGTGGTTTCTCAAAAAATTGAAAATAGAATCACTACATGATCCAGCAATTCTACTTCTGGGTATATACTGAAAAGAACTGAAAGCAAGGTCTCCAAGAGATATCTGTACACTCCTGCTCATAGCAGCATTATTCACAAGAGTAACACAAGTGTACATCTACAAATAAATAGATAAACAAAACGTGGTATATCCATACAATGGAATATTATTCAGCTTCGAAAAAAGATACAAATTCTAGCATATGTTACAGCATTAATGAACTTTGAGGGCATTATGCTAAGTAAAATAAACCAAGCATAGAAAGTACAGCTCTACTTATATAAGGTACCTAGAGTACTCAAATTCATAGAGACAGAAAGTAGAAGGGTGGCTGCCAGTGGCTAGGGGGAGGAGGAAATGGGGAGTTGTTTTTTAATGGGTACAGAGTTTCAGTTTTGCAAGACGGAAAACATTTCTGGATCTTGGTTGCAAATCAACACAAATGTGCTTAACACTACTGAACTGCATACTCAGAAATGGTTAAGATGGTAAATTGGATGTTATGTGTTTTTTACCACAATAATAAATTAATAAACAAACTAACATGGAATTTGTTGAAGGCTTACAACATATCTGTCACTAAGTGCTTCTGGTTACTTCATTTAAACTTAACAACTTTATAAAAGAAGTATTATTAGTTATCCCCCATTTTACTGAGAGGAAACTGGTAAGTTCAAAGATTAAGTAACACATAAGATGATACAATAAAGAAAAGAAATAAACCCAAATAAGACTCCAGAGCCTGAGTCCTTAAATACTATGTTATGTTGCTTTTGATAAATAGCTATTACTTTTATGAAGGAAGCATTATCAAAAGAAATGTTCATAATAAATATAGGGGGAAGAGTTCCTGGTTAAAGTAGTCTATGTGTTTTGATGATACAGGATAATACTTTTAAAATTCCATATACAATGGAACAATTCCAATGTTAAGTATTTCACTATATGTTGGCTGTTATACAATACCTCTATAATACATATCACCAATATTTTTTAGTCATCCTTATAAAGGGGCACTCTTTTTGGTGGCCCTATAAAATTTTACATGCACATACATACACAAGGGTATGACCAGGTTCTTTGATTTGTTTTAATCCAATGTCACTGTTTTTCAATAATTTTCAATAACCTTATCTTCAAAAAATTTTAATTTTCTAAATAATTACACAGTACCGATTCTATTCATATGCAAAATAGTTACACATTTGTTCTCAATGACGGTTTTATGCAAATGTCTTAACACAATATAAGGAAAATGACATAGGTTAAAAAAAATCCACTCAAAAAAGGCTAAAACGTGTATTTTAACTTAAAAAAAAAGCTGCTATTTTGGCTTTTTAAATTTTCCTTACTAAAATCACATTTTATCTTAGAAGAAAAGACTTTAATCAAAACTTATTAGAATGGAAGCTTGTGGCCTGGATAAAGCGCTTAATGTGGAACCATACTGCAGAATCCCAGCTTCCCTCCTTATAAGCAGTTTGACCTTGGAGAAGTTATTTCACACCTCCTCCCTTCAGTTTCCTTATCAGTAAGATCTAGAAAATAACAGTATGTATTTCACAGAGCTGCAGGGAGGACCAAATGAGTCAATATATATAAAACTGCCAGAGATAATATATATGTAAATGTTTGCTGCCATTATCATCTTTCAACCTGCAAATCAATCCTTCCTCCTTCATAATGCTTTTCTACTATTTCCAAAGTCCGGACACTGCTACCTTTTCTTAATTCATGGTGTTCACCGTTGGCTACTCAAATAGCAAGTAAGGAACTATTTCATATTATTACATTTACTCCTCTTCAATTCATCATTTAACTTTCTGTTGACAATAGCTTTACCTTCCCAAATAAACTATAACTTCTTAAGAAGTATCCAGACTATGTCTCAAATATTATCTTATATGTGGTAGAAAATTAATATTTGGGGAAGCTATGTAAAGGGTATGTGAAATTCAGTGTAGTATTTTGGCAACTTTTTTCTATGTCAAGAGTTATTTCAAAATGAAAAGTTACATACATGTAAAAAAACCATTACATAGAATGAGCAATAAAAATAATGGCCAAAAAATATTTTAAAAATTAAAAAAAAATCTTTTAAATTGTTAATTTTATCATTATAGTATAGCACAGTTGTGAAGAGCTCCTTTCCCCTTTCCTGAGTTACGCATTCCATTTCCTCCCTCACTTAGTCAAACGGTCAGTGAAAAATACCTATCCACACTAATACTAGCAGGTTGTAATTTCTTAATCGTTATAACCTCAGCCTCTTCATAATTTTGCTATTCAAACTAAATAAAAGATAGAAGCTTCCATCACCTCCTTTATTTTAAAAGACATCATTACCATTTTTGTTTGTACCCCAGCCAAATCAGCAAGATGATTTAAGGATATCTCAATTTAAATATACCATTTAGCTACTCTCCTGTCTGACAGCAAACCAGAGAAAGAGTAACAGAAGTTCTCCTTATAGTAATCCTTTGCAAAAATGTGGGAGATAGTGCTACTCAGCACCAGCAATGAAAAAAAGGTCAATGCCAACAAGAGAAAACTAGATAGATCAAAGTTCAGAATTTAGGTCGCAGCTTCATGATCTTAAGAATTATTTGATCTGCAGAATTCCACACATATCCATTTCAAGTATTCCACAAAAATCCTTAAAACACTTATAAATAAAAAGCGATCATCAAATAATTTACTATTCTTGAACTGTTTATCACACTGCAGCCTCTAGTAAGCGTAGATCATACAGAGTTAAATGCTCTCTCCACTTACAGACATTAAAACAAAACAAAAGAAAACAAACAAAACTCACTACTCTCTTTTGGAAACGATCAACCTGAACCTAAGGGGACTTGGGGTAAAAAAGTTAACAACCACTGATTTTAAAAATATTCTGAAATTTGAAATCCTTTTAATGTTAAAACATTTAATATTATTTTTCTAAGATATCCATCCAGCTTATTTAAAAGTAGAAGCTACCAACTCCTTATGCAGAGCTTGAAGTTTTACTTAAGGACACTATCTTAGAACTCTAAAGACATAGATTCTTTTCCAGTTCTGACATTTATTAGCTGCATTTCTTTGAACAAATTAGTTAAACCTCTCCAAACCTCAGTTTCCTCCTCATTCAGGATAATATGAATAACATCTGCCCTACATATTTCACAGATTGTTATATCAAATGAGACATCATACAAAAGTGCTCAGTAAGATATTAAATCTAAAAACTACTAAATCTTTTAGCTACAGAGTAAGTAAAACTTTTACTGAAAGAATTTGTGAGATTATACTAATAGATAACATGCCACTCAGAATTTTTCACTTTAATGACTTTAATATAGATAACAGATTTCATTGTTTTTCATTATATTTGCAAAAAGTGGGCAACTAACAGTTCTACCTAGAGGAATTATAATTTTAGAAATATTTAACCATATTTGAATTTATAAGTATTTCTACAGACGTTTTTAAAGAATATGTCATTTTGAAGCTACTGGAAAAATGAAACAGAACTCTAACAAATTACTGAAGCACTTCAATACAGTGCCTGGCACACAGTTAAGAACTACGTGTCTTGCTAAAATTATTATTACTATGATTATCATTATCATTATTATTGACAATAACTTTAATGCTACATGATTTTTAAAAGCTTCACTCAATATGCTAAGTTTCAAGTACTTATTATTAAGAACACATTTATCTATTTTCTATAGTTTAAAGGAATTTTTATGTCCAGCATTTATACTATCATTTTCCATTAGCCACATTTAATACACACTTCTCCCAACAGAAATGCTCACAAGAAGCATGAGTTCACCTGGAACACTTCTCTAAGGAATTACTCTTCTGAGTTCTATAAACCATTATAGACTGTCCATTATAATTAAATACATAACTAGGTCACTTTCTAAAAAATATCACTGTAAATACAAATTTGTCTTCTCCTTTCAGAATCTGAGTTCAAACCAAACGAAGCACAATGAGGCAGAAGTATTTCCACATACTGCATATCAGTGATATTTGAGGAGTTAACATTTTTATTCTAAGCAAAGGGATCTGCACATTAAATAAACCTTGGAGATAGGAAGAAAGCAGTTTCAAACGAAGCTATTTAATATGGGCAGAATTTGAGAATAAGGGAAGGAGTGACAAGAGATAGGGATGGAGGGGTTAGCAGAAGTCACATCATTAACAGCCCTGTGAGAAATAATTAGCATTTTGAAGTTTACCCTGAATGAATGGGAAATTAGTCATTTAAGTACTTTAAGTTTGGGAATAGCATGATTAGATTTGCATCTTATAATCAGTTTGGCTGGAGAGTAAAAAAAGAAGGCTGGAAACACTAGAGGAAAGAACATCAGGGGAGAGAATATTGTAACAATCTAGAAAAAAATAGTCAGTTGAAGTAGGAAAGTAGCAGCAGGATGGGGCAGAAGTGAATCATTTTTAGGAGGTAACACTGACAGGATCTGGTGACTGACTAAATGTGAGATCAAGAATGCAGAATCCTAGATGTCTGGCTTGATCCAAGCTAGGACAGTGGAAACAACACTGAGTCTAAGATCACAAGATACGAAGATATGAGAGCAAAGGGGGAAAAAAGAACACAGCTGCAGATACGTTGATCTTGAAGTGACTATGGCATATCCAAGTGGAGATGCCTAGTAGGTGGCTGGATGCATAAGCCTGAAGCTCAGAGGCAAGTTTTCATAGGGAAAAATGGAAATCATCAATATACAAGTGATAAAGTAAGTCCTGGAATCAGATACAAACTTAAGAAGAAGGCAAAGAATGCATTAAAAAGAGGGAAGGGGTTCCCATTTAGAGAGGAAGAAGAGGCAGCAAAGGAGTCTGGGAAGAAATAACTAGAAATGCTCTGAGTACTGTCACAGAAGCCAAGAGAAGACAGCAATGTGAGAAATGTTAAGTACTTCTCAACATTGAATAAAATGATAGTTTTAGCAGCAAGAAAGTCAGCATGACCTTGAAGCGAGCAGTGTTAGCTAAGTGATGGGAGAGGATAAATTATAGTGTATTGTGTGAACAGAAAAGAAGTTTGGGGCTGTTTTGACAGGAAGGGAAGGTGGCAAATGGCAGAATTGAGATTTCCTTCTAGGAGTAATTTGGTGACTTGCTTTGTTTTAGGTAAGGTATTTGAACAAGTTTAGCAAGATGAAAAAGAATCAGAATTAAGAGAAAGATTGAAAAACAAAGAAGGCTAATCAGCAGTAAGGAGAGAATGAGATCCAAAGCACAACTGGAGAATCAGGCTGAGACAGATGCTGGACATCTCATGCACTGAAACAGAAGGAAAAGGAAGAACAAATGGTACAGAGGAGATAAACTGGTGAGTCAAGTAACAGGAAATTTAAGGGATCTCCTTTTGATGGCTTCTATTTTCTCATGAAGTAGGAAGACCATCTGTGGAGAATACTTTGTTTCTTAAGTTTAAAGAAAAAAAGAAAAAAGGTTTAAAATAGCCTCTATGGAGAATAAGAGAACTGTTCTGTAGCCCTGACAGCTCCTGCAGAGACGGGAGGCCATGAATTTGCAGTACCACTAACTGGGGCAGTTTGATTTTTCTCCATCAGTGCTCAATAAACACCTCTGTGTAGGCCACAGAGACAAAATAACCCAGAAACTAGGTTTTGCCAGTTGTATATGATAGAAATTCAACAGAACAAGGAAATCAAAAATTCTGGCAAGAGTTTTGAAGTGATGGACAATGGATTATTGCCTGCTTATAAAGGAAGCATTTGGTGGACAGAGGTGTCAAGGAACTGCAGATCTCAAGAATATCAATAAATGGGTTTAGTAAAAGGATAAAGGCTTAGTGTCGGGAACAGGATGTTTAAATTAATGACTCAAAGGTGAAGGTGATTTCAGTAATGGTGAGGTCCAGAAGAGCTTCATGGGATTAAGTAAATGAATTAAGTGAAGACACAGACCACTAGAGATAAGGAAACTCTGTGAAGCCAGCGTCCCAAGTACTCTGTTCCCATAAATACCGAATTCACCTGAAAGAGTGGTACAGCCTTGCA
This sequence comes from Camelus ferus, assembly GCF_009834535.1. Classification (NCBI taxonomy): domain Eukaryota; kingdom Metazoa; phylum Chordata; class Mammalia; order Artiodactyla; family Camelidae; genus Camelus; species Camelus ferus. Next base: position 7,155,750 of record NC_045710.1, read on the forward strand.
GGGAAAGAAAGACTATAAGCCAGAAGCCTGTCTTCAATGATCAAGAGAAGGTATATGAGACAACTACACAAGATTCAACAATAGGAATTTTACCAAGGTCTTACAGGCACTGCAGTGCAACAAAGGAAACCTCCTCCCACCTATTCCTACATTAAGATACGTAAAGTAAAAGAATGTGCAAGTTCCAGAAAAGAGGGCTTTCCCTCCAGAGAAAGATAGATGTTAATTAAACAAATATAAAAGTAACATTCAATAAAGAATTTGAAGATGCAAGTGATTATGTTAATCTACGAAGGAACAGGGTGCACTACAGATTCTGACTGAACCACCTCCAACACAAATGGAAAAAGCAAATACAGATATGGTATAGTTGTGTTTTGGTTTAAAAAAAAAAAAAAACAAGTATTTATGGTTTTTTTAATGTGCCAGGAAAAAAAGGAAAATGATACACCAATACACTGTTATATACACAGAAAAAGGGAAAGTGATATACTAATGTGTTATAAAGTAGTTATCTCAGAAGAGTAGGATCAAAGAGAGCGCTAAGAGAACTTACATTTCCTTCTGTAATTTTTAATTTTTAGATAGACATTACCTTTATAATTTAAAAAATGAAGTTTGTTTTTTGTTTTGCAGGTTGACAAAGCAGAGAAGGAGAGGGAGCATTCCAGGTAGAGGCAAAAGTTAAGAGTATAAAAGAACATGCTGTATTCACTTATCAGTGAAAGAATGACTGGTCCTGCTCATTCTCTTCCTTTTCACATCTCTGAAGATAAGGCTCTGTCCCCCAAAGCCAATCATCTGTGAGCCATAAACCCCACCAAGACTCTGTCCTGCTATTAGGAAGACAGAGATATAGGCACCTAAGCATAGAGATGAAACACAAGATAGAAAACAGTCTATGCTAAAGTCTCTTGACTGAAGTTTTTCAGTGAAAAACCAATAAATGTTTAAAAATTAAATAAAAATAGACAATTTATTTTCTAATTCATAAATGCCACAACAAGGAAAGTGTATCATGTATCACCATAACAGCGGCTACCATCAGGACTCTCCTCATACTTATTTTAAATTATGCCTGAATACCAACCCGTTGTCCTAGCCTGTAGAAACACAAATTCTAATTTCATGAGGTTGTTAAACGGTGGACTTATGCAAGTTACCAGATCCTAAACCCCAAAATCAGCTTTGAAATTACATGACCCAAGAAAATCAGTTACTGATTATAGTGGCCATCAATGCAGAATGACCACATCATATACTATTATGCTACATGTATATATTTCTCTACATGATAAAATTATAATCACCCTGATGTGCCAAAAGACCAGAATCTGTATCAGAGGTAATACAGCATAACATCTGAAGTTTGCATTTTCCAAACTATTCTTCATAGTTGTTCCTAAACTTACCCTTGCTAGTAAATGTAAGCTAAAAGTTGCTAAATTCAAGACATAGATAAAAACTGTTGGTGCAACCCAAATGCTCCTTTAAACCTTATACAAAGCCTAATTAATATTTTTGCAAGTGTATAATGCAGATTTAAAAGTTCTGTCATGACTTTTCCTCATAGTTATGTCAGGATTTCTGAAATTTTACATTACATAAGAACCCTAGACTGTTTTGGTAGTTCAATATCCTACCTACCGAAAAAATAAATATCAGCTGGGGAAAAGTTTATTTGCAGTGCAATAAAATAATCCAAAAACTGAATATAAGCAAATATTAACCCAATGCAACTAATTAACCTCAGTAAATTAAAAAATAAAAATGCCCAAAAAAATAAAATAAAATAAAAATGCCAACTAGTTTTCATTCATTGATTCAATATTTTAGAGAACCAAGTATGTGCAAAGTAATGTGCTACCTTTTTGGGAAAAAAACAGGCTAACATCAGGAGACTGATCCTGTATGCAAATTTCTTTTGGAAGACAGAGACATACACAACATAGGCTGTTTTACCGTTAGTTCTTCAACTGCTTATAAAAAAGCTAAAGTTCTGTATAGTTTACAGAACACTAGCACATATAGGTAGTTTCTCACTGAATTTAATCTTCAAATCCCCTTGAGGTAGACAGATACAGTCTTGTAAATTATCACTCAAGATCAAGAAGATAATTAATAAAACATCTAATTAATTAATACCAGGCTTCTGACTCTAAATCCAATAATCTTTCCATTACACTTCTCTGCTTCTCTTGAAAATAATCAAGCCATTTCATTTTTTCCATCTTAATTACTTTAGACAAAAAAAAAATCCTAAGAAAAAAATTCATTTGTATTTTCATATATTAATATAGGTTAGATAAACAAAGGCTAGAAAATTCAGCACCACCAAACCAGCTTTACAACAAATGTTAAAGGAATTTCTCTAGGTAAAAAAAGAAAGGGCCACAACTAGAAACAAGAAAAGTAATCATGAGGGAGAAGGGTACAAATGCAGGGTATCTAAAATGCATTTGAAATGAAGAGATCAGCAACTTAAAACAATCATGCATATATACAGACTTCTAATACAGGTTAAACAGGATCCCTTTTATGGGCTTATTTTAATAGAATTTAACTCTAGAAAATGATTTGAAATAAGCAGGCCATCATTCAGGTTTTTAAAAACTTTTATTTCACAGATTTGTTGTAACTTGAACCAAACTGTAAAATTCTGTTTATAGTAAGTAAGGAAAAAAAACACAGTAAAACACTATGCCAGGAACTTACATTCTCCATATCACCTTGAAAGACAAAAGTTCCTTATGCTAAAACTTATAACCGGCCCTCTATCTACAGCTCCGCCCACCAAAAAAATCAGTTAATTAACTTCTTAAAAGTTTATTCAGTGTTTTACTTTATGACTTCCCTCTGAAGGAAATTTCATAAGCCAATTTTGTACTGGAGTTTCCTTTTATTAGTTCTAAATTTAGTTTTATTTGTATCATCCCTTGTTCTCCTATTATGGAAATGTCTTAAATGTGGAAAACAAATCTGTTTTCAGTAATGCCATCAAAAGTTGTAATTTTACAGCTTCTCTTTTATACAAAAATATGCATGCAGCAGAAATTGTTTTTCAGAACTACCAGCAAAATCCTTTAGCTGAGTTTTCTCATTCTTTTATAATGTAATATCTTGCTTTTGCGACTAAATTTTTCACTAGCCTGAATATAACATTAGCAAAACACATTCATACTCTAATTTTAAATTTTGCAATAATGAATTATACATTCCACTTAAGCTAGTCAGAAATAATGCCTTAGAATTCTTTTTAGCATGGATATAGCATAAGGAATCATGAAGCCTCAAATTAAATTGCATTTTGTCAAATATTTACAAACACTGGAGCATCTTGTGCAATACTGAGGCTTTATGGAATAGGGATTCTAATCACAAAAAAAAACAAAAAATCACAATCGCTATTCCTCTAAAAGCTGTATTATCACAAGAATCAATAAAAGCAAATTTTAATTTTCAAATTTCTTAAATATGCACACATTCCTTAACCACCAAAATTAAAATGGCCAAAGAGCGGGAGATCTGATATACAAATTTTAGTGAATGAAAAATATGGACATCTTATCCACTGTCCACGAATCATCTGGTTTTCTCTAATCAAAAAGGATGTGAAGAGAAATAATTGCAAAGAATGCGTATTTTTTAAAAATCTAGACAGTAACATGTTAATAAGATGACTATCAATGTAGCCAATAACTTGAAGGCTGCTTTGAAAGTAAAATCTCAAAATAGTTTAATAACAGGATTTTAAATATCTTACAATATTTTTTGCTTGCTTGTAAAGAGACCACAAAATAATTCTTTAATGTCTTTATTTATTTATTTATAACACAGATAAAATCACAAACACCAACCTGCTTTAGCTGCTATTCTCTGAAGAGCCATATATTTCTAATGAAATGTTTCTTCCTGAATTAAACCAACTGTCAGTAACTGAAAAACTCACTATTCTCCCATTGTAAATTGTTAAATGTGAAATATCAAAATTATATATTTCTAGGACAGTAAGTCTCTGTAGACTATATTTCCCACAGAAGGGTAAGATGCAATAAAAAACTTCTACACTGCAATTTTATATTATGTATCCTGTATCACAATTTTTTTTTCATTTCTATTTGGTGTATCTTGTCTGATTCTCTCATCAGAAAAGCTCAGCAAACTAAATTTTCTTCTAAAATAAGAAAAAGAACAGCCTTGGTCTAATTCCTATGGAGCGTTAAAAAAAGATATAAAATGTGATGACTCTTGCTATTTCAGAAAATCTGGCATCTCTCCATATGCCAGACTTTTCCACATATACAATTCTGGTTGCCAAAGATCTCAATTATTTATTTTTGGTTTTTCCAGTTAGTCAGTGTAAGAAACAACACCTACAGTGTTTCTCAAACTTCAACCTGCAGATTGACCTGAGGTGCTTATTTAAATGCAAATTTATGGCTCCACTACAGACCATCTGAATCAGAAGATCTGACACCATTTCCACCAAGCACCCCAGATGTGATTCTGGCTTCCATCAGATAATCTAACTTGCTGGCTTCATCTGAGCCCCTGCAAACCACAAAAATAAAGGAAGGGAAAAAAATTATCCTTTTCTCAGATACATTTTGGACTCAACGGTCCCTCTGCCAATCTTGAATTACAATATTGCACCTCTCAGCTCTGGTTCCCACACCTTCCTGCACTTGAGAATCAGCTGCAGAATGTCTAAAACTCCTGATTTCCCAGGTCACACCCCAAACCAATTATATTAGAATGTCTGAGAGTGGAATCCAGCCATCGATATTTCTAAAAATCTCCAGTTGAGCCCTATGTATAGCAAGGTTTGGAAACCACTGCCTTAACTATTGACTTCAGCAGATACAGATTAGATAAATCTTAACTCAAATGACCTCTGAGAGGCAAAACATAAGTTATATCGGTATTAAGTTTTTAAATTTCCAGATATATATATTATTTTCCTTTTTATTTTAATCCAGTAGAGAAATTTTTTCAGTGCATTTACTATATTAAAGTTTAAGGTTACCTTTTTCAAAGAACATAACACACACACAAAAATTGTTTCATGTTGAATGCAACCTGTATGGGATCATATCATGTATCTAAAATCCAGGGAAAAAATTCATCATTTCACTTGCACATTAATTTCAGTCATTATATTTTGGGAAATATAATTGTGGAGAAGCCAATACAAAAGTTCAGACTTCATGTATTAGATATTTAAAAACAACTCCAAGGGGGTGGGGAGTATATCTCAGTAGTAGAGCACATGTTTGGCGTGCACAGGTCCTGGGTTCACTCTCCAGTGCCTCCGTTAAGGGGAAAGGAAGGGAAAAAAAAGAAACTCCAAATATTCTGTTAACTCCAAACAAATTTTTCTAAATTTAGAATAGTTAGAATATTGTTATTAATATTAACATTACATTTTGCATTATCTCTTTCCCCAATTTCTGACTTGGTACTCTTATTTCCCCAAAAGAAAATCATAATTTTGGTATCTTTTTCTCTATTCTTTACTAATTCCCATGGACGCTGGTTATGTGACCTGTTAACAGCACTTGATGAAATCTAATGGTCCACAAAGAAGAAAATTTTAAATCTTGATTCCTTCATCAAAGGCAAACTAGTCAACCATAACACACCATTTTTAACATTCAACTTCAATCTGATTTTTATCCACTATGTAACACAATAAAATATAGTCATAGTTATTCGATGTATAAAAAAGGCTGAAGTGCCAAAAACTGTAACTCAATAAGTTATCCCAAAAAGATGAAGCATTTTGAAAAATCGTACTAATGTTTAGACATTCAATACTTAAAATATTTTTGCAGTTTCAATGTAAAAAAACACAATTCACTACATCTTGCAGGCCTCAAAGTTCATGACAACTGTGCTAGTGTACTTTCCTTTTAGAAAAATAGGTACCACTACAACTCCAAATTTTTTAAATTCATCTTTAATTTAGTAAAACGTCTTAAACAGTAAAAGAATTATTTCCTAAATTTTTCCTTCACTGCTCAAAACAGTCACATGTGGTTATCTTTAATAAAAACTCAAAAAAATACAATCATCTAAACTAAAGCTAAAGGAAAAACTTCAGTTTTAATAAACATACTTTTAGCATGATTTCTAAAGGAATCATACTGAAATACAAGGCAAAACAGAGGGTCATATCCTGATACAGAAAGTACAAATAAGGCAGCATCTGAAAAGAACACTGTATTTTGGTTAAGTTCCAGAACTTTGCACACAATGTAATTCCCACAAGACAATATCTAATGGCACCTGTGAACAAGAAGAGGCAACATTTGTATCTATATGCTAAATTCAGATGGGTACTCAAAAGTATAAACCAAAAGCCAAGTGTAATACATAGTGTTTTAAACACCAGAAGTTACTGATCTACCCTCATAGGAACCAAGTTACTAAATTAATACTAAGACTTGTTTCCTAATCCATTAGAGCAGAGAAGTATAAAGATAAACGACGGGTCAAGAAGAGAGAAATAAGTTTATAAGCTTACTTAGCATGCTCAAAATAATCAAAAAAAGAAAGATGAGCACAGGCAGAATGGAGAAACGTTTAAAGGCCGTTGTTTAAATCAGAAGTACTTCAACTTTATCTAGAGCTTAGAAATAATCCAACTAGTAGTGACTCCACTGCCATTACAGGGAATATACAGCTCACCAATGCTCAGTCGTTACGTGGAAGAAAAAGGTACCATAACAAGGTTTAAAATTTAAAAAGCCTAGTAATAAACAGGGCTTTCAGGTGGAGATGCTAGTCAGTAGGATAATTCCACTTACAACGGGGCTGTGATCTGTATTTATCTGTATTCTATTTTTAAACATTGTTATTGGCATACAAAATGAAACTACTTTTACTAGATCACACTCATGGTACATTAGTAAAAATCGAAAGAACAAGCAAAATTAACAAGCACATGAAATAGTGCTCAGCATCATCTGTCATTAGTAAAACGCACTACAATAGCTATAATCACAAAGACAGGCCATATCGAGTGTTCTCTGAGGATGGGGGGACAATTGAACCCTCATACACTACTGGCTGGAATGTAAAATGGTACAGCCTCTTTGGAAAAGACTTTGTTCACTTCTTAAAAGTTAAGCATAAGCTTACCATATGACCCAGCAATCCCACTCCTTGAAATCTAGCCAAGAGAAATAAAAACATTACAATGAATTCATAAACAAAATGTGGTACATCTATACAATGGAATATTATTCAGCAATTAAAAAGAACAAGATATTGATATATGCTACAATACAGATGAACCTCAAAAACATTATGCTAAGGGTAAGAAGACAGAACAAACGACCGTATATGATTCTATTTGTATGGAATTTTCAAAAAAGAAAAAATTATAAAACCAAAACAGAATGAGTGGTTGGCTGGGGCTGGCGCTAGGGCTAGTAATCAGAATGCTTCACAACATCTGAAAAGTTTTCAAAACAGTCATTCATAGTGACTTGTAATAAGAAACACCCCTGATTCCTGATCAAAGTCTTCACGCCCTTTGGCTCTGTTTTTAATTTTGTTAACAAATATTGCCTTACTATGAAGAACAGTCAATGTGCCATTTTAAGGAATTTAACCCTGCAAACATTTCACCTGATCTTACTCATGTAGCACTGTTTCAACACAGGCATCACCTAGGTACATAAGAAGGAACTGGATATGTTTAACGAGAGGAAAAGTTAGGGGGTATGTGGAACAGAAGACACATTATAAATGATAAAGGCTGTTCAGCCCACAAGAGGTATTTTTACTTCACCTAAAACACTAAATAAAACTAGCTTAAATCTTTTCCAAGACAAACTGATTCAGCACAATCCATAAATATTCAAACCACAATTCACTTTTCCTGCTTGACTTCCAATTAATTTTACCACCCAAACCCATCCTCTGCTTATACAGATGTTTATTTATCTTCCTTCCTATAGACAGACAAGAAATAAGTGACAAGAACACATATCAAAATGTTTACATAGGGAATATATTAGTATCTCTTCAAGCAGGGATATAGTTATACAGGTTATCACTCCTGTTACTTAAAAAAGAATTGTTAATTCATTCAGCAAACATTTACAGGACATAAGAGAAAGACAAAAAAAGACCCAAGTCCTAAAAGAGCTTGTATTCTGTCTACTAAATAAACTAAAAGACCAAGAAGTACACAAGACAACACTTAGTATCTTAAGAATTCCTCATCACAATCATCCAGGTGATTAAGATAATGCCAATCCTTCTCTGCTCTGTTTCTACCTTAAATAAAGTATTAGGAGGCCCTGCTATTCATTTTCATGGCATAAAAAACAATCCCAATTATGATGTGTTAGAAATTAATTCCAAGTCTGTAATCTCTTGAAAATAAAGAAAATTTCTATCAGATGCTTTATAACTAAAAGAGTCTGAAACTCTTTTAGAGAATAAAGGAAATTAGACAACAAGTATTAAGTGATCAGTTAACTATAACCAAAAAAAGAAAAAATTATAAAGCACTTGAGATATCAGATACCTAAACAACTCATACCTTACCAAAGTGAAGCAACAAACCATATAATCATTCTTGGACTTAGAAATTTTCCCAAAAAGATTACCAAATGATCAACCAAAATGAACCTCAATACTTCCTTTCTGTCCGTCTTTGTCTCTCTCATATATACAACACACAGAGAAATGCTAACTATACTGATCCAAATGTTTTCCAAAAAAGGTAAGTGAGGGTCATTTGGGACACTCAGCTGCAGAATTTACAAATATATCTCTATAATTTAGTCATACTTTAAAGGAAAATAAAAAAGTACAGATAACAGATAAGAGGAAAGGAAAATGACTCCAATCAAGGATAAAGTGAGAAAAGACAGTTTGGTAGAGTCCCAAATGCCACCCATGATTTCCCATCAGTTTAAATATTAAGCTTTATATAAAAAGTTGCCTACCAATGGAAAATGTTATTTTGTGTTTTTTTCCTCAAAAGCTATATAGTAAGTCGCTCTGAGTCATCGACATTCTCTTCACCAGTAACCCTTATCACTAGCAGCTCATATATGTGTGTGTGTGTGTGTGTGTGTGTGTGTGTGTGTGTGTGTGTCTATATATACACATATATAAATTGGGGGTGGAGGCATAAGCACAGAACAGGATTTTAAGTATAGATCTGAGTTATAATTTCCATGAAGAAATTCAAGAAGCCCAAATGAAGAGCAAATCCATAATCATTACCCTCTCTTTTCGCCTAAGCACCACTCTCCAAATAGGAAGTTACATGACAATATGAAGATATAAACAGAGGCTCCCAAATACTCCAATAATTTTAACACTTAGACAAATCTCCTACTTCATACTTTGTACCCCTACTTCGTACTTTCCATCAGAATTCCAAATGGAATAAAAATAACATTAAAAATAAAACCATTAGAGTACTAAAAGAAAATTCAGGTCTATGTCATAATCTTGATAATGGAAAATGTCCTAAGCATGACATCTAAGCCAGAAATCACTCTACAGTGAGAAGACTAATAAATTTGACTAAATAAAAGCTTCTATTATTCATTAAGTGTAAAAAAAAATGATAAAGCACATATACAGTGTAATTTCACTTTTTACATTTTAATTTTTTAGACAAGTTTTTTTATACAACTCAAAAACAATGCACTTTTCAAACGGGAAAGAAATCTGAACAGATGCTTCATAAAAGAAGATATATAAATTGCCAGTGAAGTGCACAAAAAAGTACATCATTAGTCATCAGGGAGATGCAAACTAAAATCACGAGATACCACTACTCACCCACAGAACAGCTAAAATTTAAAAGACTCGGTGTTGGGGAGGAACTGGAACTCTCATACACTGCTGTGGGAATGTAAAATGACCACTTTGTGAAAAGATCTGACAGTTTTTTAAAAACTAAGCATATACCTACCCTATGATCTAATAATTCCACTACTAGGTATTTACTGAAGAGAAATGAAAACATGTCCTCACAAAGACTTATTATAAGATTGTTCACAGAAAGCTTTATTAAGAGCCAAAGTATATAATACTTAATAGCCAAAAACTGAAAACAGCTCAGGCATCCATTAACAAAAGATGGCTCACAAATTGTGGTTTATACATATAATGGAATACAACTTAGCAGTTAAAAAAGGGAACAAACTGCTGATACACACACAATAACATGGATCAATCTCAAAACTTATGCTGAACTAAAGAACCCAGATACAAAAGAATTTATGCTACATAAGATTCCATTTATATGAAATTCTAGAAGAGGCAAAAGTAATCTTTAGCATAAAAAAAAATTTTTTTTAAAGCATAACTGACTCCAAGAGAATGGGGTGTGGAAAATTTTAAACTTTATTTAGTACTCTGTTAAGCTGAACACAGCATTTCTTAAAGCCCATCAGTTCCACTCCTAGATATACATCCCAGCCTCCAGAAACTTCACATGGGCTCCAAGAATGATCACAACACTTCCCAAGACAGCAAAAAAAAAAAAAGAAAAAGAATCTAAATATCCATCAAGTAGACTGGAGCAATATATTGTAGTTTACAGTAGCAGCAAATATTAATAAAGCACAATGTGGGTGAATCTTAGAAACATAACTTTGAGTGAAAAAACATGTCACAAAAGAATATATAGAAATGTTAACCTTCTAGAGTTAAAAAATACAAAACTAAAACAACATTGTTTAGGGATACATACAAATGTGGTAATTTATGAAATAAAGCAAGGAAATGATTTAAAAAACAAAATGTTCCAGGTAGCAGATGGGAGAGGATGCAGTGATAAAGAATTCAGCAGCAGCAGCAGAACAGGTAACTTGAACAAGCTAGTGATCTATTCATTAACCTGAGCAGTGATTTCATGAATGTTTGTTTTCTTATGCTCCATAATTCATATTCACATGCTATACTCTCTTAGTATATTTCAAATATTTCATAATTCAAACTGGGAAAAGATCTACCAGATCAGCACACAACCAAAACGACAACTCAGGCTTCAAGATAATTATCCACTATTTCTTTACAAGTATTTAAGGTGTACATAAATCTACATTTCTTTACTTAGTCTATGTTGGCCTTACCTTGGGGCAAGATGTTTCCAAATTCAGAACTGTTTTGGATTTTAGAATAGAAATAAAGTACAATGCTATATACAGTGTAGTCCCAAAAACCCTCTTGGGAGTCTAGGGTAGCACCCTGAAATCAAACACATATTTTTCCAGGGAAAGCTATTATTACTTACACCAAAAGAGATAAACTGACTATAATATTGTAACATCAGATCAGGTCAGATGTTACATCAAGTAAGTTTTACCCAAAACTCGGTTTTCAGAACTGTATGTATCAGAACTATGGTTGAGGGACTGTGGACCTGTACTTTCAAAGGGGTTAACTTCACCTAAATAGTAAGTTCCATTCATTACTTTTTTTAACCTCTCTAGCTAATTAATTTTCTTTAAAGATATTCTGACCATCAAAATGGAAGTTTTAAAGTAATGTAATCCCATTTATGCTACAAATACTCAACCTTTATTTCACAAAAGAAAAACACATATAAAACTTCTTTAACTCAATTTTTATTCTGCTTCACTTCTGTATCTTTATAATATTCATGCCCGTTACATAGTGGGGAAAAAATGCACATACAATTTTATTTTAATTAGGCAAATAACCAGCACCAAACTGAAAGTCTAAGTACTATGATAAGAAATATTTTCATATAGTTTACAGGCATAATTAAATCAATCAAATAATGCATTTATATTCTAAGTCACTGAAAATCTTAAATTTTTAATCACCTTTCCCCAATTGATATCAGTCTTACAATAGAAAGGTTTATCCAAGCCTGAGCCCCTCAGGTTATTACAACCATTTACTCTTTCAAAAAATAAAACAAATCAAAATGCAAAAGCATAGACCTTTAGAAAAACATTTCTCCAACTTAACACTAAAGGACAATTCTCCTTACCGTAAGAGTTGGGTAAGGAGTACGAGAAGCTAAGTCTTGACAACAAAACAGGGGTATTTACCCAAATGTTTTAAACACTGCAAAAGCATACTACTGAAGACCCTTTCCCCAAAAAAAAAAAAAAAAAAAAAAAAAGATATTATAGAAGCAAAACTCTGTTTTTAAATAATACTAGACAACTCACAATCTCCAACCACTAAAAGGATATATTCTCTTCAGATTAATTTTAAGGCCCCACATAAAGCAATGAGCCTCTGCAGACAAAAAAGACAATTTAGTCTCTATACTGACAGTCTTGGAATCCAGCTCTATCTATGCCTGATGACTGCCAGCACTTTTCTGATGGCAAATCAAAAGATAATGCTATTCATTCAAAATTTCATAGCAAGAAATAGTTGCCAATAAAACCATTTTCCTTTTCAAAGGAAATTTAAAGCAATTACCTAAAAATATGCTAAATGCACACAGAAGCAAGCTAAATTTAATGAGCACTACCATGTACCAAGAACCGAGTTAAGTACTTTACATGTTATCTCACATAACATTTTTTTCCTACAAATACTTTTTAACTTCTAGGTCTAGCCTACAGTAACTATTATACAGCAACTTCTGGTATACTTAATCTTCTTACTTTTGTCATCTTAGGCAGTATACAATTTTAAATGGTAAACTTTATGTTTATGTTACCACAATTTAAAAAATTAATTCATTCTACTACTTCATACAATGAAATAGGCATGATTTAACGTTAACTTACTATAACATGGTTTAAAAAAAATTTCAGCTTGTCAATTTGCAACAGAAGCACCAGCAATCTCAAAGAGTAAAGGGCAACTTTTGGCCCGATAAGATTTACTGCAACTCAGAATTGTAATAGTTAATCAGCAAAAAACAGCAAAAGCAAAATCTTCAGTCAGCAGCATCTGATGTCAATTTTCATATCAGTAATATGTCACCTTGATGAAAGTGTAAACTGTCTTGGCTGTATTAGGCACTCAATAAATGAATGGACCAGACTGAGCATGTGTAATGCTTCCTTTTCAAAAATCTTCATTTTAATAATTTAGAAAATACTTCAACAAGAAAGAATGCATGATCATTACCATGCATAAATAGCTTAGGCTCAAGCTCATAATAACTCTAATAATTATGATTAACATCAGTAAAGACACAAGAGATGAAAGTGAAGTGTAAAAAATTTCTATCTGAGATTCAATATAAACCTGATAAATACTTGAGATTTGCTGTACTATTTTTAACTGAACTTTCTGGCCTTAGGTCAAAGTTTTGCTAGCAAAATACCAAAGTGAAAATGCTGGGAGTGAAGCCCAGAGTCTCTGCTCTGGCCTAGGAAAAGCTATGCCCTTCATGCAACCCATCCTACCCCCAATTGAAGACTTCTAAACACTGTCCTGGGTGTCATGCTCCCGTGAAAACATACAAACAACACACTAATGTGAAAATCAGTGTAGGAAGATGTCAGACACATCTACAGTACATCACTACATTCTGTGCATCATACAGAAAGACACTCTTCAGTCAGTTCCTGTACTTTGGCCAAACAGCACTGAGTCACTCTGCAAATGATTCCAGAAACCTCAAAGGATAACCAACGGCTCCTGAAGAAAAGTCAGTCAGTTCACTGGAAAGAGAGGAGACACAGTCTTTCTCATCATGTAGTCAAGTCGGTCACTAGGTTTCTCCCAGAAGGGAGCAAACTGAACAGGAGTTTTGGTGGGGTGGATCCAAGAATCAACTACCGAATTCTAATCGTTCCAGAATTAACTTTATATCCAGGGCTTCTTTTTCTCTTTCTCCTCCTGCCCAGGGTAAAAACCCACACCCCCTTTTCCCATAAATGCATCTCTACTGCATACTAATCAAAGTGCCTGTGAAATACAAGTCTATGCTAACAAAAATAAGAAATAAACAAGCACACTACAATGCATTTCTAATTTGTAAATCATGTTCCTTTCTTAATCAAAACCAACTAGCAGACTTTACATGGCTATTAATCTGGATTTCAAAGGCCATTTCAGGAAAAAGATACAATGAAAAGAAGAGGCTGATTCCACTCTACAATTCAGACTGATTCTTTAGCTCTGACGCAATAACCTCGGAAATTAAATTTTCAGAAATTAAAACGCACTAAATTGCAACTATTAATGTTCAAAGACGATTGAAAACAGGAACGCCTTAGCCATGTTCCAACATTTCAGACTAAACGGAGAGAGGGAGGGCAATTCTTTGTCAGGTACCCAGGTGAGTACTCCCCAGAGGGACTGCATCAAGTTTCTCTCTTGCTTGGACCCACGTCCAGACGCAGCATGACACTCTTTCAAGTGGGCTAGCCTGGTGTATGAAAGACAGCAGATCCCTACTCCCCAAACCGAGACGGCAGGAGGGAAGGAGAAGAGGGGTGCTTCCTCCCCGCGCTCCAAGAAAGGGCAGCTGGGGATAACACCAGCTCCAGGAGGGAGAAGGGAAGACTCAAAGGTGGGTCTCTACTCCTGGAACTTAGTCGCAGAAATGTTTGGTCTCCGACCCGGGCCCGGCTGCCGGAAGCTGGGCGGGGTGGGGCGAGGCCTCCCCCTACGGATGGGTGGGCAGACGCGGGATCTGCGGTGTGAGCGGTTTGCAAGGACGGCTCCCGGGCCCGGCCACCTACCAGCAAGCTCTCCACGTTGATGGGTGAGCGAGGGTCTCGGATCAGCGCCTCCAGCTTCCTCTGGCGGCTCGTGCCCGAGCCGTCCCCCGACACTGCCGCGGGGGCGCCGGGCATTTTCCCCGTCGGCGGGGGCCGGCTCATGCCGTTGCCGCCGGGCCCGCACTCTAGCTCCCCGCGCTCCGGCACGGCCGCCTCGGGGCCTAGCGCCGCCCCCGAACCGCCGGCTCCGGCCGGGACTCCGCCCGGGCCCACCGCCCGCCTCGAGCTCCGGCTTCGGGTCTCAGCGCCGGTCCAGGGCCTCGGGCTGTCTGAGAGGCTGGCCTGGAGCGGCGAGAAGCAGACGGCGTCCCCGCCCCTCAGTCAGATTCGCGCCGCCCGGTCCGCTCGTCCGCCGCGGGCTCCCTCAGGACTCCGAGGGTGGGAGCGGGGAAGTGGCGCCGCCACCGCCGGGCCCGGGCTGCCCCCTCCTCTGGGGCTTCGGGAAGCTGAAGCCCAGGCGCGGACAACTACAGCCGCCGCCAGCTCGCTCCCATGATCACCGACCGCCGCCTCAGTCCGACAAGCCCGAACCCCTCACACACTCCCGCGCGGCGCCCGTCTCCGGCCGCGCGCAGCCGCTACCCACAAGCCCCTCGGCCCGCAGCCGCCGGCGCGCCCCCGCTCGCCCCGCCCCGTGCGCGCCCCTGCTCGCCCCGCCCCGCGCGCGCCACCGCCCCCGCCAGTGGGCCTCCGCCTCCCCTCGCCCCTTTCCTCCTTTTTATTTTTTGCTTCCTCCTGTCTGCTCAGCTTCGCATTTCTCCTTTTTGAGCCTCCTTCTTTCCCCGCTCCCTCCTCCCTCTTTTTGAGTTCTCAGAGGGTAAATGGTCGGGCGCGCGGTCACCTCCTCACTTGACCCGCGAGCACCATCCAGCTCGGGGAGGGGAGGGCGCGCCTGGGGCTCCAGTCGCCCGGCGGCTCCGCTCCCGCCTGACCCTGCCGGGGCTGACGACCCCGCCGACTCGGAGGTCCACCCCCACCGCCCCATCCGGACGCGGCCGCGCCCGGCTGGCTGGGGCGGGAGGGGGGAGCTTGGGGGGGATGGGTCGGTTCGCGCCCCCCGCCCCCCGTCCTCCGTCCGGCCCCCGCTGACTCAGCGCGCAGCTATGCGGGCTTTGCATCACCCGCGCCGAAATAATAGCGACCGCCAGTCGCTGCCCTTGGCTGCAGAACTCTGCGCTTGCAAAGGGCCTGCCTGGGCCTCGAAGATTTTAGTGGATAGACTGGAAGGGTGTGCCGTGGGAGTCGGAAATGCTGGAATAGGACAGGAGGTTGGAATCCTAGTCCTGGGGCAAGAGGGCCTGGAAGAGCTGGTTCTGCCTCCGAGGCAGAAGTCCTGGACTCCCGGAAACCTTTCTGCTCATCCCTAACAATTTCCTAGCTGGGTTACAGCACCAACCATGAAGAGAACAGGAAGGCGATAGAAAAAGTGCTCTCTCTCCGCAGGCCTTCTCAAGGTCTTTGCCTTTTGGGGGGCAGAAGAGGGGCTGTTACAGGGTCTACTCGTCCGCATTCCTGCCTCTCGCCAAGCCATTGGTCGGATCCACGCAGGGCGCAATCTGAAAAATATGTGCAAAGAGCTGTAAAACTGTTCATTGAGCCCCTATGACCCAGTAAACCCATTTAAGGAAATACATTTCTAAGGAAATGATCCAAAGGGGGAAGGGAGCGGGGGAAGGACTTGCATAAAGATGTTTATAGCAGGGCTATTCAGAATGTTCATAATGACCAAAACCTGGGAATGGACCCAATTGTCCAACAATTGGGGAATAATCCAAACAAGCCCTGTCACATTAACAGAAGGAATCCTGGCAGGTATGCAGGATTCATGTCAAGCATGTCAAATTTTGGCAAGTACATGAAAAGATGTATTGGAAATAAGGTTAAGTAAAAAAATACTTTGTACACAGAATCTAAAACTATGTAAAATGAGCAGCTGTAAGGACAGGAGGAGAATATAGTTGTTTTTAAGTATATGAGATTTGTTTTCTCCTTAAAGATGCTTGAAAACATTAAAATTTGAAAAATAGGAAAAATAGATGGTCCATTCCAAAAAGCTACAATCTGATATGCATTAAGTAGTAAAAATCTTAAGAAACTTTCCTGCTGGCATATCAGAGATAAGCCCATAGAAGGGCAGCCTAGTTTTAAAGGCCTAACCTCACAGAACTAGCATTTTAATTCAGTCAGTTTTCCAGGAACCTCATCTTTTGTTTTTTTGTTAAAGCCACCTTCACTGGGACTAGGCAAGAAGAGGTCCTGGAGGACCAATACAGCTTTTTCCTCTTGGATAATAACACTGACTCCTGATCAAAGGTCAGTCTTGTAAGTCTGAATGTTGAGTGACTCATTCATACCTCCACAGACCACACCAAGAGGACAGAATGAGCTCAACACTCCACCTGCTTCTGCACTGGAGCAAAATAATGAGAGAATCTGTTATTACCAATCCTTTTCCCTGATGACAATATAATATGCAAAGCAAAAGGGACACCATGTGGTCCTCTGTTTCCAAATTAATTTTTCAATGACTGGTTGTATATTTTTATGGAGCTTGGTGGACTAACAGGAAGCCAAGTTCCCAAATACCAGACATGGAAGCTTTACTTAAAATAATAATAATAATAATAATAATAATAATAATAATAATAATAATAATACTCAACTAGATACAGATAGTGGGCACCTTGTATGTATGGTTATTCACATAGACTAGAATAAGCCACAGTGTAGAAGATTTTTATCCAAGACTATACCATTGTCTATGTGGAAGAAAAAAAGACTAATCTCTTGATAGGAATTAAACCTTTTTTATTTCTTTTTGGTCAGTACAATAATTCTTATTTTTCCAAAGTAGAGCACAAATATAATCTTATAAAAGTTCAAACAAGCCAGAAATGTATAAAACATAACCTTGAAAAATTACTCTCCCAAATCTCCCTACACACGCATTCTGTTACCATTCAAGGCCCTTGTCCATTCTCATACACATACACGTATGTATCTTTTTCCCACATACATGAATTATACAGTGTCACAGGGTTTTGCAACTGATTTTTACCGCTTTAATAATATGTCTCAGAAACATCTCCATGTCTGTACACAGAAATCTACCTCATTCTTTTTAACTGTTGTGCTATACCCCCTAGTGTGGGTGTATCATACTTTCATTTACTCTCTGTTAGAGAGCATAGTGGTTAAGAACGGACTCTAGAAACGGATTGGGCTAAAATCCTGCCACTACCACACACTAGCTCTTTCCTCATGTTTGTTATAAAGAGCTTAGAAGAGTGCTGGCCCCAGTAAATGTTGGACGTTATTAGTATTTTCTCACTGTCACAAACATTGTTACCATTGACATCCTTCTGTTTTTGCCTTCATGTGGACATATTTAAATAGTATAGATTCCTAAAAGTGAAATTATTGTATCAAAGAGTAGGCATACTTTAAATAGTGATCGATACTGCCAAACTGTCCCTTAAAAAGACTGTACCAATTTAGGGAGGAGGGTATAGCTCAAGTGGTAGAGTGCATGCCTGAGGTCCTGGGTTCAACCCCCAGTACCTCCTCTAAAAATAAGTAAATAGATAAGCCTAATTACCTCCCCCTCATAAAGCAGAAAAAAAAAAAAAAAGACTATACCAGTTTTCAGTCTCATCATCAATAGAAGAAACTGCCAAATTCCCTTTACCTTTGCTGATACTAAATATTATAAATATTTTTAATTTTTTCCAATTTGACTGGCAAACAAAATGGCATCATATTTTAATTTGCATTCTCTAAATTACTACTGAAGATGAGCATTTTGTGTTTCTATTTCTTCTGAAATTACCTGTTTATGTCTTTTGTCCATTGGATTTGCCTTTTTCTTACTGATTTTTAGCAGCTTTTATTCATTACCGATACTCCTCCTTGTTATAATACAACATTAAAACAGGTGTTATGATTTGCAATTCTTTTCTTCCAGTCTTTGCTTAATATTCAGTATTGGTTTTGGTATCTTTGCCACACACAAAAGTTTTACCTTTTATGAAGTCAAATCTACCAATATTTTCCCTACAGATTCTGGGTTTTGTGTCTAGATTGGGAAAGTTTTTTTTTGAAGACTTAAAAAAATTTTTTCGTCTGTTTTTTTCTGGGGGGATTGGGGACAGGTAATTAGGTTTATTTCTTTGTTTTTAGAGGAAGTACTGGGGATTGATCCCAGGACCTCATGCATGCTAAGCATGCTCTCTACCACTTGAGCCGTACCCTCTCTTCCACCACTGGGAAAGATTTTAAATCCAATTTTTAGGGCACACAGAGGACTGAAATTGCAGTAGGCTCTAAGGAAATGGCAGTTTCCTCATAATAGCAAACTCACTACCTCTCCAATGACCCATTGAAAGAGGCTCTCCCTGTGCTCACTCTTCTCGGAGGGATTTTTGCTGCTCTCTAACCCTGTCCCAGGTTGGCTGCTTCCTTTTTAAAACCTGTCTCTGATGTGTCCTGAGCACAGGTGGGACAGGTGGCACAAAAACTTTGTTCAGTATTAAGGAAGAATAATGGAGAAATAAACACGGAGGCTCTAGGGCATTTAAACAGACCGGCCTGTCAGTATATAAGGCTTTGTTTCTACCATATTCCTAGCTTGATCTTTGGGACTTAGAAGTTCCACTCCCATTTCATGTGCACTCCGTCTGTTTCTTTTCTCTGTCTCTTCATTCCTCGCCCATTTCTAAGTGGTTGGTTTAACACTTAGAATTGAACATCCGCCACCCAGCAACACCTTCCTAGCTCTCCTGACACTTCACAATCCAAACTGAGAGAACAGGGCTCTCTCTTTGGTCTACCTGAGCCCCATCTATTCTGTTCTAGTTTTTAATTTGTGGGATCGACCTCTTCCCCAAGAATTAAACCACCCTTCCGATGCAACCTCACCCTCTCCACCCAAAAATAGGACTGTAAAAGGACCATTTTTTTGTCTTTCCATGTGGCACTTGCAATTACTTGTTTAATGATAGTAATTATTATTATGTATAAGGGCTTACTATGTGCTAGGCAATGTGCTTCAGAGAAATTAACTTACTTCTCAAAACAGTCTTTTGCTAATGGTTATATTACTATGCCTATTTTCCAGATGATGTAATAAGGACTCAGATATATGATAATAGAATGAATAAATGAATTAATGAATGGGTAGATAGGTGAAAACAATGAACTCTCAATCTTCTAGGCATTACCAAAACGCATAACTTTTCCCATCTTGTTTCACATCTCAGACCAACTCAAGCTGGCATTGTAGCAAGATACTTCCGCCCCACATAAGCCAAGATTTAATAACAAAATAAAGGGATGAACTCTCAATACAAAGGCGTCATTATGTTTGTAAAGTCCGCTACTATAATGGATGCAGGCGTTAATGGTTTGTGAAATAGAGTTTCAGCCTAAGTTTCATTCATAGTTCTGATCATAACTCCCAGTGTGAATGAGAAAATTGCTCTACCCCTCTGTGAGTCAGTTTCCTCATATACAAAACAGAAATAATGAAGCTTGGTTGTCATTAAGTCTCCTTAAGATCACCAGACGAAAGATACTGGATGCATCCAAGACTAATTGTTCACCAGGAAACTGAAAATTTTTCGGAGGTGAAAGAGCTAATCCCAGCTCAAAAGTGTACTTGAAAGTAAGTGGTAAGTCACTCCAAAAATACATAAATGTATACGTTTGAGAAGAGTGATTCCAAGAAATCTCTGGGATCCTGGAAAGCTCAGCTTCGATTCTGGTCCTGCCAGTTTGGCAGGAGACTTTGATGTTACATCTGGCGATCTTATTTTCCGCATTATTGAGATTTAAATGGCCCCAGGATGCTCTATATGATTTCCCTGCTCAAAAACCTTCATTGGATCCTCTGTGATTTTGCATGAAATCCTCAGTCTAGAATCCAGGGCTTTTCTACAAGGTGTTCACAGCCTCCCTTTCCAGATTTCTCTTCCACAGCTCCTCTACTTTTTCTCAAACTGAACACACTGACTCTTCTCTTCTCTCTTTGGTTAAGCCAGTTTCCACCTAGATGGAATGTCATTCTTCCTTCCCCTCTCCACCCACCAAGCTTCTAATCATCGTTCCACGAAGACCTTCTGTCCTTGAATGAAAGGCTTGACTTTTCCTAAGCTCTGGATCCTCTGTAGCTTTTAACAAAATATTTAGCAAGTGCTTGTTTTACATATATGAAAAGAGCAGTATCTTTCTCTTTCAGTGCTTTTAACACCCCCCAAAATGGGTCTGTTATGTGTCCAGAATAAATTGGCAATTTCCCACCGTTTCCCAACCAGTATGTGAAGAGTACTTTCATACTGTTCCACGCTCCAAATACTTTGGTCCAGCCAACCAAAAACCATATAGGATGTATTGTTCACAGAACAGACCGTGCCATCCCCACCTCTGAGCTTTGCTGCTGCCATGCCACCTCCCATATCCTCTGCCTCCCAGTCCTTCCATCACTGCACACCCTGGAAGTCACTCTCCTCCTACTCCAAGTTTCCTATGTCCTGCTTTCCTTCTACATTTAATGTGAATGTTGTGCTGGTTCTTGGCAGATACAAAAAGGAGCTGAGTATAAATTCTGCCTATATAGAGTTTGCCATCAAGAGTTGGTGATTGTTTTAACAGGTACTTAGTGTTTAATGACCAAATGACTGAATGAATGTATCCATGAAGAAATACAAATAATTGTAATTCAGGAAAGGTTAGTACCCAGAGAAATTCACAGATAAGATGCTAAGAGAACTCAAAGGATCTTGGAGCAAGAGATAGCGTCTAGCAACGGGGTTAGGAAATGGAGGTGGTATGGGACCTGGGTCCTCGGGATTTGGTTGGGTTTGTAAATGGAAAGAGAGAACATTTGTCCAAGCAAAACAATACCACAAGTGATAAAGAATGAGGTAAATAAAAGAAAAAATAAGTAAGGACTGAAGAGTAGAGGCATGAGTGGTTAGAAAGAGAGTGGAGGTAAGTTGGGTCTGAACTAACGTGCTGAGTGATGTCACATAAGCCACTGCTGTCCTCCAGGACTCAGTGTGATTGAAGATACTGGCAGAGGGCACCATCCTCAGATTCCGTCATCCTTTGTGGTGGGCATTAGGGGACTTCTCAACAATTATGGGCGTGATGGGGGTGGGACCAGGAAGTCAGCAGCAGTATGATCAAGCAAAGTGGAAAGAGGCCAGTTTGGGAGATGTTTCGTCATCTACGGGCCACCATTTGTAATTAAGTAGTTTATGAGCCTGAGTAATTAAAACTGTACAAAGCTCACAAAGAAAAAATCTGTAGTTAAAGCAGGCAGTCATTAGAATACAGGGGTAACACTTAGCATTCATAAAAGCCAGCTTGATTGTGAAATAAGGAACCACTTTAAACTCCCTGGCCTTTAGAGTGGCACTTTGATAGCTAAGTTGCCTTTATAACATTCCATTTGCTGCTTTGGCCTCTGAATGAAGTTGAGGCCTTCACGAAGTGAACACAGAGGAGGTGGGTCCCCCAGGAGTCAGAACTGTGTGGCCAGGAGCATAGATTTGTCAAGGCCACATTTTGGACAGGCACTGAGTGATGGGGACTTGCAGTAACTTCATTCCAGAGTCACAGAAACCTCATTCCAGGCCAAGCTCTGTCCCTTTCTAGCTGTGTGACCTCAGACAAATTAACTTACCTCCTTGAGCTTCAGCTTCTCCCTGGTGAGGAACAAGCAGGAGAAGTCTCACGCAGCATCCAGCATCCTTAACAGGTTGTCTAGAAGGGCTGATTCCTCCTCACCTGTCAGAAGCTGACGGGATGCCAGGAATCATTTCTTTCATCAGTTGATTGACTCATTCAAAGAAGGTATTTCTGTGCTGGTCACACAGTAGTGAACAGTGGAGAAATAATCCCTGTGGGCCCTTATTAGGCTTACGATCTAATGGAAGGGACAGATAGGACACAAGTAACCATAAAAATGAGTAAGTAATTGCAAGTGTAGTAAGTGGTACAGAGGAAAAACTGTTAAGATGTGAAGAGAATTCTAACAGGAAGTTAGTCCAGATGATGATCTGGGAAAGTTCACGAGAAAGTAACAATTCTGATGAAATCTAATAGAATGAAAAAGAGCTGGGGAAACTGGGCTGAGGAGAAGAGGGTGGCCCAGGCTGAGGTCAAGGAGGAAAGCCTTTTTTTATTTAACCAATAAAGGCATTTCATAACAGACAGGCCCACAGTTGTACCTCCTGCCCTGTGGTTTATTAAGAATGACACCACCCAGGAGAGTTACAGGCCCACAACTGGTGGAGGGCAAGCCCTTGTTCTCGCAGAACCCTGACATTGAGTCCTCTCGGGTTTCAAGAGTTTTATTCTACCTGACCACACACTTGATGTTTGCAGCATTCTTTGGGGCCATTTTTCTAAGTACTTTTGGTAGTAACTCTTGGAAGCAGGTGAAGCTAAAAGCACCTAGTTGGATAGATCCTTGTTCGGATCACCACTGAAGAGGGGGCCCATTTTTCTCCCTTATCTGAAGCAGTGGAGCCTGTTGGGAGAAGCAGAATTTGGACACATGAGACCTGGGTTCAGGGTTCAGCACCATTGTCTGTGGGCTATGTGACCTTGGGCAAGTCACTTAACCTTGCTGAACTCCACTTCCTCATCTGTGCAAGCTACTCTGCAGAGTGGATTCTGGTGTTAAAACAATAGGGGAGGGGGATATATAAATATGATCTCAGCCCACATCTGAAGTCTATCTTCTTATATCCTGCCATATTCCCAGCTTGTGTTCTGGGTGTGGAAGAGGAGAGAAAGGGTGACCTCTAGGTGGTTTTGCTAGGCTTCCCCAAGGAAGTGACAAAGATTGACTATTGCATCTAAATACTGTAAATTTATTTTAAGGTACATAAACATAGATGAGTTTACAAAAAACAAAACAAAACAAACAAACAAAACCAAAGCAAGTGATAGTATAGTCATTTGTGATTCTTTTGCACTTTTCCAGGAAAAAAAAGAAAGAAAAAAATTTATTGTGGCAACTACCAGAAGCTGAATACCAATGACCACAGTTTTCAGATCTTTCCATCTCTTGTTGACATTCTCACTGACGGTGTTTAAACAGGGCTGGGCTGTTTACACACGTTCATTGCTCACCGTAGCCCAGCAGGACCTGTAAGAGAGAGCTGTTCAAACTTTGACATATGTCACCCGGTCATCCCAATGAAGAGGCGTTAGCCACAAGTCTGAAGGAAGGGGCAAGCTCTGCTTTCAACTGCTCCACCACAGCCCTCAAAGAAGCAGTGCTGAGTTTCACAGCCAGAGCGGAGGACTGAGAGCTGAGAGCTGGGAGGAGTTCAGCAGAGCGGAGATGCTCTGGGAGCGAGACACGGGCATCATAGCTTTCTGTTGTCAGAAGTGGTGTTGAATTCCCAGAGCATCAGAAGCATCAGCCCTCAAATATAAGCCACACTCTCGTTCCAGGATGATGTGAAGGTGACTTAGGGCTGGGTGCATCAACGCTCCCTCCCAGTGCCTCAGAGAATGAGAAGGGGGCCTCTGAGGCTTACTCAGGGGCCGTATCCTTTAACGCAATTCATAGTGGTCCTTAGGGGAGCTCTTGATTTATCAACAAAATGCCTGGAATGCCTATTATGCATCACAGACTAGGACTGTGGAACTTGGAGATGAGTAAGGCAAGGTCATTGACCTCATGATTTGGGGAGGGAAATGAGACACGTACACAGGGCTTGTCGAAGGGTTAGTGCTCAGCTTGTTTATTACCTGGACAAAGGGTTGACTGAATGAGTGAATAAACATAAGGCCATAAATGCAAACCAAGCATATGGTACAGAAGACAGCACAGGATTTGGAGCCTGAAGTCAGAGTTGACATTCCAGCTCACCCACATTCCAGCTAGGCATTAGCCTGGACACTTCTACTTGTTTCAAATTCATTGTCCACCCTGCTCTATGTCCCAGGGGCTGACTTCTATGGATCACTTCCCCTGAGCTCCCCACCTTGCCTGTCTTCTGGCTGGGCTTGGCCAAAGGGCATCCCTGGAAAGAGATTGGGAGGGAAAACAGGGTTTCTTCCCCTCCTGGGTTGTCCTCCAGCAGCAGCTCTGCACCTGACTCCTGCAGCTCCAACACTCACTACATTCCCTTTTCACAGGGATCCAGGAACCCTGGATCCTCCCCTCACCCCTGTGGCCCTGAATTCTCACTGTTGCTGATGCCTGGGAGCCTCAACATACCTTGCCTTCCTTTCATCCTGTCTACACCTCTGGAAAGAATTCCTTCCTAGAAACCACCTGAATCAATTCTGTTTCCTGTTGAGACCCAATTCATTCAGTAAATTAGAACAAGATATGGGCAAGGGGAGCTTAGAGTGCCAGGTTCTTCCATTTCAAAATGGAAATAATAACAATATTTAGTATCTAGCTCCATGCTCAAACACGAGCCCTCAGTAAATACTGGCTGCTTGAATAAATGAAAGACAGATGGACAGATAGACGGTTGAACGGATGGATGAATACCTATGAGAAATAATGTTAATGTATTAGGTATGAAAATATTGATTATAATTCTTGTTACATGAACAAACATAATAGATAGCATTAACTCTCTTGATATCATAAAATGGGCATGAGTCAAGAATCAGAAGAACGGAGTCTCAGTTTTTCCATTTGTTAGCTGTGTGATCACAGGCCAATTCTTTTCCCATGCTGTGCCTCTATTTCCTCTTCTAAAAACGAAAAAGTTGAGTTAACAGCCTCTATGGGCCATCTAGTTTGGACAGCCTAAGCATTCCAGAGAAACGCGCAGTAGTTAGAATTGGAGAAGTTTGGGAAGTGCTCAGGGCAGAGGCAGGGACTTGAAATAGAGTGAGAATGAGACCAGCAGAAGGCCATTCCGGGGAGCAGAGACTGGAGGGATTAAGGGGAGAGATGTCTGTCAATTCTGGTGACCGAGAATAAACATCTGGCCCGAACAGATGTTGCTCATGGGATCTTCAGGAGCCTTGGGCGTCAGAGGGAGGAACTAACACTCTAAAAGGAAGGAGTCTGACTTCCTCAAGGCCCCGGAAGCCAGAGGGGAACTACGATTCTAGTTTCCTCTGCTCAGCCCTTGTGAATTGCCATCAGGGTCCCTGTCTTCATCTCCTGATGAGAGCTGCCTTTCCCTGATTCCTTTCTTTGAGAAAAAATGTACTGGGCTAGGAAACCATTTGGTAAGGGATTATTTCTGGCCCTGTTCAAACCTTGGCAAAAGACTTGTTCCTGTCATTATCCTACTTGCATTTTCAAATCTGTTAGTTTGCAGAAAAGTCAAAAGCACAATAATCA
Organism: Camelus ferus; assembly: GCF_009834535.1. Classification (NCBI taxonomy): domain Eukaryota; kingdom Metazoa; phylum Chordata; class Mammalia; order Artiodactyla; family Camelidae; genus Camelus; species Camelus ferus. The sequence goes on from NC_045710.1 coordinate 7,181,790, forward strand.
GAAGAAAGTGATTTTCAAAAATGATTGCAAAAATATCAGTCCAGAAAAAAAAGTAATGGCCCTTGAGCAAGAATATTATCTTAAAGGGTCCTAGACATTAACTCAAAACATTTGGAAAAAATTATAAAAATTAACAAGAAGAAGAATCCAAAACTACTGTAAGATACATGGAGTTAGTTGAAAACGCATCTAGCTGTGGAACTTCAGGCACGTTCCCTTCATTCTCGGGTCATCGGTCTCCCTGTAGGTCAAGTAGACCCAAAGATGGGCTCTAGAAGCTTCTCCTGCCCTGGCTCCCAGCTCTCCTTCCCCTCTATTGAGAGCAGCGTTCCTGGGAGGGCACAAGGGAACTGGCACTGCTTTGGTTTCAGCCTATCTGATCGCCAACTGCTGTGTGGCCCCTCAGGGCACAGGAGATGCGGGACTAAGGCAGGTGCCCAGGACCTTGTGTGGCTTTGGCCAGAGATAAAGAGGAGTCAGTGTGAGCTTGCAGTCAGGCTGGGCCTCTCTGAATGGGTCATCTAAACATGAGCCAGCCTCACTGCCAGTGCTGGGGAGGGACTGTCACCTCCGGTGATGCTCCCCAGGATTGCCCCCTGACCACTGTCCACCCCCACAGGACTCACTTGCAAAATGCTCCTCAGTGGCTGATGAAATTCTCCAGCCCATAAACATTGGCGACACCCTTTAATTGAGCTGCAGCAGCATGTCCCCAAGAGGCACCCATCCTGGTCCTGCAAGATGCTCCTTGGAAACCCAGGCTGTAGCACTTGAGTCTGGAGAACACAGCCTGCTGTGTCTCACTTCCTCCTGCAGGGTCCCAGCACACCAAGAAGTCCCCAAGGAAAGAGATCCGTTCAGGCACATCACACCCAGTCTGGTCCCAGGTAACTTCAGCCCCATGATGCCTCTTTCCACCCTAAAGTCCAATGCCATTGAATTATTAATTGATAGTTGACCATTCTTGTATGTGAATGTTGCAAAAATATAAACTTAAAGAAAGGAAAGAATTGTAAGGATCTCAACCAGGATCCTTAACCTAAAGGGTCCTAGATTTCAGTTCAAAAGCACTTGAAAAGTTAAATCATACTAATTATTCTCTCATATTTTGATCCATAAACTATGCATTGCCCGCCTCCAGGCCTTTGCACGTGCTGTCCCTTCAATCTGGAAAACTTTCCCCCCTTATTTACTTATGCAAAGCCTTTTCATCTTTCAAAGCTTTCTTCAAACACCACCTCTTCTGTGAACCTTCCCCAAATTCCATACTAAGAATTTGTTACTCATTACCCTGTGTTCTCACAGTGCTTTTCATGAGCTTCTGTTAAAGTACTTTTCTTGACAGTTATGTAGAAGAGCAATCATTTATTGGCACCCCTCTGTGCCAGTATTGGGTTGTGTCCAAGAGGAATACTGGTTAAGGAAAAAAATAGAGGAGGGATAGTGTAGCTCAAGCGGTAGAGCTCATGGTTGGCGTGTACAAGGCCCTGAGTTAAATACCCAGTACCTCCTCCAAATATAAATAAATAAACCAAATTACCTCCCCCTCATTAAAAAAAATAAAACAAAACAAGAAATAGAGACAGTGCCTCCATGCTGGGTCCCCTCCCCTTAGATGACTTCCTGAAATCCCCCCTCTACTAGATACAGCTTTCTCTGAGTCTGTCCTGGCCACATGGGTGGAATTTAGGCATCAGCTTCCCTCATATTAAGATAATCTGTTGAAATCAGAAAGAAAATGGTTCTGAGCTCTAAAAAGAAAGAAAATGAGGACTTAATTAGCAATATTTCCCAAATTAGGAGGCTTAATGATTTGGCATTCAGACAGTCAGAAAGGAAATTGAGAACAAGGAAACAGGCAAGGCCGTTCTTATCAGAACAGACAGAGCAGGTGTCATAAAGCCCTGGCGTTAAATGTTAGGCTTTTTCCTCTAGAACCAACCCGAACAAGCCAACAACATATAGGAACAGCAGATGAAAGCTTGGGGGTGGTGAGAGAGACACTGCCTGAGTCAGCAGGATGTAATAGCTGACTGGGTGACATGGAATCAGAGCAAAAGAGAAACAGATTTGGGGCCACTGGGCGGAGGGGCAAATAGTCCTCAGAACATCAGCAGTCCCAGCCTCTGTGGACATTACTACACGATAGTCACCAAAGTGCCCGTGTTATCAAAAAAACATTAGACGACCAACATTTGCCTCTCTTAGAAGGCAGTGAAGTGTATATAAGCTATTAGGGGAAAAAAAATTTTTTTTTAACTCTACATGTTTGTTCAAAAGGTTAAGATTTTCCCCCAAGATAATCCCCAGTTTATTCCTCTTGTTCTCAAGGCTTTGTTCAAATGTCACTTTCCTGATCCTTGATTTAAACTGCAGCCCCTCTCACCCTTAGCTCCTTTTCTTGCCAGAGTTTCCTTCACAGCAGTTATCACCTAACATAAGACATAACTTAGTGTTTGGTTATGAGCCTTTTCTCTTACCTCAAAAGAATGCAGACTCCATGAGGGTGGGGGTTTGTTTTGTCCCCTGCTGTGTTGTGGGGGAACCACGTGTCCGGCACCTGCTACATGTTCATTCTTCACTGAATGATAGTATAAACAAATAGATTTAGCTATTTGGAAAACACATTTAAATTTTTAAAAGTCATTCTATGGAAATATTGGCTAAATGCTGAAAAACTATATGAGAGTTTCTAAACACAGGCACATTAATTCACTGGCAAATATTTATTAAGGTCATACTCTGTGCAGACATTATGCTTCGGGGGGTTGCTTGTTTTGTTCACATTTATAACTTTGAGTGCCCTAAAACACCAAGAATTCCGCTTGCAGATTCACTGACACGCTTGAAACAAACACGACACACAAGCCGCGTTCTGGCTCCTCCGGTAGCCTACCTTAGATTTTATCGGCTTTCTTGTGTAAAGGTTTGACAAGTCCGGTCCATGTCTCCTTCAGAAAATTCTTAGAAGTAGGAAGTGATGATATTGATTAGAAACACTGGTGGTTCCCACATATGACTCTAGAATCAATATTTAACCACCGTTTGCTGTGATGCTGGAGGCAGAGATTGTATCCTGGAAAGTGCCCTGGACGTAGAGCCAAAAAACTCAAGTGCGAGCCCTGAATCCATCGTTTAAGAACTGGATGATCTTGGCAAGTTACTTAACCACAAATACCTCACTCAGAGTTTTTTTTGTGTGCAGGGTTTTGTAAGCTCCAAAGTGCTATACAATTTTAAGAAATCATCATTATTTTGTCAAGAAGTAAAAAGTGCACCATATGTCACCAGAAATAGAGGTGACATCAGATCCTGCTGACTAACAACCCTTGAAATGCATGGGTATCAATCTCAATATCTTGGCCAACTTCACTATTATGTAATTTGTTGTGTGACCTTCACATCAGCAGCCTCATTTTCATCATGTACAAAAAAGGATTCTACCCAATTCCCGCACGCTGGGATGCTTTCACTGACTCTGATCACAACTGACAGGGACTGTCGGTCTGCAGCAGTGAATTGGGATGGCTTCCAATCAATCTTGCCGCCTAACCTAGCAGTTTCTAAGTGTGAAAGTGTAAACTTTCTTCATTCATTCACTTGTTCATTCATTCCTTCAACAGATACTTGCTGAACATCAGTTATGTGGCTGAGAATCAGATGCTGGAGACAAGAAACGGAAGAAGACACAGTGCCAGCCCCATCAATGATCCGAGCTGTGCTGGAGAACCAGCTTCATAAACACAACATTGTTGTCCACACTCAGAGCCCGAGGAGACAGGAGCAAGGTGCAGGGACCACAGAGCGAGGCCTGACTTACTCTGGAAGAGACAGAGACAGCTTCATACAGAGATGTATTTCGGTGGTGGGACCTCAGAGGACCAGTGGGAGGTAGCTAGGCAGAGGCTGGAGAAAGGCATGTCATTAAGAAAGGAAAGAATGTGGAAAGATTCAAGAATGTTTCACTTGGGCGATTTAATAAGCACTTATTGTGTGCTAAAGACTGCAGGGGAAAAGGAAAGTATATTCAGGGACTAGAAAGCAGACAAGATAAAGCTGACGAAGGCTGGATTGTAAAGGGCTTCCATGCGCAGGACAGCCTTACAGCATTGTTGAATACCAACAGGGAGATTACAGAACATGATCCCTTTGTGTAAAACTATTTACTTTCATCATTCAAACATTCAACAGATATTAAATGCTAACCATAGTATATGAAACACTTGGCTGCAGTAACAAATAGGACTGAATCCTTATCTAAGCAAAACACGTCCATAAAGGGTGAATAAATGCAGTGATCACAGGAGTGCTGAACAGGAGGACTGAATCTAACCTGGGAGGAGGGATGGCCAAAGGAAGACTTCCGAGGGGAGGTGACAGTTTAAGCTGAACGTCAAAGGGTGAATAGAAACTATCTAGGTGACTGGAATGGGAAGTGTTCCAAGCAGAAGCAGAAGCATGCGTGAAGGCCTGGAGACTCGAGGAAGGACCTGGAAGACGTCGGTGTGCCTGCGGTAGAGTCCACAGGAGGGATGTGGCCTGGGCTCTGTGCTGCAGAGTTTGGGCTTCGTCTCAAGGGAGACCACTGGTGGATTTTAAGCAGGTGAGTGACATGGTAAGATCTGTATTTTGGATATGTATATGTACAGCAATGTAATTGATATTTTCCATGTAATTGACATTTTCCATGTAATTGACATTTTCCACGTAACTGACATTTTCCACTTCACCAGCTTGGGATACAAAAACGTTGCCAATTCTGAATATTCAAATCTTAATGGCCAGGAGCCCCCACCCACCCAGATTAGACGAAAGAGTCTATCTTTGTGATTCTCTTCCCCAAATATTTCTTCTTTTCAGTTGAGATAAAATTGACGTATAATACTGTGTAGGTTTTAAGGTACAACATCTTGAGTTGATATACTAATTAATGTAATATGATTCCCACCCTAGAGTTAACTAGCACCTCCATCACATCACATAATTATCACTTCTTTTTTGTGATAAGAACATTTAAGATCTAGTCTGCTAGTAACTTTCAAGTACATAATGCAGTGTAGTTAATAATCACCATGCTGTGCGTTGGATCCCCAGAATTTATTCATCCTCTTAAGTCCAAGTTTCTACCTTTGACCAACATCTCCCCAATTCTGCCTCCCCTCCCCCAGCCCCTGGTAACCACCATTCTACTCTCTGATTCTACGAGTTCAGCTTCTTTTAGATTCCACATATAAGTGACCCAAATATTTCTCCAGACATGTCCCTGTCTGTGAATCAGTCCTCACAGGACATCCTTGCTGCCACCTCCCAGAGAACATGAACTTGGCTGTGTCCTTTGAGGCTGCCTCCCTCTGTGAACAACCAGCCTCTGCCCACTGCCTCCAGGATGGCCTCTCTGCAGTCACTAAAGCAGAGGGTCAGTGTCTTTCCAGAACAGTGACCGCCTGGGCAGCCAGAGGGAATAACAGGGTCCCTTCTGCAGCCACGTGTACATCTTCTGGACCCCGCTTGCTGCGTCTGTGGTGGCCTCCATGGTGGCTGTTGCACCTCAGTGTCTCCTCAGGAGAAAAGGGAGGACCCTCCAGCCCACGTCTCTTTCAGAAGAGGCCTCCTGCAGCAACGAGGCAACAGTTGTGACAGCCCTTGTGGATCTGCCCCTTCTATGCACATAAGCAGGAGACGGTTTATCAGAAGGTGTGACCAAGGACTGGTGGGGCTGTGTCAGGAGCAGCTCTGAGGTCAGCTACGTGTTTTGCCCAGAAACAGCATTCCTATCTGACCATAGGGCGGGGACACCATCCTCCTCCTGTCCAAAGGGTCATTCCTAATTTCTCTGACTGCTGTCCAGGGGGAACAGATCTTCTGGAGGATGGAGGTCACCATACACCTCACTCATTCCCCATGCACGTTTTGGTGGGCTGGCTGCCTGCCAGTCAGGGCAGCTCACTCCCACCACAGGGACCACTTTGAGCCTCCCAAGGCGGGTCCTGCACCTGTCACCTCCTCCGTGAGCCCTAAGACCAGCCTTATTTCCTGCCCAGGGTTATCCACTTTTAGAATGAGTGACAGTGGAAACATGCATTTCTTTCAGGGATGCGGTGATTCCCCTATAACCTTAACAGAGGCTGACGTCGGCATATTTTGTGGGCTATGTTAAAAGGGTATATATGCTCACAGAAGTTTCTGGAGGGCTGTTTCCTCAAATTCTAACAGCAGTATCTCTGGATTTTAGTGATTTTTACCATCTTCGTTTTACTTTAGTATCATATTTGAATTTCTTTTTCATGGTGACTACATCCTATTTTCGGGAAAAGAATTTAGGCTTTGGAATCAGAGAGCCTTGGCCTATCAGATAGCCCTTGGCAAATCAGATCATCAGTTTCCTCATCTATAAAATGTGAAAAGCAATATTTCAGAAGATTGTTGACAAAAATTCAGTACTATTTCTATTTTTCTAGTATTTTCATTACTTATAACTTATGTAGACAATTTTACATGAATATATAGACACGATTATATTATATATACAGTGGATTTTCCTGGAGCTCTTTTCTTCGTTTTCATTTGTTTTGACTCCTCCCTCCGCCTCCAGTCTGCTCTACTCAAATCATACACAGCTCTTTGCCAAACCCAGGCCAACAGCACATCACACATAATCATGGTGACAACCCAGAAAGCACCTTCCATAATTTTCTCCGTGGTAATACAGTAACTAAAGCATATAGATATATATGCTTAGGCAAATATACACAACCACATAAAAGGTGTTTTGGTCATTTGTAAAGAGAGATCGCATTACACACAATGTTATGCACCCTACTTTTCTCACTCAACAATACGTTCTGAAATCCATCCTAGGCATCTGGTGAAGTTCTGATTTTAATAGCTGCATAATTTTTCATGCTTTGGAAATAACACACTTTGTTCATCTGTTCCCATGTTTATTAGTATTCACATTGTTTCAGCTGCAACACATACATACACAAACACACACACACACACACACACACACACACACACACACCCTGCTCTGTTGCAAAAATGATTTTATTACTTTGCAATCGACTTTGAGGAATAGGATTTCTGGTGAAAAAGATATAGCGTAGCCAGTCAACAATATTCCTAATGTACGCTAAGGACCTGTTACATAGTAATTGCTCAATAAAGTGATACCTGCTATTATTCTCATTATTAGCTTCTTGAGAAGTTTTATTTTGGAAAAGTTTAGTCCTTTATTAGATCCCCATTTAGATAAACTACGTTTAGTTTACATGGGTTATCTGTAATAAGCAAACTAACAACTGGCTTCTCTTTGTTTACACAAAGGCAAAAGGAAATGGGACCTCACTGGAAAACTAAAATAGACATGAAAGTTGACCTCCTCATTTCCTCGTTGCCATTTCAAATCCATTTCCTCAGTGAGGCAGAAACTCAGAAGCCAAGGGCTTTGCTCCCATAACTGGAGATTCTTGTTTTGTATTTTTTGTAATTGTCATCAGCTTATTTGTATATCTGATTTGAAAAACAAAAAGAGGGCTCATTAAAGCTTTTTGCCTGTTGTGGATAAGGAACCAATTTGTAGCCTGTCAATGAGATTAATGAATAAATTCCTGTGTCTGCAGCCTCACCCCTGCCCTCCCCCGGCAGAAGCTCGCAGGGGAAAACTAGGCAACATCCACTTTGGAGGTTCTTGCTATATTCTGCCGCTCTCCACGGCAATTGAGACAGCACCTTGTGAAAAGAGGGCGGTTGTGCAAAATGCAGACTTGCCGGATTCCGGACATGCGCGCTCCTAAGCCATTTGACCAAAACGTCAACGCGTGACAAATTTCAAACTCCAGACTGAAATGGAATCTTGCAGGTTGGCCTGAAGCCAGGGGCTGGGCCCTGGACACAGCCTGAGCCCAGAATGTGAGAGAGATCCCGGGAGGGAAAAGGCACTCTCACAGCTTTAACGAAACAGGAAATGGGTCCCTCGGTCTGTCTACGGCTTTGTTCTTTTTCTGTCTGGACACCAGGGAGCCAAGGGAAGCTGGGGAGGCCTGTGTGGGCATCCCTGGGACTCGAAGCCATCAAACTGGTCTGAGCCTCCGTGTCCCAAGTCCACAACCACAAAAACGAGCTTCAGGCTCATGGTCTGTCTCTGCCATCTCCCTGCTCCCACCGCCCTCTCATCCCCTAGCTTGGCTAATTTCAGTGAGTGACTGATTCTGATTTTCTGGCTTTTTTTCTAAGTGTATTTATTTAATTTATTTATTTATTGGTGGAGGAGGTAATTAGGTTTATTTAGTATTTATTTATTCTTAGAGGAAGTAGTGGGGATTGAACCCAAGACATCACGCATGCTAAGCATTTGCTCTACCACTTGAGCTATGCCCTCCCCCTGACTTTCTGGCTTTTGAAAACAGTTTTGGCTTCAGGATAACCCTTTGGACAGGATTCTGCCCTTCTGCTTCGACCCCTTGTCACACACTAACTCAGCTTTTGTTTACATGCTATCCACTTTCCCACTGTGATCCAGCTCCAGTCCTAAAGCTCTGTGTGTCTCCTCTCAGGCCCGGCTGTCCCCTTGGAAGGGGGACTGGGTGCGTTACAGCGATGGGGTCGCAGAACCCAATTCAGAACTGGAAGGAGGGAAAACTGATTCACACTTAAATGCTTTCCTAGCTTGTTCTACACCCATTACACCTTGGTCTTTAGAAGGCTCTAAGACCTGGTCCTTATTTACAGAGCACCTGCTGTGTGCAAGGCCAGGCCTGAAATCAATGCTGTTTGGGAACAAGAAGGGTGAGACTGTGAAGCATGAGGCTGAGTCCCTTCCTTCAAGATGCTCACAGTCTGGACTGAAAGACCCATGTGCTGAGCAAAGAAATGTCTTCAGTTCTGAGTTTGCTGAGTTACCAGCCAAATACAGAGGGATGAGCTAGCGGTGTGAGAGTTCAGAGGATGGGACACACCTGGGGGCTGGGGTGGCAAGGACTAGGGCCAGGGCCCACCCTTGCCAGGTGGAGAAAGGAAGGGAGCCAGCAGTTAAAAAGCACCTACTATGTGTCCACGTTAGTGTAAAAGCTTTGCTGGTAATTTCCAGTAATTTCCCAGGATTGGGGTTGGAAGAGAAGAGGGAAGAGGGCCTTTCCAGCAAGGAAATGGTGCAGTTAACATGAATGCACATGAATGATGTTAATGACAGCATGATCTGAGCTGAGCTCTGGCTGAGTCTATTCAAGTTGGATGTTTGTCTAGACAAACCATGATTCTCTGCCAGGGTAGAAGCAGCCACGATCTGCATATACTCAACAGGTAAGGAGCAAGTTTAAGTGGCTACTCCACAGTCATGATGAATTCTTTGAGCGCCTGCAAGGCTTTGGGGACTGTGTAAACTATGAGATGGGCAGGGGTGATTGTGGACCCAGTGGATGTTTAAGTTTTTAATACCTTTATTTATTCTGATATAACAGATGTTTTCTTGAATGCTTCCAAAGCACTAGAACAACAGTAGTGAACAAAATAGAGTTCTGGTTCCTGTGTGTACAGTCCAGCTGGAAACATAGACGTTAAAAAAGGCAACACACAAAGATGTATGCGATTGCAAAGGCGTTATGTAACATATCCAGGTGCCATGGGAGAGAAGGAACATGGAAGGTATCTCTGAAGAGCTGAGAAGAAACCCAAGCAATGAGAGGATCCGGATCCAGATGGGCGGCACGTGCCCTTGGGCTAGCCCTGTCACCCATGTGAACTCACAAAACCGAGATAACAATGATGCGTCAGCCCAGGTTGTCATGGAGGCTATTTAATGTCTATAAGTCACCTGGCCCGGTGCCTGGTGCATATTGAAGGCACTGAACAACTGTTTACTGGATCTGTCCAAAGGTCCCTCCCAGCCCGAGCATTCCAGGGTTCCGAGTTTCTCTCTGACTTTGACCCCAGGGAACCCCACCCTTGTGTCGAGGCCTGATGTGGCCTCTCTGGCTTCCTGCATAAGCAGGGAAGAGCTGGGAGCAGGACCCTTCGGGGACCCACGACCACGAAACGACCATGACTTCCTGGCGATGCTCGTTGATGTCTGAAGTCAGCTTCCTCAGCGGGCAGAGGGAACATGCTCTGCTGCTCTCTGGGAAGAAAAGTGCCGGCTCTTTCCCATTAGGCCATGCTGATGACAGTAACCACAGTCCTGAACCTGAGACAGCAGACATCTGGAGGTCCTTAAATAGAGCCAGTCTGACCTTTACAGTTTCAAGATACATATGCATTATCATATAGTAGCTGACCATCACGTGTAACTTCATGAGCCCAACAGGCAGATACAAAACCACGCTATTCTGCAGATGAAACAGACTCGGGAGGGAAAGTGACTTGCTGAGGGTCACGCAGATAGCTAGTGGCCCAGACCTGGGACTCCTGCGGCCAGTCCCGTTCTCTCTCCTCCATGGTACCCTGTGTTGTCTGCCCAGGGGGAGGACGAGGTGGAGCGGTGCGTGCTTGTACTCTGCTCCCTTCCACTTTCGCAAGCGCAGACACCTGTTGCATGTTGTCCTGTGCTGAGCCCCATGGAGGCAGCGACCTCTTAGACGGTGGGGTTTTAAGGCTTGGGATGGCGGAGAGACGTCACAGAGGAGTGAGGGGATTTCCAAGCACTCCCGGTCGTGGATGAAGCTGTCCCTTCAGGTTTCCCTGCTCTCAGCCTCAGGGCATTTCTCACTCACCTCCTCCATTCCTGGCTGGATGCGGAGCATCTGTAACCCCCAGGAAGGATGCTCCCTAAAATGTCCAGCCTCTCACCCAGGAGACTGTCTCAGGGTCCCCACCACTGGATCCGGTGGGTGGATCCCAGCACCAGTCCCTCTAATGGCTTCTGTAAGCTCCCTGTCCGACTTTCAAGCCAAGCGTCCTGTGGCCTTTCAAGTGCTGTTCTCTGTTTGGAATGCTCTTCCTCCTCCGGCCAGTCCTACTCCAACTTGACCTTCTGATCCCAGCTGGGCTGACCCCTCCCCAGCACCTTTCCCTCACCTCTGAGTACTGACTCCTCGTGCCCCAGAATTTTGTAATCAGCTCTGCTTTGTCTAAATGCCCACCGGACTATGTCTCCTTCTCCACTGCATCTGCAGCCCCTTGCCCAGTGCTTGGCATGTAGCGGGTCCTCATAGCACTTGATGAATAAATGACAGTCACCCAAACGTCCACACCCTCAGCCACATTTGCAGAACTCCGCAGCCCTCCCTGGCCCTTGCACCGGGGGTCTGCCTGCTGAATCAGAACCAGAGCCTGGGCAGCTCTCACCTCTGACCCCTCCCTGGAAAGTCTTCTGTCCACAGGACTTCTGTCCTCCCCTTAATGCACTTGACGCTTCGACCAAAGTAAGCTGTGTATTTCCAGGTTTCTACCGCTTGCTTCCTGTCTGTTTCTCACCCTGCTAATCAACACCATGATGCGTGAAGGGGCGTTTAGAAGCACGCTCCGTGGTATGTCCGTTCCATCAGTATGTCAAGATAGGGTTAGGATGGCGGTGGGGGTTCCCAGCTGCTGATAGGTTAACCCAGGAGGGTTTGCTGATGACCACCTGCATCCCTTCCTGTCCTTCAGGGATTACAAAGATGAATAATTCAGTCCTTGCCCTCCAACAGCTTAGCTTGAGGGTCTGGGAGTGGAAGACAGAACTAACAAAGGGCAGTTCAGGAATGAAACCAGTAATGGTATGTGCTATGTGTTAAGCATCTACTATGTGTGGGGCAGTTACTAGTCACTGCACTTGATTTCTAGAATGACCTTGTAATTTATGAATTAGTACCACCTGATAGGCTACAGAATTGAAATAAGTGAGCGAGCCGCCTTATATATCTGAGAGTAGAAGCCACTGTGACCAGGATTTGAAACCAGACCTTACCAAGGAGTAACCACAACTTAGTCCTTACCCAGAGGCCACTTTGGGGGCCTAATGTTAAGAGTGCCTGAGTGCTTTTCTTCCCGTCCTGACTGTCCTGAGTCCTCCTCTGCCCTAGGACCCTCAAAGAGCAGAGCCCGTGGGACGGGGCTCTCCGCACGTCACTCAGCCGTCCGGGCTGCTGAGAACACCTGTGTCTAATTTAGTCCATGACTCAGAAGTCCCGATCCCGAAATAGGCAACACAGGCCCACACGAGCTGTATGTTCCCTTCTTCAAAGTCTTCACAATAAACCCAAACTTGAGACCCTGTTTTCTGTGACTGAAAAGAAACGGTGTGGGAACAGCTGTTCCCAACCTGAACCTTGTACCCAAATTATGTCAGCAGGCACAAATCAGGAGCTGAGTATTGAGAAACAAGTTGGAAAAATGTAACTCAGTAAGACAGTAGATGGTGGGGCTGTGTGTATGCGTGTGTGTGTATTTTGTTTGTCCGTATAGGGAAAAAAATTTATCTGCAGAGGTTTCACCTTTATTTTCTCAAAGCAAAAGAGATCATCACATGGAGATGCCAGTCCATCCGGAGGGCTTGCCAGTCGCCCAGCCGAGGGTGGGGCCCTGAAGGAGAAACCTTTCTTTTCCTTTTTACAGCTTGGTGTCCCCAGTGCACACATCAGGAGCTGTAGAACCGAAAAGGTTCTATTTTCCCCATTGAGTAAATAAGTCTCCAGTTAGAAGCAGGACTTTATTCTTGATGTACTTGGATGGAGTCTTTGTTTGAAAATGGTTTTGTTTAAAACTATTACCAGCCATTCCCCTCCCACTTCTCCCCCCTCCACCCCCAGATCTTTGGGCCATCAGAGATCTGGGGGGTCGATTCAGAATGACAGACTAGGGCAACAGTCCCCCGGCTTCAAGGAGAGAAAGCATGACATGGGGGGAAGCAAACTGGCCTGGGCCCCGAGGGCTGGGCCTCTTGCTGTCAGGGCTCCCCCTGTGAGCTGGGAAGTCAGTCTCCTCTTCCGGGCTGGCTGGTGGCCCCATCTCCTCCTGCAGGGCCTGTCTCTCTCATGAAGTGCTTCCTGTAGCAGACACAGCACAGCGCTCACAGAGGTCTCTCTGTGGCATTTCTGGAATGTCCTTCTTCCCCAGGGCTGCTGTTCTTTTTTCTTAGCGTGAAGGCAGGGAAATAAAGAGGCCTATTTATACTGTTCTGGGCTTCCGCGGAGCACATCTCATTGCTGAGCACTGAAGACGACCTGGGCGCTGCCTGGCGCCTCTCCGAGGGAGTGGATGCGGAGATGGCACCGCCTGCACTTGGCTGGGGCGGGGCAGGTGCTGCCTGCCAGCATGGGGGCGCATGGACCAAGCTGCGGGCTCCCTGCTCCGTGCCCCCACACGCAGGGCCCTGAGATGCTCATAGCTGGCTCTGTGGAGTCAGTGCCAGGCTGCTCGTGGCAACTTCCCTAAGGAGAATGTCACCAGCCTCCACCCAGCCCCTTAGACTTGACCAAGTCCTTGAGTGTGCAACCCATTTTCTCACAAAAACTCAGAGAGGAGGGTGTTACGAAGCATATTTTAAAACAGAGCAGCCATAACTCCAACATGTCCGTTTTGTCTAAAGTAACAGACTGTTCTGGACAAGCTTTAGCGTGTCATCCTCAGTGCCAACCCCCTTTGCTTTGAGAACTAACCCCGTTCATGCAGTGTGACCCCTGCCCTCACACAAGCTTTGGTTAATTGGACTAGAGACGGACAAGGACCCAAGCAGGGCCAGTCGGAGCTTCTCTTTCCAGGTTTTGACTCTTGACTGGGAAATGCTGCTCTGCTTTTGATGGGCCCTTGAGTGGGAGACCGGCCACGCCAGGCCTGGGGCAGCCATGCTGGCCGTGTGCCAAGACAAGCCGAGGGAGCTTGACCACAGAGCCCACGATGGAACTGTCCTGTGGTGACCCCAGCACCTGGGAGACCGTTCCGACAGCTCCCCTGTTCCTGGTTCCAGTCACTCTTGAGACCCTTTGGTTCCCTGAAAGATCCTTCTATTTTCCTGTAACAGGATGTTCTGTGAAGGCTTAAATTTATGTAACACAATGACCTGTTAGAATTTAAAAAAAAATTTTTTTTTAGTGGAAAAATCTGCCAGCTGCTATCTGCAGAGACAAAGACCAAAGGTCAGTGTGGGGTGGGTCCTGAGCGGGCTGGCTTGTACAGCGAACAGCAGGCAGGCTCTGACCTGGCAGAGCCAGCCTGGCCAGGTGGTCTGCAGAGCGCTGCCAAAGGCGGGGCCCATTCCAAGTGTGACCCGGGAACCTTCGGCAGGGGACAGGGCCCCTTCTTCCTGATATTCGGAGACAAGGAGGGTTCCTGTTCAATAGCTAATCTAGAATGTCTTAGCCAAAACCAGTGTGAGAGAAGGACAGCAACAAGTCCTCTGGCTGCCCCCACCCAGGTTGACGTCTGCCCCCAGACTCCCCTGGTAGATGCTCAGTAACATTTATTGAATGCACAATTGTTGCCCAAGTTTATTAGAAAAAGGACATTTAAGGAAATGAGAAAATTTAGTCTGGTATGGAACCAGGACCTGTTGGAAGCCACACTCACTCTCTGATTATGAGGCTCCCGGCCACCAGCTTCCCTGGAGAACTGTACGTTCCCCTCCTCTGCTGCTGGGCTACAAACGCTGATGCCCCATCCCACCGCGCTCAGTGTACGAAGCCACCCGGAAGAGGCTTGTGCAGGCCTGGGCGTCAGCTCAGGGGTGGGGTGTTTGATGTGTCATGTGTGGAAATGCTCCCCACCCCCATCACTTTTATTATTAGTTTGCCTACGAAGCAGGCAGAATCCATCTGAGATTAGCACTCGGCCGGAGTTTCTGGGTCGAACGATAAAGCACAAATATTTCCCTTTCCAAGACTCTCTGAACTCTCTGTCATACTTCTATGGCTGTCACTCTCCTGTTCACAAAAATAGACCCAGGCTAAACTAAGCTTCTCTTCCTCCCTTTGCTTTTTCAAGCCTTGCGGTGTCTGAAATAACCTTGCTTGTTGTAGCAGCAGGTGGTGACGCTGGAACTTTCTCCTCGGTGCAGGGGAAGGAGAGTCCGGGGTGGGCCTGTGGCCCCAGGCTGGCTCCTCTTCCTTAAAAGGGGAGTGAGAACAGGTTTTAGAGCCAGACTGAGCCTCTGTGACTTAGTTCACTTGGGCTGCTGTAACAAAAACGTCACAGGGCCGAGGGGCTTGAGCAGCAAACACTTGTTTGTTACGGTTCCGGAAGCTGAGGAGCCCAAGATCAAGGCGCTGGCACAATCGGTGTGTGGAAAGAGCCACTTCCTTAGAAGGCTGTCTTCTCGCTGTGCCCTTATGTGGCAGAAGGGTGACAGTGCTCTCTGGGGTCTCTTTTATAAGGGCACCAACCCCATTCCTAAGGGCTCATGACCTAATCACCCTCCAAAGACCACCCTACCTCCAAATCCCATCACCCTGGGAGTTGGGTTTTCAACATGTGAGATTTGGGGGACACACACATTCAGTCTGTAGCCCCTCCATGAAGCCACTCATTAACCATAGCACCCTGGGCAAGTTATTTCAACCCTCTGAGCCCCAGGTTTCTAACTTTATTCTATTGAGACTTGACCATTATTAAATGACAATCCATTATTACTTGCCTCCTTTCTCACCGGGGCAGGATGGGGTTCTCACCTGTCCCGTTGGCCTCCCCCTTTCCCCCACAGGTGCCTGCTCCCCTGCATCCTGGCTGAGCGCTGGGCAGCGGGGTCAGAGACGTAGGTCAGCCACCCCGCCTCCTGCCCTGTGCCTGCTTCCAGAGCGGGGCTCACTGAGTCACTCACTCCTTTGCTCATTCTTTTGTCCCGTAGACATGAAATGGGTGTAAACTCTGCCCACAAGGCTGTGCCAGGCCACAGAGGATGTGAAGACAAGTGAAACGTGGTCGCTGCCCTCAAGTGCACAGATCTTCACAGGACGCATGAGACCCTAACACATTTGTGAGTACAAAATGCCATGGGCTGGAGGGAGAGAGGCTGACATCCACCAGAAGCTTCTGGAAAGACTTCATGTAAGGAAAGCCTGGCTGTCAAGCTCCCCAGAGGGTGTGGGGTTACTGCGCTCACAGCCAGTTTGCAAACGTTTGTAGCTCATTTGACTGTGCCAAGGGCTCTCATGAAGCTGGACCTCGAAAGTAGAGGAAAGAGTGATCTTCTGCTGCAGGAAGATCTCCATCTCAAAAGCATTAAGAGGCCCCAAAGCTAGCGGTGGGGAAGGAGCGGCCAGTAATCCAATGTAGTGAGAGTTACTACACAGGCTGTTTTGTGGGAAGGGCGTGAGGTAAAGTGGGAAATGGCAGCTCAACAAGGGCCTTGGGGCGAAGCTCTGGCCTGTGGTTCACCTGCTGCTCTTCACCCGCTGGCCTGGGGGGTCCTGGTCAGGGGCCATCAGGCTTGTGAATTTCACATACGACGAAAACTTATTTTAAAAAACTGGACGGGGGGTATGTCTGACATAGGGTTGACAACATCTTATTTTGCCTCGAAAGAGCAGTAAAACAATTTCCAGTGTCATCATTTCATAAAATAAAAGGTATTTTTAAAACCAAAAAAGTGAATGAGTTTAATTTCTTGAAGAACTCACTGCATCATCTGTATTCTTCTTATGGTGCTTCAGACCAAAAACACCATTTTTATGCCCTGACCCTAACTCCAAGACTAGCATTTGGGAGGCAAAGCTTAGAGGATCAGATAAATTTTCAAGTTGTCAGGGGAGACACAAAATTTACATCCTAGGAACCAAACTTGCTGGTATATACCTTGCTTCTCCCTCAAACTGTCTCCCTGGGCTAAATCCACAGAGATGCAGAGGCTCAATGAGTGAGGCCGTAGCCCTCCCTCCCACACCCAAGTCCCTCACTAAACCATGGCTCACCTCTCCAAACGTGTCCAAAAAGCCCACTGGGCCCGATGCACTTAGTGGAAGTGTTTATCTTCTCGCGAAGTCTCCGCCACAGCTTGTGTGGTTGGAAGACCGCCTTTGTGCTCCTGTTTTGTTCAGCTCTAATATGTGCTAGCTCTGTGCTTCCACCCCAGTTCAAAGGAGCTTTCCAACATCAATGATGCAAAGTGACACACTTAGGAATAAACTCTACCAGTGAAGCAGGGTGACTGGTCACCCGAGAGAAGCCCAGTGACATGCAGGGAGCCTTGATTTCCCCATATGTATGCGTGGGACCACGTGGTCTCTAAGGGATCTCCTGGCTCTGACATCAGCAGCCCTAGAGCCAGCAGTCCTAAAAGTTGATTACTATAAAGGGGTCCCAAGCTTGGGACTAAATTTCCTGGCAGCTAAAATGAAGGAACATATTGAGTTACACAGTTTTCTTTTTCTGACAGAAGAATGCATGGAAATTGATTTGCAAGAGCCCGACATTCCCCTGGAATGAAGCTCCTGCCTAAACTTCCTCTGAGCGTCCCTGTAAATGAGACATGGGGTTATTGAATGGCCGGTGGCTTCCACCACAATATTACACAAGACCTACGGATGCTGTTCAAACAGATGATGCTTGTAGGGCATTTCCAAAAGGGCAGAGGTCACCTGGAACATCGTAACTCAAGGAAGGCATTTCTGCCTTTGATGGCCCTGTACTCTTAGGACAAGGACAGGAAGGACCTGATGAAAATGTTGCCTCACCTACATCTCAGAACCAGAGCAGAGTCCTTGGTGTGACTTTCCTGCAAGGACCCAGTGTCTCCATTTGTGGACTGTGGATGGCTGAATTTTATTTTAAGTAAACACACACACACACACACACACACACACACACTACATGTATGTACTTTTATATGTATATGTGTTTTTATGATTATAAAAATAGTACTGTGTTCATTGTAGAAAATTTTGAAATGCAGAAAAGCATGGAAAAAAATTTTAAAAAAGATGCCAGTAACCTTAGTTAGACCTTGCTATACGTTCCTCTAGTCACCTACCTACGTGAGTTACACCCCCATGTGTATATATCTGACCCCTTGGGTCATCCTCTGTCTTTTTTGTTTCTCTTAAGCTTTTTTATTTAACAAGCTTTCTTTAAATACATTACTTAGAATACCAGTTTTGCAGGAATAAGTATTCCAGGAAGTAAGAGAAGTGTAGTCAAATAAGCTTGGGAAATGCTGAGTTAAACAGTTATTTTCTCCTTCTGGCAGGGCTTGTTGGAGCTTTCATGTTCTAACATTATCATACATTTCCAAAACAAAGATATGGGTGCAATAGTTAACTCTGGAACATTTTCTTGAAGGCATTATATAGAACTTGTGTTCTGAAAAGCACACGTAGGTAAAAGCACTTAACGTATCACGGTGTACCTTGTACAAGTGTCAGCCATTAACTATATTTCAAGTGTCGGATTTTAATGGCTGTGTACTTTACCGGTGCATGACTATTCTGAGGTCCTAGATGCGAAATCAGTGGGTTGAAAGGAATAAGCCTTTTTAAGATTCTTATACATGCTGCGAAATTGCCATCCAAGGAGATTGTGTTCATTGAGTATATGGGAGTACACCATAGTGCCAGAGCCTAGCAATTTCTACTTCCCACTGGGTACCACTATTGTTTTTAGAAATCGCAAGCTTGAAAGGCAAAAAGTGGTATCTTGGTTTTTTTTAAATCTTATTTTTTGTTTGCCTTGTTTACCAGGTGTGGTCCACAGAACAATCCCAAAGATACCCATGTCCTAATCCCCCAAACCTGTGGTTATGTTACCTTCCATGGAAAAAAGTGCTTTGCAGCTGTGATTAAGTTTAGGATCTTGAATTGGGAAGACTGTCCTGGACTGTTGAGGTGAGCCCGAAGCATTAAAGGTCCACCCTAGTAGTCCAATATAGGGTTCCCAATTCACAAGCATTCTTATAAGGAGGCAGGAATGTCAGAGTGGGGGACAGTAGTGGAAGATGTAATGACAGAAGCAAGACATTAGAGTGGTATGAGGAAGGGGCCACAAGCCAAGGAATGAAGGTGATTTGGAGAAGCTGGAAAAGACAAGGGAACAGATTCTCCCCTCAGAACTTTCAAAAGAACACAGACTTGCCAACATCTTGATTTTAGCTCAGTAAGACTGACTTTGAATTTCTTGCCTCCAGAGAATTTTTCTTTAATTTGCATTGTTTTAAGCCACTAGATTAGTTTGTGGAAGTTTGTCACAGCAGCAATAGGAAACTAATACACCAGAGGATCTGACGTATATAAAGAACTCCCACAAGCCAATAAGAAAAAGACAAATAAACCATTGGAAACATGGGCAAGAGACTGGAACAGACCCTTCAAAATGGAATATGCAACTGGTCATTAAACGTATGAAAAGGTGATCAACTTCATACGTTATTAGAGATATGCAAATTAAAATCACACTTACCAGGATGACTAAAAATTTAAAATCTGATAATTCCAAGTGCTGACAAGGTATAGAGCAACAGGAGGTTTCATCCACCCTTGGTGAGTAGGAATAAAAACAATCTGGGAAAAAAAGTTTGGCTTTATCAACTACAATTGAAGACAGTCACACCCTACAATCAGCAATTTTACTCCTGAACATGCGTCCACCAGAAATGCATGCTCATCAGAGGTCTATGCAGAATATTCATAGCAGCATTATCCATAACCCAGACTGGAAGCAACCCCAAATCCCATCAACAGCAGAACATAAAAATAATTATTGTATTTGTACAGTGGAATACAATGCAACAAGGAAAATGAGAGAGCTACAGCTAATGCACAATGTGTGAATTCTCACAAGCATAATGGGCAGCAAAAGGAAGTGGACACAAAAGAACATATACTTTAGATTCTACTTATAAAAAGGTTTTTAAAAACAGGAGCAACTAAACTTCAAGCAATTAAGTAATGAATGATAGAATCAGGTTAAGTGTTGACCTTTGGGGAGGAGGAAGGAAGCAGTGAGGTTCTGTCCAGGTTCCACGTCTTGATCTGGGTGATGGATATTGACTAAGCTATATGTTTATTTTGTGCCTTTTTCCCTGTGTATATTTATCACAGTAAAAATTTTTAAAGAAAACCTTAGTGGACTTTTTTAAAAAGTACAGTTTATTTTAACTCACAGTTAATCTGATATGGTTTAGTTTTTGTTCAATTCATGTTTAACTTCACATTTTAAAAATAAAATAATAGATTTTCCTAATCACGGTAACCAACATTTTTTTAGGAAAGTATTTTGCATCTTAGGAGGCCCCATGTCACACTCAGTAAGGTCTATTACACACAAGAAGGCCACTGGATTTGTCTTTCCATCATTTAAACTTTTTAAATACGGGTTTACACAAAGTAACCCATGCAGAAAATTACTGATGTTCCTTCAGAATCACTGGGGACATCAACTCTCATGTGAGAGAACAGAAAAGCAGTGGATCGCTACTCTTTGAAAAGAATACTCTGTTGCGTGCATACCATCGGCTCTGTTGCTTATTCATGATTAAAAGCTTTTGAGATTTTTGCAGTAAAACAATGTGATTATATCTTTGGTAATCCTTCTTAAAATTATATGATCAGGTAACCCTTTTTTGTTTTTTTGTTTTTGTTTGTTTTTAGTGTAAGTACTGGGGATTGAATCCAGGACCTCGTGCATGCTAAGCAGGCACTCTACCACTGAGCTATGACACTTCCCCAAGTAACCCTTTTTTGATGTAGAATATATGTTTAAAATCTCACAGAATTGGTGTCATAAGGCATATACTTCGGAAAACATTGAATTAGTTCATTCTTCTAATTTTACAGGTAGAAAAACTGAGACCAGAGAGGAGAAGTAAGTAGCCCAGGGTCACACAGCGAGTTCTAGTTAGAGCCCCTGCGTGCCAGGTTGTCCAGAGATGAGGGATTCCTCAGCCAGCAGTCACACTCACCTATTCTTGTGAGCATGAATAAAAAAATACAGAGAATAATGTAACAAATATCCAGGTGTCTACCACACGGCTTAAAAAAGAAAGCATTGCAAAGATAGTCCTAGCCTTCTGGGTCCTCCTGCCTCTCACGTCCACTTCCTTCCTCACAGCGGTAACTGCTGACTTGAACTTGGTATTTATTACTCCCAGTCGTGTTTTTGACCCCTGTTAGTTTGCTGGGGCTGCCACAACAAAGGACCACAGGCTGGCCATCTTAAACAGCAGAAACGTATTCTCTCGTGGTTCTGGAGGCTAGAAGTCCGAGATCAGGACGTCAGCAGGGCTGAGTTCTGAGGCCTCTCTTCTTGGCTTGTAGACGCCATCTCCTCCCTGCGTCCTCTTTCCTTTGAGCATGCGCATCCCTGGTGTCTCTGTGTCCAAATTCCCCCTTCTTATAAGGACATCAGTCAGGTCGAGATCTGTCTTCCCTCTGTTCTTGTCTATGTTCCAATCTCCTCTTCTTATAAGGACGCCAGCCACACTGGACCCGGGCCACTGTCAAGATCTCATTTTAAATTAATTACCTCTTTGAAGTCTTTATCTCCAAATACCGTCACATTCTGAGGTGCTGGGGGTTAAGACTTAAACAGATGAACTTTAGAGGGCACAAAGCAGCCCATCACAACCAGGCACATGCTCATTCTCCTGTGGCTAGACTTTTTTTGGCATTATAAGCAATACTGCAATGAATATTCTCATATAAAACTCTGCGTCACATTTGCTAACTAGATTGGTGCGCATGCCTAGGAGTGAGTTTATTTGGGTTAGTTATTGACTAGACCATCCTTTTCTTGTTGATCCATGTGTCAATTTGCCAAATAAACACGAGTCTATGTCTGAGTTCATCAGCTTGGGGGTCCGTGGGTCTCTCTGGACCAATTCATGAAGGAAAGGGCCTCTGCTACGGGCTGACTTCTGTGACCTCCGCCCTGGCCCCAGTTCATATGTTGAAGTCCTAACTCTCTAGTACCTCAGAATGTGAACTAATTTGGAAGTAGGGTCATTGCAGATGTAATTAATTAAGATGAGTTCATACTGGGATAGGGAGGCCCCTAATTCAATATGACTGGTGTCCTTATAAAAGGGGGAAATTTGGACACAGATACACACAGGAGGATGCCATATGGAAAGGAAGGTGGCCATCTACAAGACAACAAGAGAGACCTGGAACAGATGCTCCCTCACAGCTCTGAAGAGGAACCAGCCCTGCTAACACTGTGATTTCGGGCTTCCAGCCTCCAGAACTGTGAGACCATACATTTCTGTTGTTCAAGTGCCCCCAGCATGTGGTACTTGGTCACGGCAGCCCTAAGAAACTGAGAGCCTCCATCTGCTTTTCACTTTTGACCCTCCATCCCCATCTCTCGTCTGCAAAGCCAGAAATAACACAGGGTGGTAGTTAGGACATGTGGGTGTGTTCAGGACTGGCATTGCTGGAGAGCACTGCCAGTCACACCCTCTACCTCCAGCCCTACGATTACAGGAAAGTACAGAGCCGTGATATGCACCAGGACTCCCAGGCTCTGGGTTGAGTCCTCGACCAGCCACAGATGGCCTGTGTGTCTTTGACAATTTGGTGAACGTCTCTAGACTTTAGTTTCCTCAGCTCTAAAATAAGGCTGTTAAATGGGGGTTGCCAGGGGTTGAAGGGAAGGGGAGAATGGAGAGGCATTGTTTAATGGGTATAGAGTTTTAGTTTTACAAGATGAAAAGAGATGGATGGTGGTGAGTATATTTAAGACCATGGATCTGTAACTTTAACATGGTGAAGAAGATGGCAAATTTTATGTTATGTAAATGTTAACGTATTAAAAAAAATTGGTGGAAAAATAAGGCTGTTAGGCTTGGGATGTTCCAACTATTCTGCTTATAACGTAGCATTTTAGATCATCAGGAATAAAAATGTTCTGCTGCCTCCCACTCTGCAAACTTGGGTGGCAAAGATGATTTCAATTCTCCTAATTATCTTGGTCATGGATGGTTCTGTCTCATCCTCAAGACGGTTTTTTTTTTTTTAATAATCTGAGCCTCTGCTGGTTTTACAGATGGTTATCTGTGAAAATCAGTCTATTATAAGACTGTCTGTGTATGTGTGTGTTGGCGGGGGTGGGGGGTGTTGTACGTGTGTGTGTGTGTTTTGGAATTGCTTGTAGTAGCTGCTTGCCTGATTTCACGAGGATGCTGTCTGGCCAGTGTCAGAATGACTAAGTCCCGAAAGAGTTTGGCCAGATTTGAACCAGAGCCCCAAGTAATGTATATAAATCTTCTGTATCCTTAGACCATGGGTAATGGAAATCATCAGACGCTGAGCAACTGGTGTGTTCCAAAGGGTTCAGAACTGAATGTTGATTCTCTGGTTCCCTGCCTGGCATCTGGCCTTCATTAGGCCATAAAAAACAGTTTATAGCCCTTCTGGTTTGAACAATAATTTTTACAATATTCATGGTGCCTGAGTGGTTATTAGAGAGAAAGCCAGCCAACTAAACATGTCTGCACTCTGGCTATTTGTCATGGGTGGTGCCAGCCACATGTGTTAGCTTTTTAATCTTGCATCAGCTCTGTAAAGCAGGTGTTATGATTGTTGTTTTCAGATTTAGCTCAGAGAGGCTCAGAGACTTTAGCAAGCTCACACGGCCAGCGGAGCCTGGGTTCAAATCCAGGTTTTCTGACTCCTAGACCAGCATTCTTTTTCTTTTGCTTTCCTCAGTGCTGCCTACCCAATTTTGGTGACAGTTCTACTTGTTAAAATTTTATTTCTAAGGAAAGGAAAAAAAATTTATTTCTTAGTTCAGCTGAATTTTGAGCTCCTACGCCTCTGTGGGTTAATGCCTTTCACACAGTAAGATACTGCTTCTATGTTTGACCTGCTGGTTACACTCTATGAGGACCCAGGCTGCAGATGTAGGTACTTCATAAACATGGGTTCAGAGGATTCCTTCAGGGTATCACCGTATATGCCCTGCCCACCCTACAGTGCCCCCCTGCTGAAAAGGGGGACATTACTTACAATTCTTTGGTTGAAAGTAACAGAAATAATGACCTAATTTAACAACAACAGAAGCAAGAAGGGGAAGTTTATTTTAAAGTGTTTCACCAAACCTAAGGTCAGAAATGCTGCCAAGACCCCAAAAGGGCTCAGATGCATGATCTGGGACCTCTGTCTCTGAATGTGCACATCAGTGTGCATGCATGTGTGTGTGGGCATACGTGCATGTGCACACATGTTTCTGCACGTGTATCAACACGTGCACACTCTGGATTAAGTGCCTCACAGTGGCAAATTGCCAACTGTTCACTCTAGGCTTTGTATATGAGAAGTTTAGCCACATCAAGATACTAACTGAACTCTTTCTTGGACCCAATCCAGAATTCCTGGGAGATATAATTTTATTGGTGAGTTTTGATCAGATACTAACTTCTATTATAACTGATGCAACTAATTGTTGCAATTAGGCATGGATACCGGGGAGAATCATGAAGGGCAAACCTGCTGCCCGGACCCAACCCTGTGGATGTGATCGACAGCCCCAAAAATGGGTGCTCCCAGCCAGCCTTGAAGATCACGCTGTAACCAGTTTTAGCTAAGCAGCTCGCTTTGCTGTCTGATCTGGATAATGACGGTTAGACTGCAGGTTAAAATCATTAAGCGCTGCTCCTCCCCTGCACTGCATATGAGGCAACCAAGGAAACCGTTCCTGAGCTCATCTCAGTGCAGAACCCTGTCTTGCCTTCATGGAGCACACAGCCTAATGGAGGATTAACAAGAGAGGCCAGAAGACAACAAACTGAAATATGATGAGACTCTGTGTTCGAAAAGAAAGGCTACCGGTTATTGAATGACTGTTATATACCAGGTGTTTTATATATAATCTCTAAACTTCAGAACACATTTGTCAGGAGATATTATTATATGCCCATTTTAAACATCAGAAAATTGATGCTCCAGGAAGTTAATTACTTTATCCAAAATCACCACATTGGTAGTAAGTAACAAAATTTAGGATTTGATTCCAAATCTGGTTAGTTCCAAAGCCAGTCGTCTTCCCAGAACCGTGTATCACCTTCTATATAACTCACAGATTACACAAGTAGAACCTTAATAATTCATAAATTGTATGATTCAGGAATGCCATTAGAGGCTACGTGATGCCAAAACCATTCAAAGAAACACTGAAGCAGTCTGTCAGGCATCAGCAGCCCAGACTTTAGTCTAGACTGATTCCCAGTAATTTATGGGACGGGAAGACTTCACTAAATTAATTCCCTCTTCCTGTTTTGTGCTGATTAATTTCCTTGACCATCATCCAGATGCTTGTGTTGACTTGGTCCAGGCTTATGGTGCAAACCAGGAGTGACACGGGGAAGGAGGAGGGCTTGGGTACTGTGCTTTCAGGGTCTCTGATTGAGGCAGCGAAGGAGGGAAGCCCTGACCAGTGGTCGGTGTGTCTCCTGGGCCAGATAGGGTGGGGGAAGTGGAAATGGCACTGAATTTCGAGCCCAAATAGCTGGCTTTTTGCTCTAGTACTGATTCTTAACAATGCTGGGACTCAGGCAGAGTCACTCCCCGTCCCTGAGCTCCAGCATCCTCATCTTTAAAATGGCCTTATTAAATCTGATCTGCCTCCCTGTGCATTGTAGTAATAATAGTTATTAGTGTGTGACAATCACAGTTACCACGGAACAATAATGGCTAGAATTTACTGGCACTTCCGTTTACTTTCCTCGCAACCCTAAGATCTCTATCCTATTAATAGCCCCATTTTACAGACTTGGCCACTAAGAGCTCAAAGGATGAACTAATGTGCCCAAACCAAGTCTATCTGGACCCAGAGCTTGGCCTGGGTAGTCTATCACTTGTCACATTGTCATTATTGCCCTGCAAGGCCCTAATCAGGAAGCCGGGGGTGTGATCCATGCAGGGTGGGAGCAGGGGAGGGGACAGATACTTTGAGCCCAACTGCTTTACCTTCCCCATCATCACCAAGGAAACAAGCTCACCCTTGCTGTTGCCATGGAAACCATCTAAGCTCTCTCTTTCTCTCACCTTCACCATGGAGACAGCCAACCTGGAAAACAGCTCCTGGAGTGGGAGGAGGTCCCCACAGAGGGAGAGGGGAGAGCTTGTCTCCAGATACTCCTTTGTTGCCTGCGAGGCAGCATCCAGTAGAAGCCCAGGACTGGAAATTCCCACTCTGTTGAGGAGTGTGGAGGCATGCCTGGAGTTGCGCAGAAATACAAAGTCAAAGCCAGGATGTCCCTGGGGAAACATAGGTTAGAAGAATTGTTTTCTGAATTTATTTCTAGAGGCTGCCTTTCCTTTTGTCATCCATTGTCCAGATCAAAGGAAATTCCCAAATTTTCATGTCTCACTAACACTGAAAATCTATCTGGCCAGGTCTTCTCTTTGTCTAACTTTGCTTCCAACCTGTTGGGTAACTTTGGGTTACTCAGCTACCTCTCCCTGGTACCTGTCAAATGAAGTGGATGGGCTAGCTCAGTGGCTCTCAAGACGTCCTGATTTCCAGACCAGAACAAGTTCTTTTAAAAACATGAGGATCCAACCTAGGTTGCCAGGCTTTTATTTTGCAAGATAAGGACATAAAAATTTTAAAAACTGTGTTTTATCTCCAGAGGAAGGATGGTGCGATGGCAAAGTGTGGGCAGTGAAGTCAGACCACCCAGCTCAGGTCCTGACTCCACGACATCCTCCTGCAGGACGTGTGCTGACTTGATCTCCACGTCTCAGGTTCTTAGGAAGTAAAACTGGATTCATAATACCATCTGTCTCCTCAGGTCCTTGTGGTGATTGAGACAAACTGCACAGGGCTTTTAGCACAATGCCCAGCACAATGGCAATACTCAAGAAATGCTAGCAAATATTATCACTGTCACCATCATTTTGTAAAGGAGACTTTCACCACCAATAAAGCAAAAGATAAAAAAGAATCCAGTCTAAGCCAAAAGGACAGTGCTTATACAGGATACATTTAGCTTTTGGGAAAAGTCATTCTATTGTCCTCATAACACTCCAGGCCATGAGGGTGGACCTGAGAATCCCTGTATTCCGTGGTATTTAGGTTCTTTCTGCTATAAGAGGCAATGCTTTTATAATTATTAACAGCCCTGATTAGCCACAGGAGTGTCCAGGGGCCCATAGCCAAAGGTGAGTGATAAATCAGGTGCCTTTAGTGGCCATCCTGATCCCAAGGTGGGCCCGGCTCCACACAGCAAGGACCTCTCTGTGCGGGGCTGGACTGTTCAGGAAACCAGGAAGCACAGATGCGCCTCTCTCGCCAGCCTCCTCCCCATCTCTGCTGTGACGTCAGGGTTAAGCCGCACCGGCAGTTAACTGAGGTCCTAGAGGCCTGGTCTGGGACACAGAGTCTCTCACTGCCCCTGTTTTGTCCTCCTGCTAAAGCTGTTTGGCCCGGTTCCCATGCGGCTATCCCAGCCACACCCGTGTCCCTGCCCTTGGCAGCTGCAGGGACGCCCAAGGCCCTCCAAGCCGAAGCTGTGTGCTATTAGCTGTGTCCACCACTCTCTGCAAGCCGAGTCCGTTGTCTGCCATTCTTAGCCCTGGGACAGCCTCCCCTACCATCAGCCCTGGCCTACTGAGAAGTATGATCACCGAATCTCTTAGTGATACTTAGGTTGCCAGATAAATACAGGATGTCCTGTTAAATTGGAATTTCAGGGGGGAGGATATAACTCAAGTGATAGAGCGCACGCTCAACATGCACGAGGTCCTGGGCTCAATCCTCAGTACCTCCTCCAAATATAAATAAATAAATAAACCTAATTACCTCCCCCTCATGAAGCAAGCAAAAATTTGAATTTCAGAGAAACAATAAATAATTTTCAAGTATAAGTATATCCCAAACATTACATGGGATATACTCATACTTAAAATGTACTCCTGCACACATTGTGCTTGTACACATTATTCTGCACCCCACTACCCACATCCGCTACTACTTTTCAAAAGCCTGAATCACTGCACTGTTTGGATTTTCCCACAGCTGGAACATTCTTCCAAGTCACTACCAGGGAAAATTTTATAGCAGTGGGGTTGCCATATTATGTACAATATTTGGGACGTACTTATACTAAGAAAGTATTCACTGTGTATCTGAAATTCAAATTTCACTGGATGTCCTACATTTTTATTTGCTCAGTCTGGCTGCCCTCCTCTCACTATCACATGCCAGATGGCCTTGGTGAATGAGGTGTCCTCTGAGCCTTCCCATAGAACATAATTCTCTGGCAGGTTTTTTGGCCTCACAGAATATGTCCATTCTGGCATCCCACTTCCCTACACCTTTTAATCACTTTCTCTACCGTCTGCTGTGGTTGTTCAGCCACTTCAGCTTTGCCCAGCTTGGTCCAGGCTTTCTCTAGGCTACCAGTGAGTTACATCGTTCCCATGGGTTCTTTCCATGTATTAAATCCTGATTCCTAGTCAGTCATCTGTCCTTTATCCAGTCTTATGTCCCAGCTCCTTTGATCAGGCACCTCAACTTCCAGCTATCTGTTCTCCTCCAGCTCTCATTGGTATGTGTCAACTAATTCTCACAGCATCTTTGGCTGGGGGTGGGAGGCAGGCATCCTCTTCCCTCCTCATCAGGCCCAGGATGCCCCGAAGGTTATGCAGCAACTTAGTCATAGTTGTAGGCTTGACAACCAGAAAGGAAGTGGAGGCAGGTCCCCAATGGGGCCCTGTAGTCTTGGAGGGTCGAGAAAGTACGAGGTCTTAATAGGAGAAGTGGGCCACCCTTGCCAGCTTTGAGGGGTCAGAGGGGCCTTGGGAACCGAAATTATCAAAAGCATCCACCCAGATGACTTCGCTCATGTTGTTTCCAACCAGGGACCTGACTTCGGCATAACAAACCTGCTTTGTCTGCGTAGTCAATCATCTGCGAAGCTCAGGCGACTCAGACCACTTAGTCCTGAGTTTCAGCTTTGGCTTTTCCTCCTCTCCCATCACAGACAAGGGCCTTTCTGGAGCTCCCTAAGTGTCCTTTTGGCCTTCGTATTTAGATTTCTATTGCTTGTCAGCTGTGCTCAATTTTCCATTCTCTCCTCTAGCAGGACAGTACAATCCAGAGACACCAGTCAGTTCCACTGTCTTTATGCAAGTCATTCTGCTCCCCTCTGCCTGCACCCCTCGGCCCCTTTCGAAGGCCTGAATCATTGCACTGCTTGTGTCTTCTTGCCATAGAGCGTTCTCCCCAGTTATCAGTGAAACTCATAGCTGTTGGTTGCCACCTTCTTCCAGGGTCCCTCTGTGCCCCATATACCACCTGGGACGGAGCCCTCAGGGCAACTGATTAAGTCCCCAGACCATCTCTTATCGCCTGCTTTCTCAGAGCACAGCGGGGATCAACGCAGTCAGTTCGGGTCGTTCTGTACACAGAGCTGAGTCAGAGTTAGGCGTGCTGGAGGCTTACTGGGGGTGATGCCTGTTAAAATGATCAGCAGAAGAAGCAGGAATGTGCAGGAAGACACTTCATACCATAATACAAATCTGAAACCCATGAAAGGAAAGAGAGAAGAAGCAGAACAGGCATGCAGAGACGCAGACTAGAATGACAATCTGACGAAGTCCTGTCCAAGCCCAGCAGGCAGCAGGGATGTGAAGATGGCCCATTGGAAGAGTCCCCCATTGGGCAGAAATGGCTAGCTGCCTCGTTAGCTGAAGGTGCCTGGGAGGAGTGTGGTCTCGGCTCAAACCCCATGGCAGATCCTCAAGGTACCATGGCTGGAGGATCTCAGCTAACTGCCCTCCTTGCAGCTGACCAACATACTCTTCTCCAAGGGACATCTGAGAGGCAACTTCTGCCTCACCTGGAGTGTGGTCTAGAAGTGGAGGAAGCTCTGGTGCACGTGTCTTCTTGACCATGTAGACTCCTTGCCTTTGGGGTAGGAATGTCAGGGGGGGACAGGAGTGGGGCACTCTTAAGTGTAGGGTGTACTCCACTCTTGCCCTGGTCTAGGATGTTACTGCATAGACCCAGCTCAATTTCCCCTTGCCTAAGGCCCCCGGACAGCCACACCACTCAGCACCACCCAAAGTGAGGAGAATTGTAGTGGAAAGGAGATCCAAGTGGAAGGAGACAGTGGTCTTAACTGATTGTGGTTCAGATATCCTAAAATTTGCATATTTAATACAAGCTTATGAATCTATTGCTTGACTCCCTTGCAAGATCTTGGAAAGGACTCTTGCAAGTGAGGGGGCCCTGAATTTCACACCAGTGTCGTGGTAAATCATCTCTGCACTAACTATTATCATTCTCATTCTGGGAGGTTCCTGTAACTTGAGGTCTGTCTCTTTCAGATGGCAGCTGAGGCTTCCTATCCTTGGGAAGGGATGTCACAGGCAAAGGCAGGCAACCAAGATGCCAATTTTTGGTTCGTGAGTTTTTAAGTACCTCTATGGCAGAGATAAAAAAAAAATAATTTTTTTTAAGAGAAAGAGCTTTGAGTTATAAAATCTCATCTTTTGAGCTTCAAAACCCTAATCCTTGAAAGATTTAGGGGATCAAGTTTATGCATGAATAGTAGATTTGGAAATAGACACATACCTGATTACTCAGAGCCATTTTCCCAACACATCAAATTGCTTAAAGATTCCACGAGCTGGAGTCAGTGGCAGAGGATGTGGGGAGGAGGCAGAAGGGAGGAGAGAAGAAAGAGAAACAAGAAGGTTAGATGGAAATTTCCATGTGACCCCCGAGAAAAGTATCCTGGGCCAAGTCCTTAGGGGGATGCACATAAAAGGAACCCCAGATCCATTTGGGGATTTGGCTCCAAAGAGGACTTTAGCCTTGCTTCCAAAGTGGATCCCTGAGGTGGCAAGTCTCAGAGAACTGCCCCAAATGAGAGAGGTGAAACAGAGAAGACTGCATGCTGGCAGGACTGAGAGTCCCTAGTGACACCATCACTGCCACCACCACCACCACCACTGGCTGTTATGGGCAACAGCCAAATGTTTCTGAGCTCCCTAGAGGGCTGAAAGAGAGTAGGACCTAGAGACATCTCATAGTGGGGCAGACACTTGTGAATTTGAGCTAATTACAAGAGACCAGATGGGAACAAGGATGCCTTGAAAGGTGCCCGTGTGAGGCGTGGATAAAGCAAGTTGAGTGGGTGCTCTGGAAGTCACATAGATGTACATGGAGCCTCTGGGGAAAATGTGTTAGGAGTTGATGGAGCCAGGTTCATAACTGGCTGAAGAAACTATGAACTGACTGAGATCAAATATCTGCATCTATCAGAATGGAGGCTCTATTTAAAATTAAAGTATAGAAAAACAAAGTTTCAGTGTCTACCCACGTGAATTGGCAATCGAGGTTTCATATCCCCCACACAGGATTACAACAAGGACTGCATGAGACCATCACACAAGTCCCTTAACAAAGTTTCTGCCACGTAATAAGCTCCCAGCAGGTCGTAGCTGGGTGTTTTCCTTTTCCCCCCAGATCTGCTCTGCTCACTTCTCCCTGCCTCTCAGCTGCGGGAAGCTGACCTTACCGACTGCATCCACGGGCCATGTTGCCCGCTGGCTTCCAGCTGGGTTTGGCCAATGGGAGGCACCTACGGGAAATGGGAGGGGGTGGGAGGCCAGAGTGACGGGGTGCTCATTTCTTGGGTCTGGCAGTGCTCCTGCGTCCTGGCCCTCCGCTGCGGGGACAGCTCTCACTGAGTTCCAGTAACCGCTCCCTCTCTCTGCCCCTCTAGGCCAATGGGTGGCAGGGGCTTTCCTGCTCTGCTGGTCCTGGGATGCTTGCCTTTCCCATCCTGTTCTCCCCGACCCTGCTTACACCTTTGTTGATAGTCCCTTTATTACGCTCCCATGAATCACCTCTTTGAAGGATGCCATCTGTTTCCTGCCGGAAGCCTGGATGAGAGGGGTGCTCTGACTGTCACTTTCAGTTTAAGAATCACCTCTGAATTCCTGTGTGATCCTGGGGAGTCAGCAGTCCTTTCTGAGCCTCAGTTTTCTCATCTGTTAAATGAGAATATAATACCCCAGGCTTTCCTCCTTCAGAGGGATATTGTGGGAATAAATGAGTCAATATAGGTGAAAACACTCAAGGGGAAAAAAAAGTACAATAGTAACTCTATTAATAGAATTATTAAAGGCAATAATAGTAATAAAATTGTTCCTGCCCAGAGATTGCCTCCCATCCCTCTCTCTCCTCTCCGGCACGGGAGCAGTGACTGAGCCTTCAGTCTCTGGCAAAGCTGTTGTCCTTTGTTGCAAAGTTCTGTGCTGCTGAAAGATGAAACTCTGTGACCAGAGATACACAATTTTCAGAGCTGCTGCCACCACATTTTGACAGACGACCGCAGTGGACTCAAAGCTGTGCTGCAGCCCCAAGGAGCCCCCTCTGGAGCAGACCCCACCCCACCCTGGCAGCCTCTGGGCTGTTTGCTGAGAGCGGAGCCCAGGGCCCCGGTTGGTTACATGAGCACCAGCGTCCCTCCCAGGGTAGCAGAGGGTGGGTTGTGTCTGATCAGTGAGAGCCAGTGTGGCACTCAGGCTGCTCCAAGCTCCAAGCAGAAGGAAAACTGCTAGGGAAATGTGCATGACCAGGAAGGCTGGAACTGCCCCCAAGTCGAGAGTGAGGACAGTGGCCCTCCAGGGGACAGTATTAGTTTTCTGTGCCCATCTCAATACAGGAGCATGTCCCTGAGGGCCTCTCCTGCGCCTCCTTCCAGCCTGTTAATCCATCAAGTGCTTCCACTGCCTCTTCCTCCCAGCCCATTCTCCCCACCAGGCCCGCCTGACAAGGGAGAGACACCACGATTAGAAAGGTTAGTGGGGGGAGGGTCGAGCTCAGTGGTAGAGCATGTGCTTAGCAAATGCACAAGGTCCTGATTTCAATCCCCAGTATCTCCATTTAAAAAATAAAATTAAATAAATAAATGTAAATAAATAAATTAACTTAATCACCCATCCCCCACATCCACATGCAGAAAATTAAAAAAAAAGACTGCACACAGACCTTCCACCCTTTGCAAATATTAACTTAAAATGGATCATAGACCTAACTGTAAAACACAAAACTATAAAACTCCTAGAAAGGTTAATCAGTGGCCTCCATGTGATCAAGAGATCTCTGCCCCACGTTGTTTGAAATCAGAAGTCAATACCCCTGGAGCTTCCAAAAGAACAGTAGTGAATCAGTGGTCTGTTTCCTTTCAAAAGCTGGCCCCAAAGTCTCACCCCTGATACCACTAGCACATGAGGGTTCCACGGGCTTCTGTGGTCCACCCTAGGAACCTAAATCCTCGTTAGTTACATGGTACCCATGGGAAAGTCTGTTCTGATCTCAAACTCTGCCATCCAGCGGACCTTTTGGACATGGGAAATGCCCTGAATTAACTGTAGTCAGACATGTCAACCCCGGCAGTGAGGCTGGCCACGGAAAGCTGGGTGGGCTTTGCAGAGGGAGAGAGGAAGGGAGAGAAATACAGGTGGCTCAACAATGTGGCAACGCTGGGAAAAGGCGGTGGGGGTTGCTGCAGGGCGCATGGTGACATTCTGTGTCAGCCACCAGACAGCTCAAAAGGGGAGGCTCCCCAGAGCTCATCTTCCTCATGTCCATTTTCTGTCTGGCTCTATTTAATGGAAAACGGTGTCTGTGGCCCACTTCCTGGGACTTCTCAGGAGAAGCTGTGGGAGCAGGAGTGTGAGACTGAGGCCTTCCAGAAGCTTCCAGATTTAAACCAATGCCATTGATGAGACAGAATTGCCTATAGAGAGTTGCATTAGAGCCAAGTGCCAGGGTATATATTTATCTGTGCCTGAGAGTCTCATCTCTTTTTTTTTTTTTTAAGAAAAAGCCACACATTTGGCCAAAACACCAAGTGGAAAAAATGTACTGTTGAACAGATACTCAGGATGGTTGCTCAGAATGTCTGAAATGATGAACTGTGTGAAGAAAATGCCTGTGGTGAATTGTCAGCAAGCTATATCTGGGGGTCCAAATCCAGGGCCCCAGCCAACTGAGTTCACACAGCCTTAGTGTTTTTCCATGTCTATTTATAACTGTCCACACATTCACACACAAAAAATGCAATGGACATCCGACTTAGTTTTTAAATGACTAAAATGTTCTAACTGTATCAGGTTACCGCACGTGAGAGCCTTTAAAAGGCTGCGATTAGACTTCCTTACTGGAGAAAGGATTAATCAATGTGCAGGAAGCAACGTAACAAGATCCTTTGGGAATTTGAAAGTATGAAAACAACTTTTAAAAATTTCCTTTTTAGAAATGCAAT
Organism: Camelus ferus; assembly: GCF_009834535.1. Lineage (NCBI taxonomy): Eukaryota > Metazoa > Chordata > Mammalia > Artiodactyla > Camelidae > Camelus > Camelus ferus. The sequence goes on from NC_045710.1 coordinate 7,215,913, forward strand.
TCACTTCAACAAAACTTTATTAGGCACCAACCACGTGAACGGCTTACTTGAGACCTAAATATGAGGAGGCCAGTCTTTGGTCCCAAGTTGGGGTTTTTTGTTTTTTGTTTTTAGTTTTTTGTTTTTTGTTTTTTGTTTTTTGTTTTTTTGCTGGGCAGGGGGTGAGGGGATGGGTTATAGGTAGTGGAATAAAACACATGAAAAGGACGATCAGTGCCTTAATAGAACTGCTGACTAATGTATTAGGCATACAAAAGAGGGAGTGAACTGAAAGTAATGGGCATTTGATTGACTCCCAGCACCCGCGGTCATTCCTCCTGCTCCCTTTAGGGAGACACGTGGTTTCAGGGAAGTAGATGCTCCCGCCCAGCTGCAGATGTCGAACACATGACTTGGCTTGACCAATCAGTGCACCCCATCTTCCCGGGCACCATGATTGGCTTGGGGTGACCAAGTGCTCTAAGCTGGACCAATCGGAATGAAGATCAAGCCTTTGGCTGGAAATGCTGCAAAGAGGGCCCACTTTTCATTGTTGGATGTGAAGGAAGAAGCCCCAGGAGCTGCTGAAAGCTATTTCTTACCTGTGAGGTGAGTCAGCCTCCAGATGGTGTTGACGGCAGACGGTGAATAAGAGACAGAAACAAACTAGTCCCTTAATCACCAAAATATTCCTTACCTAACATCATTTTTATTCATAATGTATCACTCACATGAGACAGTAAATTCCCTTATTGCTAACTAATTTGACTTGCAGTTTTTTTAAACTTCCAACCAAAATCATCCTTACCAATTCGGGATGAAATAGGGTGTACTTCCTGGAGGCGGTGGCCAATAACCAAAAACTTAAGGATGAGTAGGATTCAGACCAATGATATGGGAAAGGCAAGGACGTTCCTGGTGGCTGAACAGTTGCATGCAGCTGGATATGGAATGAGCCATATGCTAGTAAGCTGACCCTGCAAAGACTGGGCTGGGTCAGATCATGGCAAGTAGTGAAGGATACGCTAAGAAATTTGGTCTTAATTTTGTAGGCACTGTTTGTGGGGGTGTCATGGGAGGCTGTCCCATGCTTCCTCAAATCTCTCAGGTACCAGGAGTTCATTAAGTGCATTAGCACTTGCTGTTGAGATGATCATGGGTCAAACTATATAGCAAATGTACAACAAAGCCAGAATGTTCCAGCGAAAAAGCAGAGAGTGACTGTGTTAGTTTCCTTGTGCTGTCACAACAAATCACCACAAACTGGGTGGCTTAAAACAATAAAAATTTAACTCTTACAGTCTGGAGGCTAGAAGTCCTAAATCAAATCAACAATGTCACACTCCCTCAGAAGACACTAGGGAAGGGTTCTTCCGAGCCCCTTCCGACCTCTGGTGGTCCCATCACTCTAAACCCTGCTCTGTCTTCCCGTGGCTGTCTTCCCTCCATCTCTGTGTCCTCTCCCTCTAAGGACTAAAGACACCAGTCATTGGATTTAGGGACCCGCCCTACATTCAGGATAATTTCATCTTGAGGTACTTAAATAGTTACATCTGCAAAGACTTTTTTTTTCAAGTGAAATCACATTCTGAGGGTTCGGATGGCATGAATTTTGAAAGGAGACACTATCCAACCCACTACAGTGATCAAAACCCAGAGCCTATATGCTAATGTCCACAGTTTGGGGAAAATTAATGGATAGTAAGCAGCATACTTTACCTGTACCGTTGATTAATGTAACTTTCTTTTTTAGTGTACAGTTAAAAATTTGATTTAAGCATATCCCGACTCTGAAAAGTCTTGTGAATTCCCTTCTGCTGTTGGCAGGTGTGCAAGCACCCAGATGACTGTGACCTTCATAACCTGAACTTGTAACCTTGGTCTCATGAGCTCCTTCAGAACTGACCAGCATATTGAGATTATATATTGGCATTTCCTGTTTGAAACTAAATGCCTAGTTTCATTGTCTCTGACCCCCGCCCCCCGCTGCTTAATTGAATCACCTATTACTGGAATTAAACCAATTTTCTTGGAAATCAGCCAGGAGCTTTTGATTCATGGTTGTTCTGGAGTTTGGGGGGGGAATGACTTTTTCGTTAACAACTGACTACATTAACCTTGCTTAACTTCGAAAAATCTAAGATATGTTCTGAGAGATTTGGTGATTTGGTTTGCATTTTAATGTACTGCTACATGAGAGGCAGTCTTTGGCATATAAATAAATTTTGTCTCAATGCTGCAGTACAGTGTAACGTGATGCAGACAAATTTAGATGAGAGTTAGAGATCCACATTTAAGTCAAGACTCAGCAGTGCGTGGTGGCACCGATTCAAAGAGCTCAGCTGTGGGGAAGATGGGATGACTGCACACATTCTGCGACGAACTAAACCTGCATGTGGGTGGGCGATGACCATCAGACCCCTAGTCACAACCTGGCCCTGGAGATACTCACTCCGAGGGCTGTCGTTTCATTTTTGATGTTAGCTGTAGGACACATCTTTCATAATTCTTAATCGTGTAAGAAAATATTAGGTAAATATGGAACTTGAAGAGGGGAATCAAGGGAAGGAGCTTGGATTTTCTGTAATTTGGGCAGATGGGGACACAGTCATTACAATTTACATGTGTCCTTAGTTTGCAGCCACAGCTTGCTAGGATCTGAGGACATGTCAGATACAGTGATGTCTATGGAGAGGGAGATGAGGGATAAACGATCTTTAAAAATTCATTTTTTTATGGACTGTAGTTTTGGTTTTAAGACCTCAAATGAGTAGTCTGGGAATCCACAAAATCGTGAAGGAAGTGGTGAGGCTACACAGTGAAAACTCAATGACTTGTCTTTGGAGGATGGTATAACCCATGACTCTGGAGCAGAAATCTCCTCCAGCTCTTGCCCGTGGAGAAGAGAGGACACCATTTCCCAAACCTGACACGGAACTCCAGACCAAGATGAACTGTGTCCACTTTTCTTTCTGAGTACAACGATCCTTGTTGGGAGGTAGGGCGGAAGGGGAATGTGACTCGTTTCCACTTTCAAGGGTTGCCCTGAAGGATTGTGGTCTGAGAATAAGCAGAGGCTTTACCATCCACAGAAAGGACTAGCTTAATGAAAGTGAGGTTGCCATTGTGAAATCAGAAGCAAGAATTGAGACTTAATTCTGACCTAGTGGTATTGTCATAAATAAACTATTAATAGAATAATTTCCATTTTGTTTAATGATTTTAGATGGTTGACAGTAAGGTCACATTGTTTTGCTCTCCAGTTGCATGAAGCAAAGTTCTGGAGGTTCTCTCAATAAACCTACAGCAGTTTCTCTATGATGATGAGAACTGGTTTTTTGTGCTTTTCCAGGCAGAATTTCAATAGTGTATTTATTGGACATTCTTAACCATCATTTGGAGACATCACCTTGTCCATCTTTGCAGACAAGCTGATAAGGGACATCCAAACCTATGCATGAAGAGAAAGTGGTCCCAGAATTCAGGTAAAATCCTGCATAACATGGGCTATATGAGCCCAACTGGACCAGTTAGACACTTTGAGTCTAAAGAATCTTTCAATTTCTCAGACTCTGGCAGGAGGAAGAGAACATCTTGCATATTTATAAAATTTGATGACCTCTTTAATTGTTCCACTTGAAGAAATAGTTGGTTATATTTCTGGACCCCAGTTTTCCAAGGCTTTCCAGAATGGACATGTGCCATCAGCACCCCCTGCAGGTCTGAGTCATTCCTGCCAGGGAATCCCTGGAGGCCCACTTGGAAAATGGATTCTGGAGAGATTCAGTCGTGTCCCAAAGATGGAACACCGCTTCAACCGATTGCAATTGACCCATCTTTCTGCCAGGAGCTACACATCCTGGGAAAGTACCTCGGTCTGAGACTATAAGAATATAAATATGCCACAGGAGAACACAGAGCCAAACAGGAACTCCCGGGCCCAGGTAGTGAGTTCCTTGCAAAAAAAATGCGTTTTTAAAATATCCTCTTGTCTCCTTTCTTTGTAAGCACCATGACCCTTTTGTAGATTCGTCACACTAAAATTGCCTTGGTGAGAACTTTGTGCTAAGACATGACACACATGCCTGTGGTGTGTTAAGTCCATACATTATTTCTCAAGAAGATTTGGGTTGTCCCAAACTTCATCTGCTAGTTTCCTGATCCATTCATTCATTTATTCAACAAATATTGTGATAAGCATTCTTACAGGTGACTGATATGTGACAGATCTTGTTTTAGGCACCCTGGACAAAGTGAGGACCAAGACAGACTAAGGTCCTATCCTCAGGGAGCTTAAGTATCCAGGTGGAAGACACAATATACAAGAACATGAACAAATGCATAACATAATTTCATGTGGCGAGAGCGCTATAAAGAAAAGTAAATCAGGATAAAGGGCTGGAGTGACTGCTGAGGTTTACTCTTTTCTGGAGTGTGGTCAAGGTTGGTTCAATCAGAACCTGGATATAAAGTGAGACAACAATCTGTGCCAGAATGTGGGTGGAGAGCATTTCAGGGGTATAAACAGCAAGTGCAAATGTCCTGGGGCAGGAATGAGCTTGGTGTGTCCCAGAAACAGCAGGAATGCCCATGCAACTAGAAGAGAGAGAGTTAAAGAGGACCCTATTAGGAGATGAGGTTCAAGAAGGAGGGAAGTGGGCAGGACCCATTATGTAGGATCTTATAGAATATGGTAAAGAGTTAGGATCCATTTTGAGATGAGAAGCCATTGGAACCCTCGGAATTGTAGAGCGGTACACTTTGACTTATGCTTTTATTTATTTATTTACTCATTTATTGAAGTGGGGCTGATTTACAATGTTGTGTTAGTTTCTGGTACAGCAAAGTGATGAATATATATATATATCTTTTTCAGATTCTTTTCCTTTATAGTTTATTACAAGATAGTGAATGTAGTTCCCTGTGCTATGAAGTAGGACCTTGTTGTTTATCTATTCTATATACAGTAGTTTGTATCGGCTAATCCCAGACTCCCAATTTATCCTTCCTCCCTTCCCTCTTTGGTAACCATAAATTTGTTCTCTACGTCTGTGAGTCTGTTTCGATTTTGTAAATCAGTTCATTTGTATCATTTTTTTAGATTCCACATACAAGTAATATCATCATTTAGTATATCATCTCTAGGTCCATCCATTTTGCTGCAAATTATTTCATTCTCTTTTTATGGCAAAGAAGTGTTCCATTGTATGTATACCATATGTGTATACCACATCTTTATCCATTCATCTGGTCTAGATTTTTAAAACTTCACTCTGGCTGCTGTTTGGAGGGAAGATTCAGGAAGAACACATGTGGAGCCACAGAATCCCGTTGGGTGGCTACTGCAGAAGCTCAAGTGAGAGGTGACAGAGGCTTGCTGGGAGTCATCGCAGCGGGAGGAAATGGATGCATTCTGGATATATTTTGAGGGTAGAGCCGGAGGACTTGCTGGTGAATCAGGTGTGGGAAGTGGGGAAGTGAGAGGAAGAAAGACTTTAATTATGACTCCTGGGTTTGGCCCGGGCAACTGGGCAATTACCTGAGATCGGCAGCTCAGGGGAGGCACCAGTTAGGGTGGGTGGGTTGAATCAGGAGTTCTGCTTGGACAAGTTAAGTGGAAGAAACTTATTAGTCATCCATCTGAAGATGTCGAGCTGGCAGCAGGGTATGTGAGTCTGGAACACATGCTCGACACAGGAATAACCAGAGGAAACTATTTCTGGAAAGAGGAGCTCTGTTCTGCAGGATGTCGTGACACTGGGTTGGGAACCGCCTCCACTCCTGTGTCTTGATTTTCTTGTTTGTGAAATGGTGGGATTGGCTGGTCTCTAAGGGTCTCTTCCGACAGGCAAGTCTGAAATAGAACTTCAGCACTTCAGTTCAGGGAGCAACAGGCATGGCTGGGCTGCTACAGTTGCGACATTAAACCCAAAAGAGGTATAAGACCCAAAAGAGACTGACAGCTTATCTTAGGAATCAGAATTGGAAATGAGTCTTTGCAAAGCAACCATCGCTACTGCTTGTTTCGGAAGAGAGGGTTTAGGGGAAGGAAACCCTTTCAGGGCAGAGGATGAACTTGCTCAAAGCAAAGCAGTGTGACACTCAGTGTCAATAAGATCTGGGGAAAAGGGCAGTGAGTTGGCACTGCTGTCAGGACCCCATTCCTCTTATCACCATGACTGATACGTATGGACATCTGTGTCTGTGAGGAGCTTTGCAATTCAATAAAGAAAATGTCGAGAGGACTTTCGGTTTTGTTTTTTGCTTTGCTTTTTTTTCATACTGTCCTAAATTGCCCTAGATAAGATTTCGGTTTATTTTTTGTCTCATTTTTCTGAAGGAGTCCTTAGTGGAAAGAAAGCTTGGTGGTTTGTATTTTGTCCTACAGCTTTACAAAGTGCCCTCATCTCTTACCCACTCACTTGAGCAGCAAAACAGCACCGTGGGCTCAGAAGGTTATTATCTTTTTTTTTTTTTTTTAACATTTTTTTAATTGAGTTATAGTCATTTTACAATGTTGTGTCAAATTCCAGTGTAGAGCACAATTTTTCAGTTATACATTAACAAATACATATTCATTGTCACATTTTTTTCACTTTGAGCTACCATAAGATCTTGTATATATTTCCCTGTGCTATGCAGTATAATCTTGTTTATCTCAGAAGGTTATTATCTAATCCTGTTTTACAGATGAAGAAACTGAAGGTCAGACAGATTAAGTAATGCTTCAAGACCACAAAGACAAAAGAATATGAAAACGAATATATGTATGTAGATGTATGACTGAAACAAGATGCTGTACACCAGAAATTGACACATTTTAACTGACTAAACTTCAGTTTAATCAATAAGTAAAGAAAGACCACAGACAATATAGGGATAAACTTATTTTTGTCCTCAGGCTTTATGGAGCCCTAATTCTTTCCTCTTATTATTCCATTCCACTTTCCAAGCTCAGAGGCACGATCAAGATTACCTGAACAAATTCCTGATACAGCTATGGCATGATTATTTAGTGCTTTCCTTTTTAGATCGGAATGTCATTTAAAATGACCTTGGTTTCATTTTTCATGTTGCTCTATTAAGTTCTCCTTACATTGCTAAAGTAACAAGACCTGTGACACACTTCTGAAATCGGTTTTTTGAAGCTCTTCAGATAGAACCATAAGGCAGGGAAGCAAGTTTAGAGATATTGAGCTTTTTCTTCTACAGTGATATTTGGCAGAAGGGAAGGAAGATCACAGCAATATGACTGTTAGAGGGAAGACTTAATTATAAGTTCCTGCACTTCAGAGCATGTGAGTTGCAGAATGAGATGGCTAGGTAATTCTGACCCAGAAGAGCTTTATAATTTGTTGCAGTTACTATTGCTGTGTAACAAATTATCCCGCAAATAAGATTACAGTAACCACTTAACTACTCTCACAGACTCTGTGGTCAGGCATTTCCTCCAGAGGGATGGCCCTGGAGCCTCATGAAGTCTGGGAAGGCATAATGGCTGGAGGTGGCTCAGCAGATCGGGCTGGACACTAACGTGCCTGGTGGTTGATCTGGCTGCTGGGCGGAGCTTCAGCTGGGGCTGTTGATGGGAGAATCCACGTGTGGCCTTTCCATGTGACCTGGACTTCCTCACAGCATGGAGACTCTTTACGTGGAACCTCAGGAATCTAAAAGTGAGTGTCCCAGGGAACAAGGAAGAAGCTGCATTGCCTTTTGAAATTAGCCTCAGAAGTCATGCAGTCCTCACTTTCTCACATTCTGCTGGTTACAAGCAAGTCACAAGCCTATCTAGATTCAAGGGCAGGGACACAGCCCCACCTCCTGATGGAGGGGCGGCAAGGTCACACTGTAGGAGAGCATGCAGAATGGAAGTTACTGTTGCAGCCACTTTCAGGAAAACATTGCCTGCCGTTCTAGTGAGGATATATTGCCTTTAGGTCTACCAATAGTGAAGGGACATGCTTTTCAACCAAACACCATTAAAGTATGGCTGGGGAGATGGCTTATGGCCAATTACAGCTGGTCAGGTTTGAATCAGTCCTCTCAACCAGCCAGCCAACCAACCCAGGAACCAACCTGTCTAAAGCAACACCTAGTAAGTGGCAGATTCTGAGCTAAGGGAACAACACTGAGTCAAAAATATCTTCATTCTTAAGGAGCTGTTGGATCTTAAACTTTAGTGTACATAAAGCTAGCTGGGGTAGAAGTTTACAATACAGATTCCTGTCTCCCTTCCTCCATCTGAATTCAGTTTGTCACTTCCATTTGGAGCCCAGGAATCTGCATTGTAACAAGCTCCGTGGGTGGTTCTGGTATAGCAGAGGAGGGCACTTTGAGACTCATGGGTCTACCAGAACAAGCAGTTCAGTACAGTGAGCGAGTATTGAAACCCTTTTTGCCTGCTCTGTGAAAACACATATGGGCCCTTTACATATTGCCAGCTGGCACAATATTAAGCTTTGTCAGTAGAGGGCGCTAGAGAGAGCTCGTAGGAGGGATAAAGGTTTTGCTTGCTGGGCAGTTTCCTGCAGTTTGCAGCTCCTCTCCAGCTCCTGCAGCACTAACAGCTTCTCACGCACATGTCTCCTGCAGCAGGTGTGGTTTTCCCAAAGTCTGGCTCCTACAGTTCACAGTGGCTAGCAGTTTTCCCTGGCAGCCCCTCTTGGCCAGTTTTGCAGCAGAGAGCCTTGAGGGAGGCACCTCCTGTGAACAGCTTTCCCCTGTAGCTAAGAGAGTGATTTCTGGCAAATTCCAGAGTGCAGATTTCCAGCAAGTTCCTCAGACACAGCACCACAGTGACTTCTGTGCTATCCAGTGGGCCGCGGCTAACCCTGTCCCTCCAATAAGATCTGGATCTCAGCCCTGGGGAGTGGGTGAGGTCTGTGCCTCGGACTCTCTGTCTCAGTCCTGTGTGTAATGACTGCTCCTTTTATCTGCTATTCCTGTATTCCTTAGCATTTTCTTCACTTCTTTTTAGCCAATCCTTTGTTACTCCAATCTCCTTTTATACTGAATAATTTTTATAATATTATTTATATTAAATGGCTCAAATTATTATGTGGTTCTTTACACAATTGTCCAACAAAGATTCACTCCCTTTCCCTCTGTCTCTGTGGGAGAAGTGTGTTTTCCTGCCCCACTGATGTTGGGCTTGGTTGGCCATGTGACCTGCTTTGGCCAATAGATACGGACAGAAGGAACAGTGCTCCAGTTCCCAGTAGAGGCCTTAAGAGGCATCACTTATTTCTGCTTGCACCATCCCTCCAGCCTGGGCCCCTAAATGAGACTGTCCAGTCCACAGACCTGTGAACTTGAGGCTGTTATTAACATTTTAAGCCACTGAGTTTTCAGGGGTAGGGAAATTGTGAGCATTACTGTGGCAGTATTTGACCAGTACACTGCTCCAGGGGTAGCTGCTGCAAATACCAGATTGGACAAGTGAGAGAATTCATTTATTTGTGCCTTCACAATTCTGCCTAATGTATTTGATTTTTTTCCCCTTTTATAATGGCACAAAGTGAAAATAAAGCACCCTTCACATTTTTTCTAAAACGTTTTGCAGTTCTGCATAGAGGTGTTTACATTTCACTTTATCATATTCAGCTCGCCTACTTAATATGTTGATGTAGGGGGGAAGGTATAGGTCAAGTGATAGCGTGCATGCTTAGGGTGCACGAGGTCCTGGGTTCAATCCCCAGTACCCGCTCTAAGAATAAATAAATAAATAAACTGAATTACCCCCCAACACCCACACATAAAAAAATAATGACCTGTTTCATACTGTATAGCACAGGGAAATATATTCAGCATCTTGTAGTAGCTTATCGGTGAAAAAGAATATGAAAATGAATGTATATATATTCATGTATGACTGAAGAATTGTGCTGTACTCCAGAGAGTGACACATTGTAAACTGACTATACCTCAATAAAAAAAAAAAATACATGAAAGCAGAACCAAAAATAAATAAATAAAAATAAAATGTTGATGTGAAGAATGCTATCAGTGTTCTCACTCTGCAAGTCGTGGTTTTACATAGGCCATACCCCATAATCTTCACGGGAAAAGGAGAGTGGGAAATATTAAATCCTTTCAGTTCTGTTCACTGTGTGTACTGGAAACAGCGATTTCTAGAAGAAAGGTCTTGATGCCACTGCCAAATTGTAGCTCATAAGCATATGCCGAGTGAGCTGTTTTCCACGGGGACGACTCGTCCAGTTGGCGTCATCCTGCACAGCGAGCTGCTAAAGATACCGCGGTCTCGGTGCTGACGTCAAGCGGACAGGAGAATTCTACACAGCTGATCGCTTGCTCTCAGTCCCAAATTGGAAACATGAGCTTGCCCACATATGAGGTTCCAACTAAGCTGACAAATGAATCCTCAAATGCTCTTTGTGATCACTTGTTTAAAAAAGCTCAAGTAATTTTTCATTGTCTCAACTGCTGTGGAAGCTTGCCTAATACAAAAAAAAAAAAAAAAGAAGAAGAAGAAGAAGAAAGGAAAGAAAACAAAAGGCAAAAAATCTAGTGGAATATTTCCTAAGGCAGAGCAGAAAGAACAAAGTATAAAAAAGGACAAGAAGTCCCACTGTTAAAAAAAAAAAGATGGAGATTCTTGATCAAGGAGCCACATTTTTAGGAAAGTGGGCTGTGCTGTGTTATTTTTAAAATGAGATGCCATGAATGACACACACTTTACAGCATGCATTCTGTGTACTGACCTCTCCCCTGGTTTCATTTTACTTTTCCAATCCTTATTTGCCCTTTGCCCCAATTTCCTTAACTCTTTTTAAAAAAAAAACAAAACTGTATTGCGTATTTTTATAACATGTTGGAATGTCAATACAATGTGAAGTGTTAATAAGTAAAAATGCCGTATTTCAAAGTGTTAAGGACCTTCTAGATTTGCTGTGACAGATTATTTTAGGTGAGTCTGCTTAAAATATCTCACATCAAATTAAATCCCCTAATTGAATATAAAAATATTCTAGATTTCTGAATATAGTTACCCCAGAATACATATATATGTGTAAATATATATAAATATACACACATATATATGTAGTGAGATATATAACACGAAATTCCAACTACAATTCTAGGGGTTGGAATTAAAATAGCTTTATTAAATAGTGAACTACGACACGAACTCCAAAACCAGCCCCACTGCGTTAGTCAGATTGCTCCTCACCCGGTGCCGTTACACGGTACGTATTCATACCCATACATACACCTCAAGGGAAGACAGAATTGATCAGCGGCAGAAGAAATGAAACTAGGTAATAGTGCAGTCGTCACAATTTGATAGTTAATGTTTGCCCCAACTTCTAAAGAGTTGCCCCAAAATTAAGACATTTTTTCATGGCTATAGTGTGAGCCAAAGGAATTCTAGAACTTCAAAACACATAGCCTAGTGAGGGGGTCACCCAGTCTCTAAAGGGAGTCTGGGCTGTGAGTCACACAGTCTTGGGTCCAACTCTTGGCTCTTGTGTTAACGAGCCGCGTAGCCCCGGGCAGGCATGTCACTTACCCTCTCAAGCCTCAGCTCTCTCACTTCTAAACTGAGGGTAATGACATCTATCTGGCAAGATAATGGGGAGATGAAACTATTCATATCTCTTACTCCAGCGACTGGCACATGACAAGTGCTCAATAAAAGTAGTCATTATTATGAATAGATAATAATTACAACAGTCATAAAATGTTAAATGATTCATAAAGGCACAACTGCTCTAGGTGTCACTGAAATGGCTCCAGTTCACTGCCCCAGCAAGAAACAACGTTCACCTCCAGCCCAGTTCTCCTTTTGTACCAAATTAAATCCTGCAGTGCAGCTAGAAGCATGATTCTTTGAAAGTATTGTAAATATATTCTCAAAGTGAAATACGAAATGAGAGCCTGTCTACAGACAACCAAGTAGGCTTGTGATGACGTTTCTACTGAAGCTGTTATTAGAGGATCTGAAAGAATTTTGCAAAGTACTGGACATGATGTTCTGCTACTTCGAAAGCTGACAAGTACTAGGCAATATATTTATTGCCTTGTTTAAAAATAGCAGCCAGTGTCACGATCTTTTCTCATTCACCAGATGATATGATTGAACAAGTTACCATATACTAAGTGGAAACAGATTTTTAAAGGCTTTTAACTAAGTAGCATTTCACTACTTCCTTTAAGTCTGAACTTTTCCATCATGACTACATTTTAATGTATTCATAACACTGCCTAACCTAAGTCTCCCAGAAGTTGTTTATGAAATAGCCGAATGTAAAAATATCGTACAAAATGGGACAGCAGTTCGATGCATGGATTCCAAACTCTTTGTGAATGTCACCACAAGCCTGTCTCCCAGGATTGGTTTCTCTCCTCCTACGTGGTCTGTGGCTGACTCATATGCCTTTATCCCTGGTTTGGGCTTGGGTAGAATCCAGGTGCAAAATCTGCCATTTACGAAGAATGTTTGAAGCTTTATTTACTTTAGATCTTCTTTGATTTTTTTCATCAGCATTTTGTAATTTTCAGCCCACAGATCCTGTACGTGTTTTGTTAAGTGTATGACCCAAGTATTTCATTTTCTTTGGAGTAAATCATAAACGGTGGTAAGGCTAGGAATTTTTAAAAATCGAGTTATTAATAACAAAAAATAAAATGCAAAGATCGTAAATGTGCAGTTCAGTGAGTTTTAGCAATTGTATACACTGCCCCTACTCACTGAGACAACAGAGAGGGCATTTCTGTCACCGCAGAAAGTTTCCAGCATCTCTTCTACCCCTTTCCAATCTGTTACTATTCCCATATTCTCACCCCTATCCCATAACGTTTTCTCATTTTTTTCCCCCAGGGCTAAAGTTTAATTCATGGAATTTTACATCATCTTAGGATAGATTGTCCCACATAATGGTGACCCATCTGTAACAATTTATGTTGGAAGGGTGAGATATTGATGTCAGTTAAAGTATTTGTGGCCTTGTTAAAAATATTTATTTTTATAAACATGAAAAGATATAAATTATTAATGAAATTTAAAAAAACATATTCTTGTAAGAGTGTGATAATTTTAATTGTGATAAAATATTTGTTTTGAACTTTGTGAGTCTGAAAGGTTGTTTTTCTGATAGGAACTTTTATTTTGTGTGTTTCAACTAGATGTGTAAAGAGAGATGGACAGAAATAAAACTAGGAAGAAATAAGGATGATCCTTTCCATGTCTCTGCATTTTCCAAACTTCTTGCTACAACCAAACTGCTTTTAGAATAAAGCAACAGCATAAGGGTAAAAAATGTATTTTTTAAATAATCATGCTGAATCCTTTTGTATTTACTTTGGTCAAAGTGTCAGAGAAATGTTTTCATTTAAGAGGCCCCATGGCCTTTGAGCTGCGTGACTTATCTGGTTTCTTCTCACACAAACACTAACTGGCCCCTCTGTGTCCTTATATGGACTGTGACATGTTCTGGGAGAAGCTGAAAGATACCATTATAGACAAAAGAAAGTATTAAGCAGGTTGGTTTTACTCACAGGAATAGGCAACGTTCAGTTTCTCCAAGTTTTAATGGATACTTTCCAGCTTATAATACACAGTCATCCTCTAATTTCATTTTCCCCCTCTGTATGAGGAGAAATGACTTGAGCTTTTAAAAACGTCCTCTTAGCAAAACGGTCCGGACACAGGTGCTGTGCCGGAATTACCTGGTCATGAATATTCAAAACCCCTCACAGCTGCTGACCAATCAGGCTTTAGTTAAGCAGCAAGCTAGTTGTTGAGTTTATATTTCATTTATATACATTCCACATTTGCTGATACCATAAAATTACGCAAAAATGCCTCATTGATAACTATGCTACTGGATAAATCAGCTTAACTACTTTAAAAGCTTTACTTATCAGAACCACTGTAATCTGACAATGAAACATTTCTTGATTGAACATTTTAAATAATAAAAATATAATTGGTTAAGCTGAGTTGCAGTCTGTTAACCTTTTTCGGGGTGGGGAGGTGCTGTAACACAAGTTTATAGCAGCACTGTTTACTGAGCTTCCTGTGGGACAGAAATGGTCTCCATCTGTGCTGCCGACTGTGAGCGACCAGCCACACAGAACCACTGAGCACTTCAAATGCGGCTGCTGTGACTCAGGAATTGAATTTTATCTTTTATTTGATTTTAAACTAATTACAGCCTGGATTTAAATAGCCCCATGTGACTGGTGGCTACAGTATTGCATGGTGAATTTTTTTTTTAATTTTTTTATTGAAGTGTAGTTGATTTACTATGTTAGCACAGCAAAGTGATTCAGTTTCATATATGTACATACATACACATATACATACATACATATATTTTCTTTTCAGATTTTCCATTATATGTTATTACAGAAAACTGAATATAGTTCCCTGTGCTCTACAGTAGGTCCTTATTGTTTATCTGTTTTGTATATAGTGTGTGTCTGTTAATCCCCAACTCCTATGGATTGTGAAGTTTTGAAGAGGAAGGTTCAAACCAAAATAAGTCAGCTCCTACTTTATACAAAGTTTTTTGTCCTATATGAATTAGAAATTCAGTGCCTATCACTGAAATTTATCATTTTGCAAGAAACAAGAGGCCTACTGAAACCAAAGAACTGAAATGACACTTAACTTCTTCTTCATGTGATTTACAGACACATCAGACCAACCGAGAACAGATTCCTTTTCTGATGCAAAAGGAAGAGACCAGTTCAGTGTAATTCACACTGCTGTAACTCCTGTGTAATTCATAAGTGGTTATTAGCCTAACGAGGCCTGAACACGATCACTAGCGATGAGTGTCATGTGTTTTGGTGTCAGGTGTTCATTTCCTTGGAATTACTTTTAAAACTTGATGTATTTCCCCTTACATTATTGAGAAAGGGGCATTTGCCTTTTGAGAATGACACAGAGCTCCAAGTTGCACCATCTCTTCTTAATGGGAAGTTTACTTTCATCACTTTCTTCATGAAATTTGATGGCTCCTTCCTGTTTTCTGCCTTATTCTCCATTCCAGGCACAGAAACAGCTTTATGAGAAGGCTCGCTCTGTGCCATTATCACGAGGAAAATGTTATAAGCTCCAAGCAGCCGTATGGCACTTGGAAATGAACCCTGCCCCCATGCCCTCCCCTGTTGCTTTGTGTCCAGCCTGGCAGACCGGACGCTACTCACCACCACCCCACCAGCTCTGCCATCTTTCACGAGTCACTTGCAGTGAGATGAAGGGTGACACCTTCAAACCTCCGCTTGTCATTCCACTCACGGGCTCTCTTTTACATGTAAGAACATCCGCATTCAGCTCACCTTCCTGACAACAGGTCTGGGTCTGCTCTCAATGCTTCTCCTTCCCCAGAGGAGCACAGTTTTTCCTGGAGACTTCTGAAGCCGTTTCACTGAAGACGTTGCACCCAGCTGGGTCCTCCCAGACTTTGTGGATCAAGACAACTGAACCAGTGCACTCCCCTCGGCGGCTGCTCCTGAGACTGGCCGGGCCAGGAGGGCCATGTGCACACTGTAAACAAGACTGAGAAAGCCCTGGGGGTGCTCAGAAGTCTGCACACCATGAGGCTGCTGCCTCTCCCTGGCAGGACTGCAAGTATAGCCACGGGAGGGGCTCAGCGTACAGAGTAAAGACAAGCCCTCGGGGACGGAACAGTCACCGCAGAGTGTGTTCGTTAACCACAAAACCGGCTCCAACCTATCCACCTCTTGGGCATAATGTTCCATACGAAATGGGCTTAACGGAACTGATACAGGGGTAAGGACAGCTAAGCTCTTCTGACACTTAGTCCCGAAGACGGACAGCACTGGGGCTACATTAGGAAATTAACAGCAAATGTGTTACCATTTCTCACTTTCTTAATGGAACATAAAATCCGTGAATCAGTATCTCTTTCTCTAGGAACTCATTTGGCTGCGGCTGGAGCTTTCGCTGCAACAGCGATCTGTTCACAGATGGCCAAATGGTATGGATAACTTGACCCATCACTTGCTAGCACACGGTCAGACAAGCATCTTTAAAAGCAGCAAAGTGCCCCCCACCCCCACCATGTAAGGAGTCCTTCTGATGGATTTTTTAAAATGTTACTTTATTTTTATTTTGGGGGGGGGGAGGTAATTAGATTTATTTACTCTTTTAGAGGAGGTACTGGGGATTGAACTGAGCTTCCACTGAGCTTCCACTGAGCTATACCCTCCCTCCACCTCCAATGAATCGATAAAGGCTCAAAGAATAAATACCCATTTAGGCACAGCCTCAAAACAGAATTCAGATTAGCCTCATTTCTATTAGATTTTTAAAATTTATCGAATACTTACACAGTACTTACCATGTGCCAGCCTTTTATATTAAAAATACTTCAAAGGTAAGTACTTAGAAATATTAACTCATTTAGTCCTCGTATAACAAGCCTATGCACTGGATTGCTTCTTCGGACACAGAGTAGTTGCATCTCCTTTTTACCTTCCCAAGCCAGTCCCCATCAAGTACTAGAGCCAAACCATGAACCCGGCCTAAACAAACACTTGTGTTCCAGAGCAATTCCAAGTCACTCTTTGAAATTTAATCAAAGCGCGTAAAAGCAAAACCTCCTAGTCAGTAACTTCAATGTAACCTATACACTTTCTAAAATGGCTGAAGCAGAAAATAAAAATAATCTTGTTTCCTTGCCACTAACTTGTCTCTTCAAGGCCCCTCCACAACCAGGAGGGAAAAACCTGAATGCTCATTTTAAGCCAGATACCCTGTTTCCCCCCTCACACCGACCACTTTAGTGGGTAATAGCCCTGAGATCAGAGGGGTTAATTCAAGGACTTCTAGGCTTCTGCTATTAAGTGGAAGATCCAGGATTCAAGCCCCCTTCGTCCCTCTTTTTGAAGGCGGGGACCTTGCTTGTCTGTCTTTGCATACCCAGTACTTACACGATATGTAACGTACATTTGCTGAATGAATGAACGATCCCTGGTGCCGATTCTCACTAGGTGACTAACTCCGCAGTAATCTCTCTCAAATACGAATCTGACCTTACCGCTGACTGATAAAGACCACCACCCTGTATCTCACAGGAACTGGAGAGTCTTGGAAACTCTATGACAACATTTTTCAAACTGCAGCTTGTGAGTGATTAGGCCTTTACCATTGTTTAAAATAAAAAATGAAATGGAATCCACAGAAGAGTGTATTGCAAGGTGGTGAGTGTTGTCTGGGAAACATTTGTGTGCATGCTGGATGTTTAAAATGTCGTCCTCGCCACAGGTTGTAGGCGAACTTTGAAAGCCGCGTTTGCAGCACCGAGTCCCTCACAGCCCTTTGACCTCTCTTTGCTTTTATACGTATTATTTCTTCATCTAGAACATTCTTCTCCTTGCCCTGCGTGGGGACCTCTGGCCATCCTTGTGCGCCGGTCTTCCTAGTGCTGTGGGTAAAGGCAGGGAACGTGCCATGTTTGTTTCCATCTTTCAGATGCCTGTAGCAGCTTGTCCACAGAGAGGACTCAGGAACACTCACTCTTGTGCACCTCTGCCTGCAGTCCATCTTCACTGGGCATCAGTTTATTACTTAATGTCTTGTAATTTCCCATATTGCCACAGTCGGCTGTTAAAAGCAACCTAATTCCTCTATGACGAAAGCTTAAAAATAATGAAAGGTTTGAAGACAACTCACATCCACTGAGTGTGACTCTTAGATTTGTCTTGAAGGAGGTGAGCCCCATGTAACACACTAGTGATGTCATCTGCTTTTTGTTTTCCCTGCTCCCAGTACGGACACAACCCCACTTAAATCAAGAAAGCCATCAGGGGCAGATTTTAGAAAATCCATGCACTTTCCAGTGGAAAGAAACTGTGATGGGGGAGGGTAGAGCTCAGTGGTAAAGTGTGCGCTTAGCATGCTACTGGGTCCTGGGTTCAATACCCAGTACCTCCATCAAAACCAACCAACCAACCAACCTAATCCCGCCTACCCCTGCTAAAGAAAAAGAAAATAGGGAAGGGAAATTTTTAAAAAAGGAAAGAAACCATGACTTATCGAAAAGAGGCTGATCGACCCTGCCTGAAGGAATAAAGCAGAAAAAAAAGATGAGTAAAACTTACACTTCGGAATTCAAATAGAATTTCTCTTCTTAGAAATAAATTGATTACGGGCAACAAAAGCTAGTATGAGGAAAAAACAAGCCTCATACAATTCTGGTTAAACCTGAAAGCAGTGTTTCCCCCATCAATTTCACTTACGTTCTTTATTTTCCATTACAATGGCTGCCTTTGGGGACAGTTACATTAAGTTCTGGAAGAAATGTGCAGAGGAGCTCAGGTCACCCATCTGCCATAGGGATGGATGGGTTTCTCTTCTTTCCGCCTACACAGCACCTACGCTTCATTATGCAAATGCTGCAGAAGTGCTGGGGAGCGCTTTCCAGCCCAGCGGCATAACTGGATTCGTGAGCGGAGGGGTTCCGTGTCGGAACACGTTCATTTTGAAGACCGGTGTGCTGCATTCTTGGCCCCAAATTTCAGGGCAGTGTAAACAGTTGAAGTGGCCACCTTTGTAGATAGGACTCTCCAGGTTTTAAAAAGGCTGTAAGGTTCTCCCTTCTCCCACTAGAGTTTCAGGCTCCACAGGGAGAACTAGGTACCTGCTTTCCTCACAGCTCGTGTCCTGGCAAAAGACCAAAGAGAAGGTAAGGTAACCTTGGGGAGGAGAGCCATCAATCACTACAGCAAATCCTTGTCCCAGTCACAGGGAAGGAGGGGGAGACGAGGAAGATGACGGCTCCCAGGGAGGCTGGTTTGCATTTATGCAGTTCAAACTGTTTCATATCACACACCGTCTGAACACAAAGTCCTAAGAAACAACCCGTATCTCGGCCATCAATGTGGACTTGGGGTCTTCTGGGACTCAGGAATCAATCACAGACAATGAGAACCACAGTGAACCCCTGAACAGTGTGGGGCTGGGAGGCGCCCACCAGGTGCAGGCGAAAATCCACATGTAATTTTATAATCTGCCCTCCTACTCATGCCTACCCTCCGTCCTGTGGGTTCCGCATCTGCAGGCTCAACCAATCTCTGATCGTGTGATCCTATAGCATTTACTGGAAAAAATCCACATATAACTGGACTCGCGCAGTTCAAACCTGTGTTATTCAAGGGTCAGTTGCACAACGGAGTTTTACAATTAGCCTACGGATATGAAATTAGGGTGATTCATCTAATGTCACAGTGAGCCAAGAGCAGAGCGGGGGCCGCCACATCATGGGGCTGTTGTTGAGGGAAAGCAGTGCCAGTGTTTCCTCTCTCAGATCCAAGCCCACCTTCCTATTCAATGCTGTCCCACTGGGGCTGGGCTCTGCAAACTACACGGCCTGCACTCCCCTGCTGGCTGGGTTCTGAGAAGCAGGCCGTGGTAGAATGGGGGGCAGGAGGAGAGAAGAGACTTTCTTCCTTTTTCTAGCTCCTGTCAGCATCCCTGCGGCTACAGAGGACCACCAGGGCTCGTTTCCAGATTCCTTCGGTAGCCCCAGCACCAGCCATGGTGTCCCCTGAGAAATACCAGCACTAGTGGCTGGAACCTGTTAGCGGTCTGCACGCCAGCATGTTACACCCCAGTCAACCACTCTCCTTCCCCACCAGAGCACTGGTGCGGCGTCTCCTCCGGAGACGTGAGGACCTCTCCTCTGGGCTCGCAGGTTATGGTAACCCTACTTTATCCTGCGGTGGTAGCTGCTTCCTGAATTACTGAGATCTGCTACCTCAGTGCCCCTTTTTGCTAAATCAGCTTGTATTAACTCACCTCTGATGTAACACCCACCATGGTTTTCCTACTGGACCCTGTCTGACACAGTACTTGTTACTGAGTGAGTAACTGCCTCACACTGCCTTTGACACACACGTCTTACGAAAACATCTAATGCATCTGCTACTTCCTGCTCCCCAGATCCAGTGCCGTGGACCAGCGTGAGGTTCTGAGGGGTGTGAAGACCACCACGCTCTCTGCAGACTAGACCAGGACGAGCACAGGAAAGTGCTCAGGGCTAGAATACACTGCTGGCTCCCTGGCAGAACTTCTTTCTTCCCAAGTTACTCCGTTTAGATTTTGGTATGTAAAAACTAGCATGAATTCATTTCACCAACAGGAATGGGATCTGCAAATTTATCTTTGACGCCAATGCTGTTCTCCAGCAGCATCTGCTTGACTGGAAGCAAGTGGAGGAACCTGAAAACTGTTAGTTCTCCACTAGATGGCAACCACTACGCAAATTCGCGTCAGACTCCCATCACGCTAGCAGCCAACAGACGGATCAACACATTTTGCTGATCGTAAGCAACCGACAACAGCTGGGAATGTGCCAAAGGTCTGACACTGGTTTGCTGTGAGGCTGTTTCGAGTCATTCACTGACTTGTGGCAGAGACGGCTAGTTGTCCCCAAACATACTGGTTAGCGTCGGCTTGGTGATGCTGCAGTAACAAACTAACTCCAAACAGATCCCAGTGATCTGACACATTCCATGTCGCACGCAGGTTGGCAGGGCAATTCCACGCAGTCTGCGGGGGATCCAGGCTGACGGAGGCTCCAGGATCCTGGGGATGTTTCAGCTGGAACCTGTGCTTTCCTCGGTTGCTGGAGGCTGGAGCAGTAAGCCGATTTTATTTCTTAAAATAAGACAAGGGTGAAGTCGGCCACACTGATTGACTTTCTTTCACAGGTGTTTCCTCTGTGGCATGCAATGCAGTTTGATGGCATTTCACCCACAGGAGAACTTTTCAAAGCTGACGTCAAGCCTCTCGAGCTCTGCTGCTGCTTGTCAACTGGGTTTACGTCTTCTTCTCCACCTTGTGCTGTCACTTCAGCAGCTTTATGAGTAGACTCCAACTCAAAGAAACCACTTTCTTTTGCTCATTAGTAAGAAACAACCCCCCGGTCATTCAAGTTTTATATTTATGACAAATAAAACGATAATGAAAAAGTTTGAAATATTGCGAGAATTACCAAAACCTGATACAGAGATGTGAAATGAGCAAATGCTACTGGAAAACTAGTGCCTGTGGACTTGCTGGACACAGGGTGGCCACAAACTTTCAATTAAAAAAGAAACCAGTATCTGCGAAGCAGTATAAAAACGTACACAGAGAGATGGGCAGAGGGTTCAGGACAGAGTGGGAGGAAGAGCCTGGAAGTGAGTTCTGGCCATGCTTCCTCTAGCAGTTGTGCAAAGAAGAGACCAGACACCAGAAGTCGGAGCGATGGAGAGCATCTTCATTTATAGAACACGTCTACAGTTTACAAAGGACTGTCGCTTACATGATCTCATGTTACTCTCAGAACAATCTGCGAAGTGGAACATTTGTCACATTTCACAAGTGAGGAACTGCTGCTCTGAGACGCCGCTGTCACCTGTGGAAAGGCACTACCTTCTCTAGTCGTTTCTCCCCTCCTCTCACTCTTCCTTCTCAGGAAAGCCTTTTCTCCTGTATTTCCCCTTAAAATACTTGTCATCGGTCCTCTCCTGTTCTCCTGCTGGACCCTCTCATCAGGCGACCTCATCGACCCCCAGGTTTCAGCCACTGCAGATAAACCAACATCTGCCAAGTCTGCGGTGCGGAGCTGGGGCAGCCCGGGGAGCACCTGACCTACGTCCGGTCACACAGCTTCTGCCTGAGCTCTGACGTTCACCACGTGTGCCTGAGATGAGGCGCACGACGGGCGGTCCCCGGCTCACAGAAGCAGCCGACAGGGACGGTGAGGAGGGAGGAGGCTGGTGCTCAGCGGAGGGATAGGCCTGGCGAAAGCCACTGGAGCTCAAGGGTATGCAAATCCTAAATTCTCAGCATTATTTTTCTATATTTTGATTTTTGATTCCCATGCTAACTCTTTTTATACGTGGTCTTAATTTCAAGTTGCTTCAATTCTTTCTTTGAAAGCAAGAGAAGTTTAAAATATGAATCTGAATGACACAAGAACCTTGTATGGTAGACAAGCCAAGTATTATTATTAATTTTACAATTCACTCACGCACCCAAGCACTCACTCACTGATTTGTTCAAACGTTTACTGAGCACTTTTTATGTGCCAGGGATGGTGCAAGGCGTTGGGTTTAACAATGATTAAGACAATCCCCCAAGGAGCTCACAGTCTAATGGTAAACTACTGAGTTACTGAGGCACAGTGGTAAATGACTTACCCGTGAGGTAGAAAGAGCTAGGTACTCAGAAATGTGGGACAAGAGCGGGAGAGAGGGTAGGGGACAACTAGCACGTCGTGAGGAAACCCCTCTGACTGAAGGGCAAGGCTGCTTACAGAAACACATCACAAAATCTGCTTGCAAAAAAGGTTAAAATACTTTGCAGTTTTTACCATGATTGAATTCATGTCTTGCAAGGAATTAAGTCATGACGTGATGGCATTTCTACACTTGCCCCCAAAGCTTGGAGCGTGCCACCAGTCTGCTCAGACACGATGGCTCTGTAGGGAGCTTGAAGTCCAATTTTAGCACTGGGAACCTCACTGAAATGCTTTAATTAAATCCATGAACTTCAAATGTGTAGCATATTTATGATACTTCTACATGTAGAAGTTAGGAAAAAACTTGCCTCTAACCCTCATTCAGAGGATTCTAATAAGTTATAGATACCACAGAAGTTAGAGAATATGTCTGCTACTTTCCATATATACATTATTTCGGCTGTACAAGGGTGAAAAGTTTCACTCAGACATATTTCATAAGTCATCTAAACATTATACAAATATATACAAAGACATCATGTCCAGAGTGTGTGTACACCATCCATTGCAGACATGAACCCGTGTAAGGCAATTTCTCTCAAGATAACAACACATGATCCGTGCAGGAAAGGGCAGAGTCCACGAAGAACTGTCCATCCAGCCTGCCTGTCTTTCAGTGATAATTTTTTGTGATTCAGTAATTTCAGGAGGCAAGATGTCTATTTCACTGACAAAAAGCAGTGAATAATTATAAAAAGAGTTGTTTTCAAATGCAGAAACCATAATCATCCAGTAATCTAAGTAGTGAACTATTCAAAGGTACTACTGGCCTGACTGCTGCTACTGAGAATGAGAAACGTCAGGGATGATTTATTGCTCTGAGAATCACATCTGAAGTAGAATTCATCCACGCAGAATGTTCCAACTAGGACCCAGCACACCAATCCTCAGACGCCATCAGTTGCTCACTTCAAGCAATTCTTCATTTTGCTGTGGAGGATTTTCTTCTGAAAAATAAACCCGAGAGAAACCCTCCTATGTGAAGGTCTGAAAGGCAGGTAACAGAACACACAGCCCAAGTGCTTAAGGAAACCGGAAGACCTGAGTCAGGAACCATAATCTTATGTTAATGGCCTAAGCCTCAAGTTTTCAGTCTCCCAAGAGTAAACCAGAACTCAAACATATACCTGGAAGGACCATCAGAGGACACAGACAGCTAGGAAGAGTAAAAATATCTATAAGGCCGTAACAGTCATTTATAAAACTATATATATTTTAAAAATCATTAGAATCCTAGATTTTCCTAGTCACAAAACTGGTGCACTTACCTTTATTAGGGTGTTCTGGATGTTTGCTTTTAGATGAGAAGGTACCATCTGACCGTTTATTACTTGAGTGACCCTGCTCCACTTCACATAAATAAACATCAATGGGCCCCTTGGTGCTCCTTATGTGCACTGTGATGGAATCCTAGCAAACGACGCATGAAACACCGAGACGAATGAGAAAATTCATTCATTATAGTTTTTCACTTACTAGAACTGCAAATATTTCAAGGAACACTTCTGGAAATTTTAATTTAGGTAGTTTCCTTTCCATCACGTATTTGAGAAAATCATACACTCAGTTAGCTTTAGTCACATGAAACCACTGGCCAACACACACAGTTAAACCAGCTACTTGGTCATACAGGGGAGGCTTCAGAGCCCAAAGGGGACCACCTCAGCACGCAGGAGCTCATCTGTCTCTCCTCAAGGAGTTGACCCCTTTAAGAAGTCTGAACTGGAGACTCCAAAATCAGTGTTCTGATGACAAAGAAATCTAAAACAGTCTGTCAACTCAAATGATAAGTGTGCTAAGATTTCAGACCACTGGAGAGGTACTGAGCTAAATGAAAGGATTATTCTTCCATCCACTTGAAAAAGAGGATGAAGCCATGACAAAATATACCTCTTGTAATTTAAAATGTTAAATCCAAAAGATACCAGGTAATCAGTTGCTTCTACTGAGAACTGTGCAAAATTCTTAGGGAACATTCAGTTATAGAGGACTCCTTTGTTGTTTTGACTGGGAGTGGCTTCAACTGCAAAGTCAAGTCTATTTCCTTCCCTCCCAGACGGTTAGGCCTGGGCTGGGTACCTGGCACCCCATGCCCTTCCTGCTCACTGTGACCTCACAGCAGAGGGTCTCTGGACCTCCAGTGTTATCACCCTTCCCGTAGCTTCCTGGTAGCAGGCAGATGGGCTGAAGAATACCTGTGCTCAGCTCCTAGATGGCCAGGCCAGGTCTGGTTTGAGGGGTACACCCTGCACAACTCAATACTTCTGAAGCAAGGAAACCAGTAAGCTGCTCAGAAGTGGCAGCTGAGGATCGCAGGGTCCATTAAGTCAGGGGTTGGCCAACGTCTTCTGGGCAGGGCGAGGTAGTAAATATTTTTGACTTTGCAGGTCACATCATCCCTCTCACAACTACACACATTTGCCATTACAGAGCGAAAGCAGCCAGCGACAATATCTAAACAAACAGGCATGTGGCTGTGTCCCGATGCATTTATTTACAAAAGCCCAACAGGCTGCACTTGACCTGAAGGCCAGTCCATCCACCCCAGCACTAGATCCCCAGACCTCTCCCCACATCTCTGTGGAATCGGACTCTTTGTCCATCGCTCCCACTGACTTTCCCTACTGCTAAGAATGGCTGCCAAGAGGGCCCACGTTCCTCGGCTTTTAAATGGGACTCTAAGAGACATCTTGGGCCTGATCAAAGGCTCAGCAAGATTTGGCAATTACACCTGAAGCAGCTCACAGTACAGAGGGGAAAACAAAAACTCATCAGTCACTGCAGAAATGGACTACCATGCCCCAAAGTGAGGATGTGTTGAAAGACTAGTGATAAGTTACGGATGAATGTGACTATGTGAAATGTCCCATATTAAATATACATGTTACCTAGGAGACTTGGAATATACCCACATCTAAATAAAACAACTAGGAAGTATCACTAAGAAGACACAATTTGAGTGTGACTGGAGTAAAAGAAAGCCGTTCCTTTACCTACAGTACACTGACAAACAGCAACCGGGGTCTCACATGGACAGTGCTCTGCTGGGGATGAGAGGAAAGGCGGATGGTGAGAAATTGCTCTACTCTGAGGGAGGTTAAGTCCCTCTCACAATGAGGAGGACATCACCCTAGCACCGAGGGGCTGTCAGAACTTGACTTGCTCCAAGAACGGCCACATTACTTGGTTCTGGCTCTATCCTTACCAGGAACCCTTCTGATGTCAACTATCTTTCAATACAAACTTTCTTGCAAGGAAAAAGTGTGCTGAGCAGCTGGCAGCTAACAATATTTTCACTGACACAGCCATTTCACTTTTCATTTTAAATGTGTGACTCAGCATTCTCTTTTATTCATTAGTCTTTTATGAGTTGGGTGAGCGAGTTAATTCCCTAGAGCCCTGGCTGACACCAGATCTTACTTTTGGAACTCTAACACTGACGCCAATTCTTGGTGATCCCGCTAAGAGGCACTGAAATACAATGGTTAAGAACAAACCCAGAAGTCAAACGATCTGGGTTTGAATTCTGGTTCGGTCACTTACTGTGTCGTTGTGAGAGTTTATCAATCTTTCTGTGCTTCAGATTCCTCATCTTTAAGAGGATAATCATCATGACTACTACTCCATTTGTGGTGCTACTCAAAACAAATTAAAATGTGTAACAAGCCCCAACCAGCATCAGGCATGCAGCTAACGTGGACAGAGAGGTTATCGGGTTACTATGCCTGCAATAAAGCACAGCCTAAGCAGCTGGCCTGCTTCCCTCTTAAATCTTAAAAATGCAGGGCTACCTACTTCTCTGGGAGCTGGAACATCCAATCTGGTTTCTGCTGGAGCTTTAACTGCGATAACAATCTGTTCATGGAAGGCTTGAATGCTATGAATATCTTGATACGTCACATAAGCTAGTGTAAAAATCAGTCAAGGATCTCCAGGCAGAGTGGGGAGATAATTTATCTCATAACACATGAATGTGTGTAATTTTAGAATAGCTTCAGTTTTTATGGAATACAAACTCACGATTAAGGAAAGTAGTAAAAAAAATAATTTCGTGTATAATCCTCATTATTTCATCAACAATTCTTAAAATTTTATAAAGTTTCTTACAATATTTGTAACTCAAAGAATCTCTTTAAACTGTACTACTGTGGGTATGATGACACTTTCTGGAGAAAAATATTAATAAAGTCTGAACCATAAATATAATGCATGAAGGTATTCAAACCTCCCCACTCTCTTCCCTATTCACTGCTAGAGCTTACTATGAGAACCTTTGGGAAAAAATATTCAGAGTCTGATGAGAATCTTCTAAAATGTAAGGTGGAAAGAATCTGTAAAAAGTAGAAACAACTTAGAGAATCAGGTTTTCTGGACCATCGTGTATTCAGGGGATTTTCCTCACCCAAAATTACTTTCCATCTCACTACCTGAATTTTTTTCCTCTTATTTTATTGTGTTGCCTGAAATTTCACCAATTACGTGATTTACTGGGTTTCCCCAGCATTCTTTTTTGACTCCACAGACCTTTTGATTGGGTGTAGTAATAGCATTTATTTTCCTTCTAATAACTGTACTGTGGAAACAGGAGTTATGACTGGTGTGGAGATAATATGTAAATGTGAAGCATGGAACAGCTCAAAATCAGTGACACCTCAGAAAGATGCCACAGGGGAACAGGGCAGCCAAACAGTCTAGGAGACCCAGGAGGAGGTCAGCACCGAAGGCAAGTCTCCCACTCCAGTCCCGGGGACTCTGAGCTTAAGAAGAGCATCGACATTCGACCAGGCTTTGTGAATTAGGATGGCAGTTTAAGTACCATTTCTACAGCAGTTCATTCACTTCTAAAGGTCTAATTTTGTATCTTCAATATATTAATTAAATCCCTAAGCTGACCCTACTATTCAAAGAAACCTGCCATGGAAGGAGAAATTTTTTTAAAAGGCACAGAGTTAAAGGATATCTTTCATTTTCTTTGTCATCTGTCAACTCAAACAACTGCTGAGCACAATCCTTAATTAACTCATCCAGAGCATCTTCCATCGCTGACAAGTCAGAAAGCTCCTCCTGCAGCTTCTTCTGTTGGGGCATGGCTCCAAAATTGCTAAGATCAGATCCTCTTTAAAAGAAAAAGATCACCATCAATAACATCTAGGAGATCACAAAACAATACCAGTTAAGTCACTCACTGGAGCTTCTTCAAACATTTGCAGCAGGTGTTTCCCACAATGACAGAGAGAAATCAGGAACTGAACTCCACTCCTGTCCTCCCATTATTCTAGATGACCGTCGTTCCTTCTGGTTTTTGTCTCCAGTTCTATTCTCTTACATAGGGACTTTAAAAAACAAAACCAACTCTATAATCCTATGGAAATTAGCAGTAGCAGGCAAAGCTGAATGAAGTTGAATGAGCACTGGGCGAAGAGTCAATAACACCCAGTTTTATCCCCAGCTCTACTTCTTACAGCGTGACTTGACAAGCTACAATCTTTTAATCCCTTAGTTTTTACAGATGAAATACAAGGAGTATTGGCCAAATCATGGTTCCTCTGCTAAAATTGAGTCTTTATTTTTCCCTATTGTGTATTTTTTATCCAGTTCTATCTGAATATGATTATACAATTTTAAAAGATATATTTTCTTTATTACTATCTACCCCAATATGACATGACCTGAGTAACAACTGTTATTGTTTTCTTCAATCTTTACAGAAAATACAGAGGGAAAAGGCTGCTACTTTATCTTTCGCTTGCTAGTTCCCAAATTAGTGATTCAGAACATAATCTGATATTAACCCCTGAAGTGCTGTTTAATGTTATTTTGCAAACATTCTCAAATTACAATTCAATTTGCATTTCCGTACCATTGAAAAAATAACCTCCCTTATGAACCCCTTTCCTCTAACAGCTAAGTTAATTTTAGAGTCATTTTACAATCTTTGTTGGTAGAGTTTTCATTTGCCTGAAAGGTCTCTGGAACTATTATACCCTGAACTATTTCCTACTGATCCAAAATACTTGCCTATTGTAAGTACAACAGCCTTTTCCCTGTGTGCGTGCCCCCAGGCGCACGCGCACGCCTGCACACGCACACACCTGTATCTATGTCTACACCTCTACCATAAGGTCTCTGAGAGCCTTCCTAACTATACGCTGTCTTTAGCAATTGCCTTGTAGACATTAAGACTCCTTCTCTTTTTTCACATCCAGGGCACTGTGTTCCGAATGTCGTAACCAGAGGGTAGTTGTTAAGAAGTGAGACATCTGCCCTCTGCCAGCACTGAGTAACAGCCTCTGGGGAGGGAGGGAGGCCTCCAAGTGTTTGTTACACACTGTGCAAGAACCACTGTTTTACAGCCTTAACTATTTCCCAATGTCAACAATCAATTGAAACTAAGGAAATATTAAAAACAAAAACAAAAAACTCCTGTGCAGTCAGATTCCCCCGTCTTGTCTTGAAAAGTGAAACTCTTAAAACTAATCATGATTTCATTTAACTTTTCCATAATATTAGAATGATTTTCCATAATATTAGAATGAATGGTACCAATGATATTCTATTCTAAGCAGGAAAAAAATTATTTACATACCTTGTGGGACAATGTAAGACAATTTTATAGAATCCTTCTCTAACAAAAATTCGCATCTTTGTTTTAATAGTCAAAACACTGCTAGTATCTAATTTGTTTTAAGCATAGTATCATCACTTCATGAGAAGGGGAAAAAACACGGAAAGTCTGAAATCAGCTTACATCCATCGAATATGATTCTTAGACTTTTTTTCAACCAGATCGATTCCATCCAAGACATTGGTGATGTCATACACTCTTCGTTTCCGTACTCCCAGTTTTGTTGCAACCTTGTTTAAGTCAAGAATACCCCCAGGAGCAGATCTGACAAGATCCATAAATTTTCGAGTTAAATAAACCAGTGATACATCAAAACGAGGTCTCTTCACTTTTAGAGCTTCTGGGAAACAAAACAAAGACAACTTGTAAAATTTTAAATAGCATTTCTTTCTCAACTCATTGAAAAAAACCCATTTATTTCTTCTTGATCAGTAAGCATAGACACCTACAGAAATTCTACACAATGACTAAAATCATGGCTAATTTTTACGAGATAGATTTCTATAAAATAACAAATGTATTTCCACTCTACTTTTTATGGCTGCATAATATTTAACTGCATAGATTATCTGCAAATTTACCCCAATATAGGAAATTCAGAGTGTCTCCAATTTTACTACTTTTCACAATACTTTAATGAATCTCCTAGTAGCTAAATTTTGGTATGCATCTCTGTTCCCTTTAGATAAGTTCCAAAATGTGGAATTGTTGAGTAAAAGGGTCTTTTGAAGTGTACTGCTACACCTGCTGACAGAATGAAGATTCTATCAATTTTACGCAGTGGGTGAGGGCCTCATCTCACGCCCTTGCCAAAACTAAATATAATCATTCTTTTCATCTCTCCCAATTTGATACTAAATAAAAAGGTCTTATGGTTTAGTGTGCAGAGGAAATAATTCTACAGATAATTTAGTTGTCCTTTTGGGGTGGAGCATGTGATTACTCCTTAATTCAACTTTCAGAGCGCACCGCAGTCAGTATGCTTCAGAAGAAATACCCACCCTTACCCACAACCCCTGCAACACCATGTTCAGTTTAAAGACCACTCGTGGATAGCTCCAAGAAACGAAAGTACGTATTTTAGAATATAAACATCTTCTCTGTGGAGACCACTCCTACACTTAAGATTAAATGGAATTAAATAGGAATTAAATTTTTTAAAAAATTCTAAGTAGAAGACAGTCACGATTGTACAACAAATCTTGGAAGACTACAAATGAGCGATTCTGATTTAAAAAACATTTACAAGTGAGCTCTGAATAACGCACGAGTTACCCTGTGTGTGATTCACAGTAGCCCCTGCACCTGCGGTTCCTCCAAATCTGCGGACTCAACCAGCCCTGGACTGCTTCGTACTGCAGTCTTTACCACTGAAAAATCCACATATAAGTGGACTGCAGTTTAAACTCGTGTTGTTCAAAGATCAACTATAATTACACTAAATTACTAACAAGGCATGGTCCTAAAAGTTCAGGATAAGCATATTCCTGTGTTAGTCATTTTATAAAGAACAGATATAAACTGAACACCTATAACATGACAGTTGCTAAAGGGATAAAAACATGAATAAAACAGTCTTCAAACTAAAGGAACTCCACATTCAATAGTCTAGCAGGAACCCTACGCAAAGCCCAGAGATGAGTGTGAGAGAGGACTTCAAAGTTACATGCGAAGATAAAACTCACGAGAGTGGAAACAGGGAAGGCCCCCTAGCAAGCGTGGCTGGGAACAGAGCACAGAAAGACTGGACAGGGTGGGGTTCTCGAGCACTCACGGGGACGAGGGGCTGAGCGAGGAGAGGAAACAACACAGCAGCCCATGAGGACACAGTGTATTCAGGGCTCCCACAGCGTGTACAGCGTTAGTAATGGGGAGGGTGCAGAGGGCTGGGGGGGAAGGCTGCAAAGTGAAGCAAGAAACAGCCTTCAAGGGCCTCGTCCTTCTGTCTGTCCATTCTCTCTTGCCTTGTTTCTTTTAAGGATATGAAGTGGGTTATGAATTTAATATAAACAAATAAAACCAAACAAATGAATCAGGATTTTTCCTATATGTAACAGAGCATCACTGAAGACTTCTAGGTTGAGTGATGTCATCACCGCGTATCTGTGTTAGAGAAACTACACTGGCAGCAGAATTAAGAGGTGAGGGGTGCCTGGCTCTGCGATCTCTTCTGTCTGGGAGGGAGTGAGCCTGCCCGAGGCAGGAGCCAAACACGTGGGTGAGGCTGTGGGCTGAAGTTGGAGGCTCGGGGCTGAATCCTGATGGAGCAAGTTACTTAACCTCTCTGAGCCTAAAACTAAGGCTTATCTATAAAACAGGACTAATAATCCCTACTGTATTTGAAGGTTGTGATAATCCATGCAAAGAGCCTAACACAAGGCCAAGCCCTGAACAAGCTCAATAAACATCAGACGTGACTGCGAGTGGGTGGTACGAGACAGACGAAGGAAACGCTTCCAGAGTAAAACTGACCAAACGTCGGGGCCAGATATGGGTGGGGCTGTGGCGGGGCAGAGAAGTGAAGGCTCATGTTAAGATGTGCAGTGGGCGTCTATGCACCATCTACCCACTGAGATTAGGAGCACATTAAGAGGAAATTGGGGTGGGGCCATTTATCGGGACAATTTCCAGAAAGATAAGGAACTAGAGCAACTAACATTCCATTTCCTGTAACGGGCTCTGAACACCGATCCACGGCAGGAGTAGAAGGAAAAATCAAAGGAAACCAGGAGGGCAGAAGAGCGTCCTCACGCTTGCTGCCTGAGAGGGCCTTCAGCCCTGCTGACGGCAACACGCGCTCTCACAGAATTCTGGGAAACATCCGCCAACACAGACCAGTCCACTCCAAAAGCGACACTTCCAAAGCAACAGAGAATAAACTGGCATTTGTGCATGTTAACAGCCCACAACCCCAGGAGTTTTCACTGAAATTTCAAGCCTTACATTTCAGTGTACAAATAATATTTTATTTAAGTTACTTACCAACTCATGTACATTTAAAATCACATGAAGTTCAAACTACAAAACCTAAAACCTATTCAGGAATCAACTTACTTCTCATGGACACATATTGTACATTATCTTCTAAATTAATCCTTATTTTTGATGGCTGAAAAAAAGAAGATACAGAAATTAATTAGTAATTTAAAATGCAAATGAACAGCAAAAGGCAAAAAAATGCAAACAAACAGCATTTTACCGGATAATAATAAAGGTTTTTTTTCTCACCCTGGGATAATAATTTGGGTGTAAGAAAACCAGTTCTTCTTCTAATACTTATGCTAACTGTAATCACATCTGACAAGGTTCACAGATTTGAATTTCTAATACTGCACGGTCCTCCATAAGTACAAAACAGTAGTTAAAGAAACAGGGGTGGGGGAGAAAGGAATGGGGGGGTGAATATGAGAATTTATTACTAACAGACACTAATTTATTGATTGCATCAGGTACTGAGGATAAAAATACAAAGACGATCAGGACACTGTCCCTGACTCTGGGAAGCGCAGAAGTCTAAGATACATCTAAACTAACAAATGGTCACCCCTTGCTAATTAAGTGTAAGTGGTTCCAAGAAATGTGCTCATAAACTTTCACAGGCAGCCTTGCATTCCCATGATAATTAATGTAAAATCAGCATTTTTAATAATAGAAAATAACGCACACTACGTAACTAGGAACTTTGGTATTAGATTAATTAAAAATCTCTCTTAAATCCTTCAGACAACCAGAAAATTAGTAGTAGCTCCACTATCAACGCTCACCATTTTACCAGTTATTTCGAGGCTGGGAAAGTTTATATAAACTGGTAGTAACATCTGCAATACATTTAGAAATTGTTTTTGCAAACAATAAAATCTTTAGATGAAGCTGTGTAAACAGAAACCCATATTAGCCTCGTGCGTAGAACAAAAGATAATGATGCCATGTTCCTCCAGACAAGCCCCGTGCAGGTTTAGTTCTTATGTAAGTGAAAAAACTGGTCCCAAACTGGCCGCAGCAGAAGTGGGAATGTGAACGCCGTAAGGCACCTGAGAGAAGAATCAGCAGTACCACGGATGTGCCCAGCGAGGAAATCAAAAGGGTTCACAGGGAAGGGGGATCCCTAGCTGAGCCTTGAAAGACAAGCCAGATTTTGCCCCAACCTGCGGGAGCCTGGGGGGGTGGGAAGGAAAAAAACAGGGCTCCTGGGGCAGCAAGTGAAATAAACAAAGATGTGAAAACAGAAATAGCCTGGGACCTTTTGAGAACCCACCTGAGGAGCCAGTGCGAAACCGACTTGATACTGAGGCTGAAGGGCAGGCTAGCACCTTGCCAACGCGGAAGACCGTGAAAGGAACGCTAAGGAGTCTGAACTTTACGCTGTAACCAGAGCAGAACCACCACAGATTTCTGAACAAGAGAATGACGAACTCAGGCTCGTGGGTTAGAGATCTAAGTGTGTTAGCAATGTGACAAAGAGACTGGAGGGTGGGGAAGCCTGAAGGCGAGGTGGGGAAGCCTGAAGGCGAGGTGAGCAGCTCCTTGCTTTTCAGTGACACAAATCCTTGACACAAGGATTCGTTTATCATTTATGACAAGATGACAGCACCTGTCAGCAAGTTAACCTGATAGGGAACAATTCCCCTGAAACAGAGCTCCACTGTGAAGTGAACTGAGTTGTTAGAATTTAAAGCAACATATAGGCTTCCTGGGTGCAAAACCCCAGTTGAGAATGCCCGTCTTGGGGGCAGGGGCTCTGCCTGGCTCTCTTTTGCACAGGGCTGACCACAGTGACTTGCAAATACAGTATCCAACAGTCAGCCACTGAAGGGCAGTCCTATTAAAGTCAAACATCAGACCAGTATGACCAACTGTCACTGCTACTTTTACATTCAACCCTTCTGCTAACACAGTATGAGACAGAGTTGAAATACTGTCTCAAGACTCTCAAACGACAAAAAATCCACCTTCATCACATTGGTTTGGAACACACAAACAAATACCGTAAATGTTACACATATTATGGTCGGTTCATGAGTTTTCTATTCGGTCCATGATCTGTTACTTATGTATCTGCAACATACTATTTTAATTACTACAATGTTAAAGTAAATTTTGCCATCACGTCAGTGCAGTCCTGACAACGCACACAGACAGGGTTAACAGAGCAGAGCCCACAGCGCTTTACTGCAAACAGGCTTCTGTTCTTAGCAGCAGAGCCAAGTTCTACACTCACAGTACTCAGCTGTTTCCCAACAGGCTGCCTCCCTACCTGCTCTCCACATACTCTAGAAGGGCAGCTTTCCTGCTCAATACTCCTCCTTCTGGTCTCTTATCTAGACCGTTGCTATTCAGCTTGGCACAAGGATAATAAGACCTCAGTCATGCACAGTAACATGAGAAAGTATGACTTCCTTTCCCCCACATTCTTTGCTATAAACTACATATTGGCTATACTGAGATCTGTGGGAGAACAGATTCCAACAGCATCCATTCATTTTTTCCCCCTTTGAATATAAAAACACTATGCCTTTATCTTGGAGGAATCATAACAGTGTCACGCCCCTCGGGGCAGACATGCCAAAGGAAGATCATCTGAATCCTACAGATCTACAATCCTGGAGATTTCCAAAGTGCTTACAGCAATGACACGTTCATCTCATTTATATTCAGAATTGTTCTTGACTAGAGACTGGGTTCAGGACTACTAGGACTTCTTAAACTCTGGGAGATCCCAGCCCGTATCTGCAACACAGTGTAGGAATATAACTTTTTACTGCCCATTTTCCAAGCTATTGCAAAGATTAAATGACAGATTTTGTAAACTGTAAAAATCCTATGAAAGCACAAGAGACTATTTATTATTGTTTTCCTTCTTGAACTGGAACAGTGCCTGGCACATTCAGGCACTTGGTAAATATTTGTTAAACTAATGAACAGAGACTGAAATAGGACCTCATCGAAGATGACTTCAACTGACAAATAACAATGAGTGTTTACAGACACAGGGACGGGGGAAGACACCCTCCTGGGTACATTAATAAGGATCACTGAGAGACCATGAAGCCTCACTGCCTGTTTTCTAAATTCACCATCTGGATAGAGTCAGTCTGACAATCCTGGCAAGGCTTTCCAGCTTCTCTGACTTTGGTGAGTCACATTCAACAGGTGAGATTTTCGGGGAGTAAACGGGACTAGGCAGGACCTCCCTTTTGAAGTGGTTTAAAATCAGAATAAATGCTTCCTCATACAAAAGTTAGCGAGCGATCAAAAAAAAAAAAAAAAAAGTAAATGAAATGCCACCCCTGCACATGGCCTGCCAGAACAGAACCCGGTACCTGGCGCTGGAGGGAGACGATGAGGCTCTCCCTCTGAGGGCACAGAGAGGAGGTGAGAAGAGGGGCCCCCACTTCAGGTGAGGAACGACGACGGTCCACCCAATGGGAGACTGATTGTGTGAACCCTTTTCAGGGACATCCATTTTTTAAAAATTTTGAAATAATCTCAGCCTTCAGAAAAGGTGCAGAAACCGTACCAACAATTACCACATACCCTTCACCCAAATCCCTCAAATGTTAATGTTTTGCATTTGCTTTATCATCTTTTTCTCTATACACACGTGCTTTTTTTTTTCCTCTGAATCATTCGAGTGTAAACTGCAGACCACTAAATAATTCAGTGTTTATCTCAAGGACAGTCTCTGACACAACCACAGTATAACTACCAAAAAGTCTGTTCAAGACTAAGCAGCCTTGATAAACAACAAGTTCATAACTGTATAGCACAAGGAATTATATTCAATATCTTGCAGTAACTTCTAATGAAAAAGAATCTGAAAACGAATACATGTATGTTCACACATGACTGAAGCATTGTGCTATACACCAGAAACTGACACATTGTAAACCGACTACACTTCAATAAAATACATGTACACAAAAATGGAAAAAAAAAAAAAAAAGACTAAGCAGTCTTGAAAAAGTCTGTCAGAAGAAATCTGGACTTCAAGGACACTGCCAGTAAAGGGTTCAAAAGGACAGGGGAACTTACAGAAACTTGAAGAAGGGGGATCCTTGTTATGCTAAGACAGAGCACTTAGCAACAGTATCAACTGCAGTTCTGAGGAAAGTCGATGTTAATGAACAGGGTAATCCTACCAAGGAGATTTCCAGGCAGCACTGAGGGCCTTTGCAGCTCGGCCCTTGCAGCTCATCATACAAGATGAGGGAGACTGAGGAAAGAACTGCTGAACAAAAGGAAGCCAGGATTTAGTGGCTTTAAAAATTCTCAGCCTCTCAAGAAGCTAAAAATTAAGAAATGACTTCTCAGAAAGACCAAATCAAAGGCAGACACCACAACCTAAAGATGAAGGTGTGGGTGTGACTACAGTTTTTGCTGGAGCCCTCAGGGATCAAAATGGCCCCTTGGAGAACTACTCAGTCACACAAAAGGCCCCAGAAGGAGAGTAAGAATGGACCTCGCAGATCTCTCGCTCTAACGACAGGGCCACGGGGAGCTACAGGGCCACAGGGAGCTGCAGGCACTGTCCCTCGGCCACCCCAGCAGAAGTCCAGGGTAGAGAAGAGTTGATCTTGAAGAAATCTATGGGTGGGACTTCCATCTACTGAGTGAACCACAAGCTTAACAGTAGTTTTTGAGAGAATTACATCAGCAAAACCACTGCCAGCTTGGACTAAAAGGGACAAAGACAGTTCAAACAGAGAAGAGGCCATTGGACACCCCAAATTCTGCTGACAGGCTGAAAAAAGCACTCACCTATGAATAGATATTATCTTTCATGAAAAAGACAGACTCAGATGGTGGCGCCAAGAGCCCAGGGGGAGACGTGGGAGCATGGAGAACTGTTCCCAAGCCTTGAGACCTAATTAAGAAATTTCTCACCCTCACCAGGCTGGATTTCAGAACTGCTCTGGGCCAGGTACTCCTCGGTGCCTCCCATTTCCTCTTTACGAACAGGACTGTCTACAGCAGTTATCCTCTGTGTCTTCCCCACTAGTGTATGCTGTGGCTGCGTGCTGGGTGTGTGTGTGTGTGGGGGGGGGGTCAGATAACTTGTCTTTTTAGTATTACAGACCTAAAGATATGGAGGAACCATACTTGAAAGGCTGTACTTAAAGAATTACACCTGAGGAGCTTGAATTCTTATCTTATTCTCTGAGCATAAAATCTGTTATTGTGAGGCTCAAATTGCAAGAAATACACTTTAAAAAGACGATTACAGTTAGTCACTATGTGGCAAATATAAAAACTTGGAGGCAAGCCAAGTATCAGGAAAACTGGTTAAGAACACACTGCAACAATCCAAAACACAGACTGTGGCTAAAAGTGGCAAGTACTGGTGATTAACTTTAACTAGACAGAGAGGATGGAGAGGGTCAGTTTGAAAAAGAGAAAAGGCAAGGTTGATGCCCAGGACACTAGCTTGGGCAATGTGGTGGGTGTGGTGCCATTTACAGCAGGAGGAGACAGCAAGCTGTTGCTTGCTTAGGCAAGAAGATAATGAATTCGATTTTGGATATATGAGTTTGAAATCTAAGTAGAGATGTCCCAGTAGACAGTCAGAAAGCTATGAGCTGGATTTATAGGTTTGGGACTTACTATGACATGGTAACCAAAACTACCAGAGTGGGTAAGGATTTCTAAGACTTCAAGGGCTATATGTATCTTCTAATATTAAATACAAAATTAAGTAGTTTTTTCCATAGTAAGAGTTTAGAACTTTTAGCATGTTCTCAAAGATTAAGACCATCAATATAAATAGTAAGAGAAGTCATGACAGTGGTGCATGACATCTCACGTGAAGAAACTGTGAAGAAGGTAGAAGATCTGAGTAACATCAACATGGGAGGAAAGGGAAAGGAAGAGGAGTCTGCAAAGGAGAACAAAAGAAGCCAGATGAGCAGATGGAGAGCCGAGATTAGGTGTCCAAGGAGCTATTCCATGGTGAGAGTTTCCAACAAAAGTGAGTGGCCAATCATGTCAAAGCTACAGAAGATACATAGTGAAACATCCGCTGGAAGTGACAAGGTTGTTGGTGACCTTGGTAGGAAGTTTTAGAGCTCTGCTCAGGGCAGATGCCCACCGGCAGCAGGGCAAGGTGGTAACGACAGGAGAGCAAGTAGACCCATGAGTGCAAACAATTTTTTCAAAAAGTTTGGCTGTGAAGGGGGAGCGATACCATAGATGGAAGGGCATACGGAAGGAATTAAGGGAGGGATCTTTCAAGATGGAAAAGGATTTAGGATGTGGTTTAAGTAGTCGAGAATTTACCATCCGGAGTCAGATCCTGTGAGGTTAAATCCAGGCTTTTCTACTTACTAGCTAAATACAGGGAAGCCACTTAACATCTCCAAGTCTATTTTGGTAATTATAAAACAAGAATAACCCCCTAGGACTGCCCTGCAGAACTAAAGGAGATAATGCTCATAAACTATTTTTGAGCACCGAATCTTCTTGGTGTCTGGGCACACTGACTCCAGGAAATGTTTAGTTACTAGTAATCAGAAAGAAACCAGCAGAGAAATTGATAATGGCGGGAGAATGGAAAATGATGGTTCATCGAGGGTCCTGAGGATTAAGGAAAATCTACTGTCCAGAACAACAGACAAAATTAAACCTTTTTGCAGGGAGTCCAAACTCTCTACCATTTTCTCTGTCAAACAGGATGGAAGATAATTTGCTGAACGGGGAGGCTCTGGATGGGAAATGTGAGGTGTGGACAAGTTTTAAGTGGCTGAAGTAGGAGAGCGGGAGAGGAGGCTGAAGAGAAGAACAATTGAGAGATAGCTTGCAGAGATAGTGAGAAATGGAAAAGCATGATTATCTCAGGCAAAGTTGAGAAATTTTCTCCTACACTGCTCCGTAGCCGTGGTAAAAGCCAGGGAGGCTGACAACATATTTGCAAGCAGATGCTGAAGGGAGAAGAGTTTAAGCGAGAAGAGTTTAAGCAGGTGGCCGGTCTGGTTCACAGGACGTGATGGGGCAGTGCGAGAGCCGGGGAGACCGAGGAGCAGCCCCGGGCCCAGCCCCGGGGAGGTCACGACCGAGGCGACTGCCAGTCCAGCCTCTCCGCGGGCAGGGTACCTCCACCTCCACCCGACGGCCCCGCGCTGGAACACACGCCGTCCCCGGAGCTTACCAGCAGCCCCTCCACGTTGATGGGGTCCCGGCACCGGCGGCGAACCGTCTCCTCCGCCGGGTCCACGAGCACGCTGGGCAGCTTCCGCACCGGCCGCTGCTGACTCATGCTGCCCAGCCGGCCGCCCCTCGCCCTCGCACCCCGCGAGCTCTCCCGCCTTCTCCCGCTCGGGTCGGGCGCCGCCCCCAACACACCGGGTCCCGGGGGCCAAGCACGAACCGGGTCCCTGGCCTGATCGGAGGCGCCGCCTGGCTAGGCCGGCCTGCAGAGGGACGCGCCGCTGCCCCCGCGACCCCGGGAGCAAGAACGCAGGCGGGAGGCGAGCTAGGTGACCCGCGGACCACAGGACGCCAGGCCCGCCATCTTCCCGCATGCGCAGTGCGCCGCCCCCAGTGCGCATGCCCGCGGCGGCCGGCGCGCTCCCACGTACTGATCGGCTCCTGGAGGCCGGAGCTCCGGAAATCCCGGGGACGGAATTCACGGAGAGGATGGCGAAGGAAAAGGAAGACGTGGAGCAAAATTCCAGGCACAGGGAACGGGGCGAGAGAAAAGAGGCAGCCCGGACAACGCAATAGTCGCCTCGGAATTCTTGACACTAACGACACTAATAACTGAAAATTCTGAGCCTGCAGGGATGTTAATTTACTCTTGAGCTCCCTCGGCCCATCTCAGGTACTTGCCCAGTGTTGATGCTTAGTAAATGCTGGTAACCAAACCGTCGTGAAATTTTTTAGTTCTCTGCATCTTTCTTTCTTTCCCTTTTTCTCCTTCCTCTTTTCATATGAGAAATAAATTATTGATTCCCTATTGTGTTAGATATCATGGCGGGGACAGGAGATATTCGTTTGAATTTGGCACGGACTCAACCTCAAATTCCGGTGGAAAAGACAGATAAATCAACGGAACATTTAAAGCGGGAGCCAGAATGTGTGTTTTCAGATCCTGGCTCCTCCTATTTGGAAGTTTACCAGACCTTAAGCAAGCTAGTTAATCGCTCTGTGCTTCAGTTTCCTCGTCTGTTAAATGGGATCAATGCCAGTACTTGCCTCATAAGGTTGTTGTGAGGAATGAATGAATGAATGAATGAATGAAGACTACTTAGAACCGGGAATAGCACGTTTGATATAAAAAAGCGATACCATGTGGTAAGTACAGAGTGGAAGGCAGCAACTGAGCTGTGATAGTTAGAACCAGGGGCTTCTAGGCAGCCCGAGGTGAGGCAGGGAAGGCTCCCAGAAGAAGGTGGATGCCCACTAGACTGTAAACTTCTTGAGGTCAGAAGCATTCCTTAATCTTTATATCTCTGGCATCTAGCACAGTTCCTGGCAAATAGTAAGTGCCCCATAAATGTTTGCTAAATATTTAGAATGACGTGAAATAAAGGATAACCTAGGGGAAGTCTCCAGAAGGTTGGATTTTGTTGCACAAGAGAATTTCCCAGAGTGTTTATATGACACCTTTCCCAACCAGAGTCCCCGAGAAGGCAAGCTCTGGAGAACAGAAATGACTATTTTTAATTCCAAAAACCCCACATAAATCTAGCATTTGCTGTATGTTTAGCATTCTGCTAAATGTTTTGTACAAATTTTCTTATGTAAATCTTACATTAAAATTGAAAGATGAGTCCTTTTCTGCCCAATTTACAGATAAGCAAAATGAAGAGGAGTAAGATTTACAAAAATTACCAAAGGTCCTGGCTAGGCAGAGACAGGATCTGACTTCATAGCTTGATTAATTTGGTATGCAGATCCCTGGGTAGATTCTTGAAGGGTGACTAGATTTCCTACAGTCAGAGGTGGGGTCTGTGACTGCAGGTGGGGTGGTTTGGGATGGGGGGGCACTGAAGGCTGAAGGCAGAGCTGAGCACAGCTGTCTAGAGTCAGGGCCGTGACCCCTCCAGACACTTACCTGTGACTTGGCTTTACCCTGAGACTTGATCATTGGCACATTTTTGAGCCTGTGCCTGGCAGAAGAGGAGGTGCTGAGGAGTGAACTAAGTCAGAGGGAGGCCTTACCTTATGGTCCAGCGGCCCCCACACAAACCAGAGCACATAAATACTAAGTCAGAATATGTAAGACACCCTATGGGAGCACAGGGAAGGAGGAAAAAATACCGAATTTAATATAAACGACAGGTGCTTTTTCACACACCTCCCTATGAGATAGATATTTCTAGAATACAGATGAGGATACAGAGGATCAGAGAGGTTAAGTGACTTGCTCAAGACCACATCCTCAGGTGGCCGAAACGCAGGACTTTAGCCACCAAATCCTTTGCTTTGTCCACCATGTCCCACTGTGGTGCACAGACACAGTTCCCAGCACGGACATTCTAGTATTTCCCTTTCCAGTCCTGTTTTTGTGTTTTTTCCTTGGGACAAAATGGTACTAGGGAAAAACAGGATAGGCCCAGTGCCCGTGTGTGCCTGACTAATGCTGCCTTACCTGCCAAGGGATAGTCTACCTTCCTTTTATGGTAAAATTTCCTCCCCCGAAGTCTGTGAGGAGATGGCCACGTCCCATGGGGATTTCTGTGATGGCAGAAATGTTTTGTGCTGCCCAATATGGTAGCCATTAGCCACATGTGCCTGTTGAGCGCATGAAGTGTGGCTTTTGTGTCTCAGGAACTGAAATTTAATTTAACTTAATTTAATTTAAATTTTAGTAGCCAGGTAACTAGTGGCTACCATATTGGATGGCACAGGTAGAGACACTAAAGTGTGGCTATCCTCTAGTCTGGCAAGATTCTAAGTGTGGTGTGTGGACCTCAGCATTGCCACCACCTGGGAGCTTGTTAGGAATGCAAATTTTCTGGCCCTACCTCAGACCCTGCAGAATCAGAAACTCTGAGAATTTGGGTGTATTCTGCAAGGACTAGTCTAGCCTAACCCCTTCTTTTCCAGACGAGGAAACAGACCCCCACCCCATCTCCAAGTGCTGATACCCTAGGTAAATCGAAGCCAAGTTAGCTTTTCTAATGCAGTGTTTCAGGACTGAGGATGCGGAACAAATCCAATGGTCACCACTATAACCTAGCATTCGCTAGATGTTACAACTTTCTCCATATACCTTCTACTCCAATTTAGACATTCTTAGACCTTCAGCAACAGGATGAGTCCAGTGGGAGGCAAGGAGGATGCTTAGGAGGCTGTCAGTCACCTAAAGGACAGCTGATGATGGCTCGACCTGGGCGGTAGTGGTGGTGAAAGTGGAGAGAAAAGACAGAGTCAGGACAGATGCAGAAGGGACAGAGCTTGAGGGCTGGTCAAGTTTAAGGGAAGGCTTGGACCCCAGATGGCTTGAAGTCCAGGCCAGTACTTGAAGTTCAGGCATAGGTGAGATTTGTTCAAGGGGCAGGAGTAAGGGTAAGGTGGCGCAGGGCCAGGGGTTAGAGCCAGAGGGCAGCCACAGTGAGAGGGCTGGCAGAGACTGTCACAGTTGTTTGCAGTAAGTGGTTTTGCTTTTGTTTTAAACTAATCAGCAACAAAGGTAATTGGGAGGGAGTAGCAAGGGAAATAGAAGGTAGATTTGGACTATGAGTGCCTTAGAGCTTCAAAGAAAAGATGTTTTCTCTCTTTCTTCCCTCCCTCCTTTCCTTTCCTTCCTTCCTCCCTCCCTTCCTTCCTTCCTTCCCTCCTTCCTTCTTTCCTTCCTTCCTTCCATCCTTTTTTCTCTTTCTTTTATTCTTTCTTTCCTACTTTGCTCACTTCCTCTCCATCACACCCCCCCTTTTTTTTAAGATGGAGGAGGCTTAAATTTTTTAATGTTGATGAGAAGGCGCTAGTGGAAAGGGAAAGGTTGACGCTATGATGGAGAAAGGGGAGGACTCTGAGGATGCTGACGGGGATGCGATGCAGAGAGCCAGTGGAGGGGAAACTGGGAGCAAGACGAGG
This sequence comes from Camelus ferus, assembly GCF_009834535.1. Lineage (NCBI taxonomy): Eukaryota > Metazoa > Chordata > Mammalia > Artiodactyla > Camelidae > Camelus > Camelus ferus. The sequence goes on from NC_045710.1 coordinate 7,258,834, forward strand.
ACTCCGCCTCCACAGTGACGGAGGCAAGTGTAAGGACAGGGGCAGGTAAGCTTATAAGGTATTTTTAGCAGGAAGCTGAGGGGGTTCATGCTCTGTGAAGCCAAGGTCATCTGCTGAGAGTAAGCGGAGATGGCAGAACTGGAGATTTGGGAGACATGCCAGGCACTCAGAGAATAGTCATGGAAGGATGGCTGGATGATGAACAGTAGAATAGAATAACTTGGGGAACAGAATAAGATTTTGGATTCCGCTGGAGATGACCTCTGCAATCCATGACTATTTCACAGCAGCTCTAATGACATATCCTCAAATGAAAACTGGAAATAGAACAGGCATGTGTAAAAGATGGCTGTGGAGAAACGGTGGCAGCAAGACCATTCCCCATTAGTTTTTTGTATGTGGTAGCCTGGGTCATAGGACCTCAGGCACAGAAAGAGGTCTTGGGGATGCTTTAGTAAAACCTTATCTCAGGGGGAGGAAACAGAAAACAGAGAGGTTAATGACTTGCCTGAGATCAAAAAGATTGTTTCCACGATTAAAAAATGGGCAGAAGAACTGAATAGACATTTTTCCAAAGAAGAAATGCAGATGGCCCACAGGCACATGAAAAGACACTCAACATCTCTAGTCGTCAGGGAAATGCAAATCAAAACCACAGTGAGATATCACCTCACACCTGTCAGAATGGCCATCATCAAAAAGAAGACAAATAACAAACGTCAGCGACGATGTGGGGAAAAGGGAACCGTAGTACACCGTTGGTGGGAATGTAAATTGGTACAGCAGCTGTGTACTGTACCACAGTACACAGTAACTGTGTACTTAAAAAGCTAAAAATAGAACTACCATATCACCCAATAATTCCACTCCTGAGTATATATCTGAAAAAAATAAAAACACTAATTTGAAAAGATACAAGGATCCCAATGTTTATAGCAGCATTATTTACAATTGCCAAGGTGTGGAAGCAAGTTGTGTCCATCAACAGATGAATGGATAAAGATGTGGGGTATATATGTATATATATATTTATATACAGTATAATACTACTCAGCCATAAAAGAGAGCAAATTTTTGCCATTTGCAGCAACACAGATGGACTTGGAGGGCACTATGCTAAGTGAAATAAGTGAGATGGAGAAAGACAAATACTGTACATTATCACTCATATGTGGAATCTAAAAACTACAACAGACTAATGGATAAAACAAAAAAGAAGCAGACTCACAGATACAGAGAACAAATTAGTGATACTGGTGGAAAGAGGGGGAGAGGGAGGGGCAAGATGGGGTAGAGGGGAAAAAAGAGTTACTATGGGATTATATGAAATTATTTGTGTGAAACTGTTGAAAATTGTGAAGTGCTATAGAATTTAAAGAATTTCATTCAGTAATAATAATAATTTTTTAAAAGATGGTTTTCTAGCAGAGCTGCCACTCAAACCCTGGTCTCTTCCTTTCCAGATCAGTAGCCTTTTTAGGAAGGTGATGAGGCGCTGGGACACACTTGGCAGAGAGGAGTGTGGAAGAGATGCAAGGATGCTGAAAGAAGAGAGGTGCCCTGGAAAGAGGGGCAGACAAATCTGGGCTGGAGCGAGTCCTGCATCTACCCTTATTAGCCTCACTGGCAAGTATCTTAACTTTTAGGATCCTCAGTTTCTATATTTGTAAACTGAGGATAAACATCCCTGCAATTCTGCTGCATTGGAGATAATGGGCATCAAGTCCCGGGGTCACAATCGATCCTCGATGATAAAGCGAACTTCACAATTTTCCCAATAATCGAGTCTCAAACTCCCCACTCCAGGGACTAAAAGTGGTTCTAAAATGACATCAAATGGAACAAAGAGCCGGGGGGCTAACTCTTTGTTCTGAGGTTTTGTTCAGAACTTGACAAGCTTTACGGAGAGCTCCCAAGAAGTTGCCAGCCCCCTAGAGTTTCATTGGTCCAGGACACATGGATTCAGACTCTCCACTTAGCAACAGTATTTGCCTCCCACTTCAGAAAGGAAACAAAAAAGTCAGCGTGCAGTTAAATACACCCACAAGAACAAATCCCAAAGGAAGCCTGTCAAAAAAGAGCTGTGGGAATGATGAGCTATTGCTGTATGCCTCGGTGAACTCCAATGAGGAAGCAACAAAGGGGAGGGAGGGTGGGCACGAAGACTTGTCAGTTCTAGCCTCCAAAAGGGTTTTGGTGATCCCTCCTCCTGATCCCACTGCCCCACGACTGCCCTCATTGTCATTGTTCCTGGACTATTTGAACTGCTTCCTAATTCATTCCTGCCTTCCAACTACAAGCGACGCTATACTATCACTGTCAAATTAAACAACTGCCTTTTGGGGGGTAGCTGTTGACCTCACTTTGCAGGAAAAAATCTTTCTAAAGATTGGATCTGATCTCATCGTGCCTCTACTTAAAATCTATTAGTGCACTTTGTATTATGTGCGAGGTTAGTATTTTTCCCTGTGCACCGGTCACTTGCCTGTCTGGCTGTCTTCCCCAACATACTTCTGGAGGGAGGGGAGGGGCAGGGTCCCAGGCACACAGGAGCCCCCACCACCTGATCAGGGCCATTCGCTGCATCACTTTCTCTGGTCCCGTCACATGAATCTTCCTCAAAAGCTTCCCCTCACTGCTGGCTCTGCTCACATATTTTCTTTGCTAGAACATTACCCCTTTGATGCGTCCCCTAGTAAGCCCCTCCTTATTTTTTTTTACATATATAAACATTTTTTTTATTGAGTTACAGTCATTTTACAATGTTGTGTCAAATTCCAGTGTAGAGCACAATTTTTCAGTTATACATGAACATACATACATTCATTGTCACATTCTCTTTCTCTGTGAGCCACAAGATTCTGTATATATTTCCCGGTGCTACACAGTACAATCTTGTTTATCTCCTCTACATTTTGAAATTCCAGTCCCTCCCTCATCCTTATTTTATACATTCCTCCTCCAGAAAGCCTTCTTGAACACCCCAGCCTCCTCCCCATATGTGGTCCAATGAGTCCCACAACCTGGACCGATGCCCCAGTAACCTTCACAATCATTAGTTACATTATAAATAATTAGCATTTGAAAAAATAAAACCTTTACTATGCATTTTTTCAATCTTATGTAGTTTTGTTCTGTAAATACCATTAGATATGAGGAAGGGGGTCCTTGAAACTTGCTACACAATTGGCAGATGTTTTATGATCGGAACACAGCAACTTCTCAAACTTTCATATAACGTAATCTTGTCTGGTTATGAAGGGCCAATGTTAAACGGCTAGTTTGTGTCCCAGTTGCAACCAGATTTTTAAAGACAGTCTCACTAAAGTTGAATTTTACATTTTATTCCACTTGAATTCTATATATGCACAATTTAGTTTGTTTGCTAATGTGCTATTGATTGTTAAATGTGTCCTACTTAAATGTTCGCTTCCCACGCACTACCCCTATGAAACACATCAGTTGCACCAAATTTGCTTTGCCTTTCTGACTCTGCCTTGTTTACCTGTACCAGCCAATATGATAACAGCAGTGGGGCCTACCATTTGCTGGAGTGTAGTGCCTTGACTCTCCACCAGGTGGAGCAGTTTCACCTTAGGGAGTGCATTGAGTAGGGCCTCTGAATTTGGGGTGGTCATTATCCCTGGTGAAATGGAGGTGGGGTGAAGTAGAGTGCAAGGCAGTTGGGTTTGAATTTAAGGTTTCAAAAGAGGAAGATGTATTACTGATCCAGGTGAAGTTTAGTACCCCTGTGCTGGACCACTTGTAGAAACAAGTCAAGTCCTACTAGGGATTTGAATTGTGTTTTACATCCCTGTCTCCTTCCAAATTCATACGTTGAAGTCCTAACCCCTGGTACCTCTGAATGTGACCTTATTTGGAGAGAGGGTCTTTGCAGAGGCAGTCAAACTAAAATTAGGTCATTAAGGTGGGCCCTATTCCAACATGCCTGGTGTCTTTATAAGGAAGGAAGCGTTGGATACAGACACACACAGAGGGAAAACCACGTGAAGAGACAGGAAGAAGACAGCCTACAAGTCAAAAAGAAAGGTCTGGAACAGATCGCTCCCTCACAGCCCTCAGAAGGAACCAATCCCACGGGACCTTTGATTCTGGGCTTCCAGCCTCCAGAACTGACACAATACATTTCTGTTGTTTCAGGTCCCCAGTCTGTGGGACTTTGTCATGGGAGCCCAAGCAAACCAATAGCCCCACCCATTCCCATTTGGGAGAATTTAAGTAAGCTGGATTTAGGCATTTATGATGCTAGAGAAACGTTTTCTCCTTGGAAAGTGATCATTAACAACATAAACGGGGTTATAGTCTAGAGATATTTATTATAAGCTACTAAACTTTAGGGATCCTTAAGCCAGTTAGAAGCCCCCTTTAAACAAGCGGTATGCGGACAGCATATGAGTCTATGCTGCCTGCCATCCCCGAAGGGGAGCTTCCAAAGGCTGCCTCAACTCCGCTCTGCGGCATTTGACTGGGCGCCTGTGACAGCGTAAGAGGGAGCCACCCGAGCTCCAGCGGGAGAGGAGGGGGAGGGAGTATCTATCCGCATGTGTGATGAGAGAAACAAATACACGTAAGTCTGAAAACATGTGAGAGAAGGAATTTGTGTCTGGGCGGAGTCATGTGAAAAGCTGTGCATGTTAGAAAGAAAAACGTAGGAGAAGAGTTGGATTTTCGAGAAACAGAAACATGAGTGTATGGAGAATGTATATACCAAGGGGAGAAATGTTTCTGTAACAAGGTGATGAGGTGTGTATGTGTGAGAGAAATATCTGGTGTCGGGGGAAGAAACGCACATGTGAGACGTACATGTATGAAGAGCCTTGTGTATGTCTGAAGTGTGTGTGCCGTGTGCATTTAAGGAAGCCATGGTGTGTGTAAGGAATACGTGTGTAGCAGGTGCATGCAAGGGGGGATGTGTGTGTGGAGATGTATCTGCGTGAAGGAGAGAAGAACGCATGTGTGTAAGCTGTGTGTGTGAGGAGAAGGCTGTGTGTGTGAGGGGAAGGCTGTGTGTGTGAGAAGGCTGTGTGTGTGAGGGGAAGGCTATATGTGTGACGGGAAGGCTGTGTGTGTGAGGGGAAGGCTGTGTGTGTGAGGGGAAGGCTGTGTGTGTGAGGGGAAGGCTGTGTGTGTGAGAAGGCTGTGTGTGTGAGGGGAAGGCTATATGTGTGACGGGAAGGCTGTGTGTGTGAGGGGAAGGCTGTGTGTGTGACGGGAAGGCTGTGTGTGTGAGGGGAAGGCTGTGTGTGTGAGGGGAAGGCTGTGTGTGTGGGGAAGGCGGGGGAAGGCTAGTATGTGTGACGGGAAGGCTGTGTGTGTGAGGGAAGGCTGTGTGTGTGAGGGGAAGGCTGTGTGTGTGAGGGGAAGGCTGTGTGTGTGAGGGGAAGGCTATATGTGTGACGGGAAGGCTGTGTGTGTGAGGGGAAGGCTGTGTGTGTGAGAAGGCTGTGTGTGTGAGGGGAAGGCTATATGTGTGACGGGAAGGCTGTATGTGTGACGGGAAGGCTGTGTGTGTGACGGGAAGGCGTGTGTGTGAGGGGAAGGCTGTGTGTGAGGGGAAGGCTGTGTGTGTGAGGGGAAGGCTGTGTTGTGACGGGAAGGCTGTGTGTGTGAGGGGAAGGCTGTGTGTGTGAGGGGAAGGCTATATGTGTGACGGGAAGGCTGTGTGTGTGAGGGGAAGGCTGTGTGTGTGACGGGAAGGCTGTGTGTGTGAGGGGAAGGCTGTGTGTGTGACGGGAAGGCTGTGTGTGTGAGGGGAAGGCTGTGTGTGTGAGGGGAAGGCTGTGTGTCTGACGGGAAGGCTGTGTGTGTGAGGGGAAGGCTGTGTGTGTGAGGGGAAGGCTGTGTGTGTGACGGGAAGGCTGTGTGTGTGAGGGGAAGGCTATATGTGTGACGGGAAGGCTGTGTGTGTGAGGGGAAGGCTGTGTGTGTGACGGGAAGGCTGTGTGTGTGAGGGGAAGGCTGTGTGTGTGACGGGAAGGCTGTGTGTGTGAGGGGAAGGCTGTGTGTGTGAGGGGAAGGCTGTGTGTCTGACGGGAAGGCTGTGTGTGTGACGGGAAGGCTGTGTGTGTGAGGGGAAGGCTGTGTGTGTGATTCTTTAGGACGATGCTGGTCAAAGAAACGAATGTGCCCAGAAGCCATGTCTAATTGCCTTCCTGACCCCATGGCCTCTGTGAACCCGGCTTACTGAAGGAGCTCAGAGATTGACAGCTCCTTTGTAAGTATTCGGTTGGCCACCACAATTTTTTCAGTTTGGTCCCATTTTTGTCAACAACATTTTAAACTAGGTTGATTCCCCTTGTTTTTTAAGAAAATATCTCGAAATTACTTTTTCAAGTTTTGGTTCAAGTTCAAGAGAGATATATAAAAGAAGTGGGTCAGGTTCAGTTTCAGGAAAGAAATGCTAATCATTTGTATTTGTGTGCTGGTATTTAAATCAATGAATGAGGAGCAAAGAGGTGATTCCTGAAGCAGGAAAATAAGACACAACTTTTTCATTGAATTTCTTTTTTTGTCTAATTAATTCCTAATTGACAGGAGCCTATGCACTTCTAATATAGATTTTAAAAATAGGATTTGGTTTCCCCAAAGTCATCGTATCAATTACCTAAGGCATGGGACATTTTCCTAAGAATTTTTCCCAAGCAGTAACCTCATGTTCACTTTGATTCCGCTGGTGAGCTAAATTATATTTTTGTCTTTATTAAAAGTGAATTCCTTTTAATGTTGGGTTTCAAGGAAAGGAATTAATTTTTGGAATGACTTTGATATAATGGGGAATAAGTAGGCAAACTAACTATTGCTCATGGGCCAAATTTGCTCAGCTTTCTAGTTTTTCGGGGGGAGGGGTCTTTTTTATGGCCCATGAGGTAAAGTGCTTTTTACATTTTAAAAGCTTTTTTAAATATGTATATATTTTATTATTGAAGTAGAGTTGGTTTACACTGTTGTGTTAATTTCTGGTGTACAGCATAGTGACTCAGTTTTACATATATATATATATTCCTTTTCATATTCTTTTTCATTATAGGCTATTACAAGTTATTGAATATGGGTCCCTGTGCTGTACAGTAGGACCTTGTTGTTTATCTATTTTATTACAGTAGTTAGAATCTGCAAGTTAAAAAGGCTATATAGTACTTATGTAACAGAGTAGTGTGGATTTTGCCTCTTGGCTGGCAAAGCCTAAAATATTTACTTTTAACCCTTCAGGAAAAAGTTTGTTGACCTTGTTCCGCAGAATTTTTTTTGCATGATAAAATGTAACCTGCCAAAATGTAAGGGGAAAAAGAATTAAGTACAGTTGATTATCAGTTTAGTAATTGCAGTAACTAATCTAAGCCTTAGAGCCAACATATTGGTTAATGTTAATTCAACATGGTTCTTCTGTACATATTTTTATTGGAGTGGTGGCAAAATTGTATATTCCCTAGAAACACAAGCACAGTCAAGAGTGTTCACTGCAGTCTTATCTATAATCATGAAAAGCTGATCAACTCAGATGTCCATCAACAGAAGAATGTCTATACAACTATGCCATGTCCATACAATGGAACAGTGTTTCGCAGTTAAAACAAACCACCTAGGGCTATACGTACCATTAGATGGCTCTTACAGACATGATATTGAGCAAAACAACATAAAACAAACCTACTGGGTTATGGAACAAAACAGAATATTATAAACTGGTAAACATGCTATATGTGAACACATGCATATGTAGTAACAGCATGGGAACACTGATGGGATGTTTTAGAAGAGTACTGGGCATTGCGGGGGAGGAAAGAATTGGGATCAGGGAGGGCTGCCCAGGGCCTTTAACTGTATGGTGACGTTTATTTCTTACATGAATATTTGAAGTCAGTATGGCATGAGGTTAGGATTGGCTGGTTCTTGGGCACACTGGGAAGGGCTCTTGAAGATACTCTCTCTAGTTTAGTGAGCGTTTGAAATATCCCATAATAAGAAAAGGAAAAGGATGGTTCTGCCAATCAGAGTACGGGAAATCTGCCCAGATTGATCCAGGCAACATTTTTACAGAGGATCCCTTGTGTGCTGGCACTTGCTGAGGGCCAGACCCTCATTCCCCATTTCCTCATTTAACCGCCCAGCTCAGTGAACTGTGACTGTCTCCCCCGTCCTCAAGGACACTGTCAGACAGGCCCAAGGCCACAACGCGAGTCGCGGGGTGGGCGGCGGTGAGGGCCCAGGGCTGCTCGCCTGACTAGTTCTGCACTTTTCAGGCAGGCTCCTGAAACCACAGGGGCTCGTCTTTTGCTTAAAAATAAAAAAGAAAGAAACAAAGATTTCGAGTTCTACCCCTGCCCTGTGCTCACTTCCCCGGGTTACCTCTGCACCAGCCGCCGGCGAGGTCAGCAAAGATTTATTTTAAGTTCGTTGGTTCATTCCTTCCTTCCGTTTCTTCCCGCGCTCACTCTTCTAACCGATACTGGGGCCAGGGGAAGTTGACTGGGTTCCACCCGCAGGTGCCCACCGTTCCAGAGTCTTCTTTCTCCTCGGCTGGCCTCAGCCAGGCTCCCTGGGTCGCCCTAACCCCCGCTGCTTGAGCCGGTCCGCTGGGGGCGGGAAAAGGGCGCGGGAAGCCGGGTCCTGAGGGCGCCCGGGACTGCGCCTGGGGCGCGCCACCGACGTGACCCCACGCAGGGATCAGCCCCGGCGACCGGCGGTGGGTGGACCTGGGCCCTTGGAGCGGAGCCTTTGGAAGGCCTGGGCTCGGCTCTTGTTGCCTTGTTGCCTTTGTGCGCCTGGGTCCAAGCGATAGAAATGACCTCTGTTCTCCGAGGGTGTGACCCGAGGGCTCCCAGTGTGGCCCCGCGGGAAGGTGGGCAGTGTGTGTGCCCGGAGGCCGGTCGGGGACAGCTGGGGGAGGAACCCCTCGGGGAGATCAGAGAAGAAAGCGACACCTCCCGAGAGCAGGCGGCGCCGCCAGCCCGGTGCCGGGCCCCTCAGGTGGGGAGGTCGGGCTCGGCGCGGAGGGCGCAGGCGGAGGGCGCAGGAGGAGGGCGAGGGGACGGGGCGCGGGGCGCGGGCGCCGGGGCGAGGGCAGCTGGGGTAAAATTGGGGCACGACCCCAGACGGGCGGGCGGGCGCGGGGGCTCGGCTCCGGCCCTCGTACCTCCTCCCCACGCCCGACGCCGACAGGTCCGGCCTCGGCGCCGCCCTCCCCGCGACCCTTACCCAGCCGGCTCCCGGGGCAGCCGAGCCCACCGCCGGCCCTCCTCCGCGGTCGGCCCGAAGACCCGGAGCAGCGGACTCCCGGGGGCGGCCGGGGTCAGGGGTCAGTGCCCGGCGCGGGCCGCGCTCCGCAGATCCGGGCTTTGGCGCGCGCCCCTCGGCCGGCCGAGCCCGCGAGCTGAGGGAGTGACCGCGCGGGAGGCTGGGCTGGCCGTCCGACGGCGGCGGGCACAGCGGAGCCGGGCCGCGGCGGTGCGAGGACAAAGGGCCGCGGTAAGAGCGGCCGCCGACCGGCCGCGGGGCGGGGGCGGGCACGGGGCGCGCGGGGCCGGGAGCCGCGCCGTGGGGCTGTGGAACCGCGGGAAGAGCCGCCGGGGGAGCGCGCGGGCCGACGTGGGCACTTTCTTGGTCGCGACCCGCCGGGAAGCTGAGGACGGCGTGGGGTTCAGCCTCGAGGGCGCGTGGGGATCTGGGTGCTGCTGCCTCGTGTGTGTGTGTGCGTGTGCGTGTGCGTGTGCGTGTGTGTAAGACAGAGGAAGAGAAGGATCGTCAGAATGAGTTGGACAGACTTGGAGCGCACGCTGAGCGCCTGGCACATGGTGAGCGCTCCGTAGGTGCGAGCTAATACAAGTGACAACGATGGCCATAATTACTATTTTCAGGGTGTGCACGCGTGCGTGCCTGTCTGTGTCTAGGTGTTTAGAGAAGCAGGGGCCAAAGGTGGCAGCCCCAACTCCCCAGCACTTGAGACCCAGGAGAAAATGGGGCTTCTTTCCAGAACCGCCCTGGGATCGCCTTGGAGGGGCCCCGACCCTTGGAGAGGCTGGTTCAGGGGAGGTGGGGGCTTAGTAGCTGGACCTCATTTTTGGGTCTTGGGAACAAAGGCTGCTTCTCTGAAGTCCAAGAAGGGGTGTGTGTGTGTGTGTGTGTGTGTGTGTGTGTGGCCGCCGGGGCGCAGGCCAGGACGATCGCCATTCATGGAGAAGGATGTTTGGGCCATTTTGCTGTCAAGCATCTTTTGATCCCCGGTCATGAAGACAGGCAGAAAAGAGGAACTACTTAATCTGTAGGCTGAAGCTTTTCTTTAATAAGCTTTTATAATAGAAGTAAGTATGACTTCAGGACTTGAAAGGGTTTTTAAAATTTTTGTATCTCTTCTAAACAATACATGTGTAAATTTAACTTGATAAAAAAATTGTACTTCTGGTGAGAGCATTTTAATTTCTGTGGTTAACACTGTATGTTAGACTAGGGGAAAAGTGGCTGTCTGGGAGGGTTCTGACCTTCATCTTATATAAATGTTGTGTTAATGTCGCCTGGTTTGCAGCACTTTGTAGAAGAACGTTATTGGAAGTTTTAAAGGCCAACTAGACACCTACCTCTGCCTTAGAATTCTTAACTTTCTGGGCACATTTGAAGAATTGTTCCAGAGCACTGATTTTGGGTTTGCTCAGAAAAGTTTGTTTCTAGAAAACAAAAACCAAATTTAACAATTTGGTTTAAATGAAGCACAGGTGAGGAGCTTTTTCTACAAATCTTTTCATACTAAAATCTGGTTCATTTAAAGTTTGCATTATAATCTGTGACATTTTCCATCCCCCACAGCTGTTCTGCTGTTCATTTTGTAACAAGTATTTTTTCCCCCATTTTTCAGGTAAGGTATAGTTGATGTACAATGTCATTTAAGTTACTGGTATACAACGTAGTGACTCACAATTTTGAAAGGTTATACTCCATTTATAGTTATTAAATATTGGCTATATTTTCTGGGTTGTACAAATATCCTTGTAGCTTATTTTGTTCATAATATTTGGTTCCTCTTACCCTTAGGTTACCCCTTCCCCTTCCTTCTCCCCACTGGTAACCACTAGCTTGTTCTCTATATCTGTGAGTCTGCTGCTTTTTGTTATATTCACTAGTTTGTTATATTTTTTAGATGCCACATATAAGTGATATATAGTATTTGTCTTTCTCTGTCTGAGTTGTTTCACTTAGCATAATACCCTCCAAGTCCATCTGTTACTGCAAATGGCAGAATTTTGGTCTTTTTTATGGCTGAGTAGTACTCCATTGTGTGTGTGTGTGTGTGTGTGTGTGTGTGTGTGTGTGTGTGTGTGTATCACATCTTCTTTATCTGTTCATCTGTTGATAGACACTTAGGTAGCTTCCATATCTTGGCAAATGTAAATAATATTGCTGTGAACATTGGGGTGCATGTATCTTTTGGAATTAGTGTCTTTTCAAACAAGTATTCTTTAATGGGTAAGAAGTAAGTTCAGGTTGAAATTGAAACTCCTGGCCTTTCTTGTTTTTGCAGATGGTTAAATAGCTTACTTGTGGTTGGAAATGTTAATTAGTGACAATAACCAGTTTCACCAATACCTGTAAACTTTTACTGGGTGTGTAGTTTAAAGCTACACTATAATATCTGTATTTTTGTCTTGTCATTTTTAACTGGAGACTTTATAATCTGGAGCCTGTCTAAAGGCTTCTGTCCTTAATACGAAGTTGATCACTCTTTCGTTTAGTAAGCAATTGACTAAACTCCTATGGCATTGTAGATGTTCATTCTATTACTACCATTTTATTTGACACGAGGAACCCCCATTTTAAGCAAATCGTGTCCAGTTTGTGGATTCGACATTTGAATTGTTTAGAGATTCCAGAGTGTTCAGAGGCAATCTCAAAGTAGAGCTAGGAAAAGATTTTAAAAAATTCAGAATGAAGAGTAGATAGACTCTAACTTAAAGAGAAGGGCAGGCCCCCTGCCCAAGAATAGTCATCCAAGTTGAGCGGGACCAGGGCATTGGAACAAAGGCTGTCGTATGGACCCTCCATGCATTAAGGGGGTATAGGGAGCTTGCTTTTAATAATCCACGTTTCCCTGTCCAGCATGCTCCAGTGGGTCTGTTCTGCTTCCCCTAGGAAGCCTCGAGGGCTTTTGTGGGGTAACTGACCCGGCTGAGGGCAGCTCACGGAACTGTGGCCTGGCCATTCCAAAAGTCCATGGATCTCTAATCCCTTCCAAAGATTTCAGTCACTTAATCTTCGCAGCTCATACGCTGCTTAATGGGTGCTTTTGTGTTTTTGGTTCAGTTTCTGGATATACAGATAAATCATGGTACTTTAAAGCTAATTACGCTTAAAAAAACCAACAGGATGGGGAAGACTATTGTAGAAGTTTTATTATGGCATACAATTTAAAAACATGCAGAAGAGTTAAAAAAAAGAAAGAAAGAAAACTGGAAATCTACGATCCACATATAATTACTGTTAATATTTTGGTGTATTTTTTCCTGGCATTAAAACCAAATTCTATATGCTTCTAAACATTGGCCAAAATTATACATATACATATATATACACACACACACATATACACATACATACATACACACATATGTATATATACATGTAAATCTGTCATTTTGTATCTTTTTCATATAAAGGTTACATTATGAATATACCTATCATTTCACTGATATTGTCATTTTAAATGACAATTTTATATTCTATTATGTGGATACATTATAATTTAACTATTTCTCTGGCAGATTCTTGGGCTTTTCCTTTTATTTGTGCTTTTGATGTTCTTTCCATTTTGATAAAACACCACTGATTGATGGTAATACATATTTCTGAAACTTAGCTCTTAGAAAGTGGCAAGAGCAGGGAGGGTACAGCTCAAGTGGTAGAGTACATGCTTGGCATGCATGAGGTCCTGGGTTCAATCCCCGGTACCTCCTCTAAAAATAAAGAAAGAAAGAAACCTAATTACCTCCCCCGCAACAACAAAAGTGGCAAGAAAAAGTCTAACTTCAAGGATATAAAGTAGGAAAGGATGCAGTCCTGCCTCAGTCCTTTCAGTCTCTTAACTCACTCTTAATTATCTCTTATGCCATTTACTTGTCTCTGTAACACAATAATTTGCAGTTTATTTACCCCACCAAAGTACGGGCTTCTTGAGGATCACAATGTGTGTCTTAATTTTGTTTGAATCCCTTTAATGGCCAGCATGTCAAAGATGTTCAAAGTATTATTTTGGGGGGAGTATATTTCAGGGGCCACGTGGGAACCCAAGTCCTCTGGGAGATGTAAAATGACAAATCTTGATCCAACTGACTCCTCTTACCTTTTTACTGTGGAAAACTTCAAACATGTACGGAAGTAGAAAAATCATGTAACAGACTTCCATGTGATCTTGTCCAGTTTCAACAATTGTGAACACTGTTAATTTTGTTTCTTCTATCTTTTCCCTCCCCTCACTTCAATCCTCATGGATTACCCTGAAGTACATCCCAGACATTAAAGCATTTCATACCCCTGTGTTTTGGAAGATGAATTGACCTCCAAATTTACTGAAAAGGGCATGTTCCAGGAGGCTGAGCAGAAGGAGGTGGGTTTGCTGGGAGGCTGTGTGACAGACATGCCAGTGATCTGAGACGCGACTCTAACTGGTTTGCCTTTGACCCTTAGCAGGTTGGCTCTCTGGCTCACCTGTCTGTCACCTGAGGAGCTTGGCGAGGTAATCCACAAGCTTCCTTCCATCTTACTTTATTCAAGCTGAGGTCTGACTTTTAGTCTAATGTGGTAGTTCTCAAATGTAGTTGCTGGACCAGCAGCTCTGGCATCACCAGGGAGCTTGCTCAAGATGCAGATTCTCAGGCCCTGCACCTAGCCCTCCTCAGAAGCTCTGGGAAGGGGGGGATTGCCCAGCAGTCTGCAGTTTAGCAGGCCCTCTGGGTGATTCTGATGAACAGCCAAGCTTGAGAACCACGAATCTGTGAAGGTAGCCAAGAGGTCTATAAGCTTAAAAGAAGAAGAAGACGAAAGAAAGACACAAAAGCCTGCTGGAAATTGTGCATTCACCCATCAGCAAGCTCAGTAAGTCACTCCAAAGTCAGCTTCTTCCTTTCATGCAGAACGGTGTCAATGGTGAAGTGACTGTGAGATCTTTTGTTGATCAGGATCTCTGATTGACAGTTACAGTTCTTGACTCAAAAAGATTTGGGAAAGAAATTATTAGGTAAAATCTTCCTGAACGAGGTATATGTAGGCAATTTTCATAAAAAAAAAAAAAAAAAGGAAAGGTTGAGAACCACTTCATGAGACACACCTCATTTACAATTACGTATTTATTTGTTTGATGTGTTATCTCCCCTGAAGCACATGGGGAGTCCTGGGAAGGGTCAGGTCTCTTTTGCTCACTGTTTTGCCCCAGCACCAGCACAATGGCTCCCAGAGTACGTGCTCAGTAAATATTTGAAGGAAGAATGAACTTTTGTTCTTTAGGGAACTTACAGAACTCTGGAGAGAGCCAAGCCTAATACTGGCAGAAACAATTAGGGAATAATTAAGGGTTCTATTCTGAGGTCTTGACTTCAGTGTAGGACAGTTTGAGCTGGAAGGTTGGTTAGATTCATATTTGCCAAGTAAAAGTATCTGGTATGTGCTTAGCACTGTCTTGGACTCTGGGAGAAGTGTGGAGGGCAATACAAGAGAAAGGTGAAACAGGGAGCTCATATGAGAGTATTTCATTGACTCACAACTACTTTGCATTCCAGTGCTTTCAGGCACAAGAGTTGGCTGAATAAAATAATTATTACCATAGCCACCACAATCCTTGGGCATCTACCATGTAGGAAGTGTTTTATGGGAATCGCATAAATATGTTTTCTCCGATGTGAACTAATTGGTAAATCCTGAAATTTTGTATTTTAACAAAATGAATTAAAAACCTGTTGATATCTTCACTTGCAAAGATAAAAAACAGAGTTAGAAAATTGTTTCCAAAATTTAAAAATCTGCAGATATGTTGGGCTGTAAAGGTGACACATATTTTAGCAACAAAATGCCATCGTTTATTTAATACAGAAATATTTAGTGAGTGTGTACTGTGTGCCAGCTTCTAGTCTAAGTGCTGGAGATCCAGCAGTGAACAGAGCAGGCAATTCCTGCCCTCATGGAACTTACATTTTAGTGGTAAGATTGGCAGTGAACCTGTGTGCTGTAAGTGAAGGTTAAATTTTCTTCTCAAAATGTTGGTTTGAGAGCAAATTCAGTCAGTGCGCTTGATCAAGAAATCCATATTAAATGCTCACTCTGTACCGTTGCACGTTGCGTTGCATCAGGTGTGGTGGGGGGACACGCAGGGTGTGAGCTGCCTTCCAGGGGCAGTTTGTCAACTATGGGCATATAAAGTATTGCTGCTACCCTTACTAAAGGCTACAGTTTAGAAGAAGTAGTATTTGGGCTGGGGTGTTTGGGAACATAGAGGAAATGAATCTGATTGAGAACAGGTAAGAGGAGAAAGGAGCAGTTAGAATTTGTCCTAAGCTCAAGTACCTTACATGGGCCACCTCACTAATCCTTACTCAGTGAGGTGAGTATTGTACCTATTGTAGAGATGAGGAAATGGAGGTGCAGGAAAGCCAGTGGACTTGCCCAAGATTACGTGGGCAGCAAGTGGTGGGAAACCCATTTTTATCTGACTCCAAAGTGGGAGTGAGGGCTGGATAGAGCCAGGCTGAGAAGATGGACTTATGAGGGTCTGAGGGCACCCGCAACACTAAAACCATTTCCCCTGATGTACAGACTTATGAGAGGTTAGAGTTATAAGGTATCTTCTGGATCCTCTAGTTTGGTCCATGGACTAACTACGTTAGCATCACTTGTGAAATTGTTAGAAACGTAAACTGTTGCGTCTCTCCCAGACCTTATCAATTAGAATCTTTGATGAATCTGTTACCGAATGCAAGTTCATGTGTCTGATGCACCGTGAAGCCAAACAAACTAAAAGGTTGGCGTTTGGAGCAGAGAAAGGTTTATTGCAGGGTGGAGCAAGGAGGACAGGGTGGCTCACGCCCAAGAAAACCCCAAACTCCCTGAAGGGTTTCAGCGAAGCATAAAGGCCAGGTAAGGGAGGAGGGCCCCGGGGTATGTGTTCAGCTCCTGCACAATTCTCTAGTTGATGCTGAGGTAACAAGGCAGTGAACACTATCAACCCCTAGGCACCAGAAGGTCTGGGGGCCATGTGCTCTCAATCATCAAGTAGTTAATTTTCTTCCCTTTGGTAACGGTTTTTAGCATCTGAAAAACTCAGGAAATATGCATGAGATACTATTATCTGGGTAGTTCAGAGAGGAGCTACCTCAGAAGCTATGGGGGAGGGGTCTGACCCTGAAAGTCCCCACAGGGACTCGGTAACAAATCTGGGTTTTCAAAAGTTCTCCTGGTGAGTCTCATGCATCCTGAAGGGTGAGAAGGACCATTCTAGAAGCTATTCTAGAGCTGCCCTGGCAAGAGGCCATTGGAAGGGATCTTTGGTCTAGGAATCTGGAGTCCATTCCAGACAAAGCTGCTAACTTCCAGCTTCCTTCCTCAGACTTGCCTTTAGACGATGATAATCCTACACTTGTTTAAATGGGGGTGCTCTGAGTGGCTGTAGGACTTCCCATCGACCTTACCCTGCTGGTATTCATAAGCTAATGGAGTGTAGTTAAGAGCTGGTTGTCTGGAGTCATGTGGACCCAAGATCAAGTGTGAACTTGGCTACACTTGGGCAAGTGACCTAATCACCTCTAGGTGTGTTTCTTCATCTGTAAAATGGGATCAGTAGTAGTAAACACCTTGTAGAGCAGCGGCAAGGATTCGGTGTGTTACATGTCAGGTGCTGGAAACACTGCCTCGTACGTAGAAAGAGGCCAAACTACTTCTTCCTCCTCCTCTTTATTAGTGTTATTGTATTATCGCCCACAGCCTGTCTTCGGGCCTGAACACAGTGGTGCTCACTTTCCACTGCCACCCACACTTCTTGCTCAGTCCCTGTGGTGTTTGCACTGGGTCACCCTGTGACCTCTCGGGTCCCCTCGTGTGATGGGGGCTGGTGTGCATGGGGAACCGGACCTCTACCATCATCTGCATGTCTCACCTCTTTTTCTTTAGAGATGTTGCCTGTGAGTTGTGTTCTTTGAGCATCGTAAGCGGGAAGAAGTTGGTGGTTTTGCACAATTGGTCGCTGTCATTCACGAAGCCCCTGCTTCACGTGAGCGTTTTACATCATCCCTGAGCCTCACCACAGCCTCAGAATCTGAGGCCCAGAGATGCACCTACTGGGTGGAACCATATGAAATCGATATTTTTGTAGATCAAAATGGTGTAATGGCAATTTTGTATGGTTTAGCCTAATACTTTTATCATACCAGGTAATTATTTTTCAAGAACTTAAAAAAATGGTCCTAAGGATATTTTCTTGCTTCTTCTGATCAAAATATTACCCAAAAGGACACATGGAAAAAACTGGGGTCCTGCACTTTCCCAAGCACTTCACGATGTACCTTATGAGGTGGGTGCTATTATCGTCACCCTCATTTATAGGGGGAACTGAGGCACAGAGACGTTAAGGAGCTTGTCCAAGACCACATGCCAGAAATTGGCAGAAACAGTGTGGACACAAACCTCCTGGGCGCAGAGACTGAGCTCTAAGCCTCGTGTGCATCAGTCTCCTGACTCTCAGGATAAGGGTCTTTTTCCCAAATAAGCAGGATTTTCGCTGCTGTGGAATTTGGACAAGCCGGGGAAGGAAGGGCCCAGCCTCCCTGAGCACCTCCGTGAATCTGTGTTCCCTTTCATCTACTTTTAGCAGCAACCTTGTGATGTAATGATCGCCCCGTTTTACAGATAAGGAAAACCAGCTGAATTTCAAGCCTCCCGCTGTCTGACTGCAGAGCTCTGCCTGTCCTTGTCCCGGGTGGTTCTTCTCTTTCCTTTCACTTCTCTTCTGGTGGAGTTGCTGCCATGGTTATTCTCAAGAATCCAGTTTCTCAACCTCCAGCTCTTGCTCTGTTGAGACCCAGCACTGGCCCCTGACTGCTCTCAGCTCACAGGGACGCAGCTGCCTCTCAGGTTGGGGCTGGGGTCACCAACAGGGTCTTCTTTCAGTGATTTGATCATCGTGGAAGAGAACAAAAGTGCTTTGTTGGGATTTTAACCCCCTTGGTTTATATGTATCTGAGGTCAATTACACAGGTGAAAGGAGTAGGTTCAGATGGGGCCATTGGACGTGCCCTTCTAATCCCCATTAATATTGTATGAAGCTTAAAAATTCCCAGAGAGATTTCTGATGCAGCGACAAGGGCAGGGAGCATCTTCCCCAGCCCTGTGGCCACACTCCAGTGTCTGATTAACAAAGTAAGCCGTCTGGACAAGAGCTCTCTCTCCTGCCCAGGTAGCAGCGTCATGGCAAGTTGCTCACAAGAAGAGTATCTTTTTTAAAATGCTGATTTATATTTATTTTAAATTAACATTTTAATTTTGAGATAATTTTAGATTCTTACAACATACAGTTGTAAGAAATAATCCAGAGCTCTTTTGTACCCTCTATTCAGTTTCTCCCAATGGTAACATCTTGAAAAACTATAGTACGATATTGCAACAGTGATACAGTCAAGATACAGAATTGTCCCATTACCATGTCTCTCTTGGGGCCACAGCTGTTTCCCTCTCACTCTTCCAATCACTTGTCCCTGACCCCTGGCAATCACTCATCTCTTCTTTAGTTCTGTAATTTTGTTGATTCAGGGATGTTATGAAAATGGAATTATTTAGTGTTTGATCTCCTGAGATTGCTTCCCCCACCCTCTGCCTGAGCATAATTCCCTGGAGATTCATCTCAGTTCTTGTGAGTATTAATAGTTCATTCCTTTTTATTGGTGAATTGTATCCTAAACCTATGGATGTACTACAGTGTAATCATTAACCTGTTGAAAGATAACCTGAATTGTTTCCAGGTTTTAGCTGTTACAGATAAAACTAGTGTTGACGTTTGTGTACAGGTTTCTGTGTACACATAACAGTTAATTTCTATAGGATGAATATTCAAGAGCGCAACTACTGGGTCTCATGGTACCTGCACGTTCAATTTTCTAAGAAACTGCAAAACAGTTTTCCAAAGTGGCTGTACCATTTTACATTCCCACCAGCAATGTATAAAGATCCAGTTTCTCTGCATTCTTGACGACATTTGGTACTGTCATTATTTTTTATTTTAGACATTCTGATGGGTGTGTAGTGATATCTTATGGTCAGTTTAATTTGTATTTTCTTGTTGGCTAATGAAGCTGAGCATCTTTTCCTCACTTACGTGCTTTCTGTTTATCCTCTTTGGTAAAATGTCTCTGTCTTTTGCCCCCCCCCCCTTTTTTTTACTTTCAATCTATTTTCATTATTTATTTACTTATTTTATTGGAACATAGTCAGTTACAATGTGTCAATTTCTGGTGTACAGCATAATGTCCCAGTCATGCATATATATACATATATTCATTTTCATAATTTTTACTGAAGGTTGTTATAAGATAATGAATATAGTTCCCTGTGCTCTACAGCGGGACCTTGCTGTTTATCTATTTTATATACAGTAGTTAGTATCTACAAATCCCGAACTCCCAATGTATCCCTCCTCCTTTCTTTTAAGATTTTAAGAATCAGTGCTTTTTATTGTCATGTCAAATATACTGGGCCACATAAGTGCCTACAATTTGTACAATAAACTTGAGATGCTTGTAGAGCTGATTACAGTCAAGAGATCTGTAAGGACACTTCAGCTTAGGGATACTGGGGGTCAGGACTTGGCAGTGGAGGGAGTGAGAGGCAGGGCTCGGACGCTCTGGGTGGGAGGCAGAATTCCTCTGGAGTTTTGCCACTGCTATGCAGCTGGGCAGCTTCCTCTTTTAGGCACGGGTAGTGACGCTGGGTGTTCTGGGTCAACCTGGGGCACGCTGACCTGCGGGTGGAATTGACCTTGTGGTAGGCATGGGCATGGCTGGGTTAGGTTCCCACTTTGTCTCTTCCGTCAGCTGCAGCCCGGCCTGATCTCTTGTGATTTCAGCTGTTGGCTCCTGTGCTGTTTCCCCCACCCCAACACCCAGGGTGACCTCCAGGAGCTGGCTGTCTCCAAACTTGTGTCTAGAACACGCAGAACTCTAGGTGCAATGGAAGTGTGAGATTACATTTTTTAAATCGTTGTGATTAATCATTGTAGACTGACTATACTTCACTTTAAAAATTGTTGTGATTATTTTTAAATGTTTTGCATTGTTCTGCACACATACTCATTGGAGAAAAAGTAGCTAGCACAGTTCAAGGGGATTTATCTGTAATCCCCATACCCCGAGATAATCCCTGTAAACACAAAATTATTAATTTGGGAAGGAAGATTGTTTGGTTTGGTGGTTTTGGGGTGTTTTTTTTTGTTTTTTTTTTTGTTTTTTTTTTGCTCATTTCTTTTACCAGCTGGGCTATGAAGATAACAAAGCTAGTTTGGGAAAACAAAAAAAAGAGAAGAAATTGTTCCCCCGTTGGCTGAATCTGGAGAGGTTTTGACACTGCTGTCCACACTGCAGATGGGGCCTGTGTGTGTGAGTGCAGAGGTCAGCACCAAAAGGTGGGAGCCCAGAGGCAGGCTGGGGCCAGTACTGCCAGAATGATCTTTTGTTTCCACTGCTCAGCTGTCCGGGATGATGGCTGAGGACATCAAAGACATGTCTAAACCCTGTCATCTGGCTCTGTCCTTTGCCCCGACTGTGGAAGAGGTCTCCCCACAGGGAGCCCTGGAGCGCAGATCCCGCCCCCCGCCCGCCCGGCTTCCATCCGGCTAGTAATTCCAGGCAAGAGCTGGTCAGTAATAGTTGCATTATCCATGTATATCCATCTCTGTCTTCTTCTGAGGAAAATTTATTTATTTACTAACCTGATTAAAAGAGTAAAAACTGTTTTCTTCAAATTTCAACTGTTATATGTGTGAGTTTCCAAAAACTTTACAAAACAGAAAAATACAAAACATAGAACTAATTCCTCTATCTAGAAACAACCATTGTTGTTGGCGTTTTGGGACATTCCTGCTGTCTTTCTCATGGACATCTCTAACAGAAATTTTACAAAAACTGCTATCATATGTCATGTAATTGTAGTATATGGAATATACACAATGTTCCTGTCAGTGTGCTAGGCTCTTTTAAGCTTCTCATTACTATAAATATTCTACAACACATATTTTGGTATCTGCAGAGCATTCTGTTGTGTATCATTTTTGCATAATTTCTTCACATTGTAGAATTGTTGCTTTAAAAAAATTAAGGTGGCAATTCTTGCCTTTTCTGATTAGAAAACAATTCCCATTGTAGCAAGGAAAACTTTGTGTATAAAATTACCTGCTTTGCTTATAGGAACTTTGTAAACTATCATTCAAGTAACAGATTGTTACTTTGTTAGTTAAAATGGTCCAGCTGCTTGGAAATGGTAACCGCTGAGACTGACTCAGTTTCCATGAACACATAGTGGGTACTGGACATCTTTACAGCAAGGGTTGCATCCTACTCAGACTTCTGACCACAGGGGCACCTCTGTGGGAGAAAGTCTGATGAGGGATACAGTAGATGGGTCCCTGGTGTATTTTTCTTAAAAAAAATTTTTTTAACAGATCATTTTCTTTTCTTCTTTTTTTTTTTTTGAATTTGTTTGGGGTATTTTGGGGGGGGTGATTAGGTTTGTTTGTTTGTTTGTTTGTTTATTTATTTACTTACTTACTTATTTATTTTTCATGGAGGTCCTGGGGATTGAACGCAAGATTTCGTGCATGCTAAGCACAAACTACCACTGAGGCTATACCTTCCGGCCCCCTCCACCAATGCCTTTTCCTAGGCCAACTTTTGGCTAAGAAACAATGAAGAGAGCAAGTATAGAGTCCTGGCAAACTAGTTTGAGTTCAATGTTAGCCTGTGATGTAAGAAATGTAATAGATCATGAGATGCCAGTTCACTCTGCATTTTGAGCTATGAGGTGACTTGGCTGAGATTCAGGGCTTAAGGTTGTGGTCCCATCTCGGAGTCCTCAGTCACACACTGTGACAGGCTGTGTCTCTGCGCTGGCCACACTGCATATCATTGTGTGTTTACCTGAGCGTTTCCCACTTGGATTACCCAGTTTTTGAAGACAGGAACCAGAGCCCCATCCCCTGAGCACCCATGGGACACCCACCGAGCGCTGCGGCCTCCTGACCAATGACCATGTTCAGTCCCTGTGATTCAATGGTGCTCCCTGTGACTCTGCAGTTATTCATTTAGGTCCTGAGCTCTTCTGAGTAAACTGCCACAGTGGTCGTGGGAGCTGAGAGGCAAAAGACTGAGGGCAGGCTGTCTTGTTTCCATGATGGAATTCTTTCCATGATGGGTTGCAAAGTATTTCAGACATGTTTCCTGAATTACTCCAAGCCAGTTCATTACAAAGGGAAGGTGCTTTTCGATTCTATCCTATATTATACTTTTACAAAAGAGAAACATAATTCTGAGATGTGTCCAACCGCAGACACATGTGAAGTACCTACTTCTACGTTGTACCAGATTTGCTTTGTTTTGTTTTCAGGAATCATACTCTTAGGGTTCCCTTTTTATTTCTGTTTGGGCTGAATGGATTATTTTTTAAAACTTATTAGAGCCTAGATTTCCATTTAAGTTTACAGAACCAGTGCAGCTTGGCACTTCCTCAGTTCATCTGTTTGCTCCTTTAATAGTTTACCTGAATAAAGGCAATAGTGACGAATATGATGAAAATATTTATTGGCCACAAACGTTGTATCAGATACTTCATCTGTATCTCCATCTACTTTACGTATCGTTTGATCTGTAGCACTTCATGTAGTGAAGGCTCACAGAAGTGGAATGAATGCATAATTAAATGACTGAGGGGGAGGTATAGCTCAAGTGGCAGAGCATGCACAAGGTCCCAGGTTCAATCCCCAGCACCTCCTCTAAAAACAATAAATAAATAAAGCTAATTACCTCCCCCCAACCAGGAAAAAAAAAAAAGATTGTAATGAGCCCACAGAGGGAAGTTTTGTTCTGTTTTGTTTGTTTTTAATTTTTATTTTAAATTTTTTCTTTTTTCTTGTTTATGTATTTTACTTTTTAAAATTTTATTTATTATTATTATTTTAGTTTTTTTTTTTTACAGAGATAAGTTTTATTGTCTCCATTTCACAGTTGAGGAGCAGAGACTGAGAAAGCCCCAAAGACAGGGTCATGCAGCCAGAAGGGGTCAAATTGTATTCAAACCAAAGTCAATCTGGCCTCAAGGCTGTGTTGGTGCCAACAAGCCATCCAGCTTCAGGCGGGGGCTGGGTGGGGGTGGGGAGTCAGGCTTCACAGGTGGTGCTGGGAAAGGAGCAGGAGGAGTGCTCACTGGAACAAGAGAAGATTTCCAGGGGATTAGGAGGCCACGTTGTGGTTGTGGGGGCCTCGTCTCCGTCCCTAGCTTGGATAGAAGTGTCACGCGTGGCGAGGTCAGAGCGGACCTCCCCAACCCCAGCAGCCTTGTAGTTGTGAGGTCGTTGGAAGATGTCATGTTCTCTTTTATTGGTTTCCTTGGAAATTCTCATTACCAATTTCTGTGGAAAAAGAAGAATTTAAAAAAAAAAAAAGGCTGCTTCTTATCCTCAGTAATTCCTGATGTGGTAGAACAATCAGAGACTCACCAACAAGCCAGGGAAAGTCAGTGCAGCAGCTGCTGCCCTTTATTATCTTAAAATTCTCTTTCAATCTTGATATACTTTGGCAGAAGGACAATATTTCCACCCAACTGTTAATTTTACT
Source organism: Camelus ferus (assembly GCF_009834535.1). Taxonomy (NCBI): domain Eukaryota; kingdom Metazoa; phylum Chordata; class Mammalia; order Artiodactyla; family Camelidae; genus Camelus; species Camelus ferus. The sequence goes on from NC_045710.1 coordinate 7,282,692, forward strand.
TCAGTATTATTTCTGCGATGCTCAATCAAAAACATTTCCAAATCTCTGTGTTATGTGTATTGAGTTTAGAGAAAGGCATGCAGCCATCAAGATCATGATCCATAATGGACACCGCAGCAGGATATTGATTTTGTCCTTGAGGAAATCCGATAACAAATCAATACGTTATAACACATGACGAAAGTGATCAAACTTGCAAACAGACATTGGAAGGCAAGCAGTGGTAACGGATGCTGCAGTAACTATTAAATTGGGGGAAATGGTAAAGTTTAGTGTTGGTCAGCCTTCAGGGTGGGCGCAGGGGGGCAGAGAGACAGAACAGTTCACTTGCTGCTCTGCAATGAAGCTGGCATCAGAGCTGCCGTGTCTGCTTATTGCTACAGTGGGTATTTACTGAGCATCTGCTGTGTGTCAGGCACCAGGGGCAGACTGATGAACCCACCCCTGTGGCCCCTGTGTGCCTGGGTATTCAGCTGGGGGAGCAGGGAGACAGTTTTTGTCACACAAGCACTAAATGAACAAGGAGGGATGCCTTCAGATGAGAAGAAAGTTGCAGAGAGGGAAGAAACCTGACCTAGACTGGAACTTGATCTGAAGATGACTTAGCAGTAACTGCAGTGCTGGCGGGGCTAGGGGTGGGGGTTGTCCTGACCCAGGAGGCGGTGTGAACATTGAAGGGCTCAGCCCTGTGACAAGTGTCTGCAGGGGAGGGGGATGTCTGGAGGGCAGAGATGTGCAGCCAGGCAGGCAGGTGGGGGCCTGCCCAGCCAACCTTTGGGGTTTGTTAAAGATGAGAGAACTTAACCACAGAGCAATAGGCAGCTGCTGCAGGGGCTTGAGGGGGTGGGGCGGGAGTGAGGCATGGTGGCCAGGTCAGTGGGCAGCCCGCCGACTCTGGTGCTTTCCAAGCTGCCTGTGAAAACTTGATGTTTCTGCAAAGCTTTCTTCCAGGCCTTTGAATGCAACAGCAGTGGAGCTGAAGGGGGCTGGGGGCCCTAGCCTTCTGAGTTTTCTGAGCTTGCTGTCAGGTAGTCTACCTGGGAACCTCCAGTGGAGATAGAGCCACGTGGACTGGGAGTCAGTTGCGAGCTTTTTCAGACAGTAGCCATGATGGGTGGTTCTAATGTTCCTTTTCTTTATTGCAAGACCTGTTACACTGCGAGAATTTGAGGCACTGAAGACAGTTAATGGGGTGACCCCTCCTCTTGCTTGTCCACATCCTCTCCGTTTGAAAGTCCAGCAGAGCCTCAGTTTTCTAAGAAACCTCCCCTATGTTTGCCTGATCTCTCTTTTCTCCTCTCTCCGAAGCGTATTGTCCACACTCCAATTTGGGGGAAAGGTAGTATTAAACGTAACAACATTGACACAGGTGAGCCCTGGCTCCTTGATGGCAGGAGGGAAAGGATTTACCCTGCACATCCCAGGTTTGCACACCTGTGGCCCAAAGCCCCTGGCGAGTGTCTGATGTGTTACACACACAGCTGGAGAGGAACCAACATCTGCTTCTTCCTTTGCTTTCCTCAGCTCCAGGTCTCCTGACTCCGGCTTCTTTGATGAGTCAAGGAACCAAATCAGAGGGTCAGAGGGTCTGATGTTCATAGATGCTGCAACTAAATTCAGATTTTCTGATTCTCCATCCAGGCAAAGAGAGGCAAAGAGAGGGGACCTCTTTCTTCCCTGTCTTCTTCCTTTCTTCTGTTGGTTGTGTGTGTGTGTGTGTGTGTGTGTGTGTGTGTGTAGTGGGGTGGGGGAAGCGAGGGGGCATCTGTATAGCGCCTCAAAGAGGGCCATCTGGCATTCCCTTCCACGAGCAGAAGTGAATGGAACAGGGGTTCATATCACTTCCTGAATCCCGTTCCCAGGTGAGTTTCAGGGCCTTGTTCTCTGGGCACAGACATCTTCTCAAGACTGTCTAGTGGATGTGACATTAGAAGATACACATCTGTGCCCTCGCCTTTGGGGTCATTTGGTAGATTAAATTAATTTGATCCTGAAAACGTCAAGTAGGAGAGGTGTGGGTGCCCACATGTGAGGGCCCTACTTTCTCCACAAGTGCGGGATGGCTGTGGTCTGTTTAAAAATAAATAGAAAATTTCCTTGTCCACATGAACACGCACCATGTACATCATAGAAATGGAAGAAAGCCTGTTCTGAAAATAGAACACGAACATGTGCGCTGTGGATATTCCTCTCTGTTTGATTCCTTAAAGTGGCAGGGATGGGAATCACACTGGCAGGATGTAGTCCCCGACTTCCTCGGGCTCCCTAGGGAAGCTCCGTGGACCGGGACTTCCTCACCTGGGCAGCGAGGAGTTGGGACTGGATGGCCCAGGTCCCGTCCAGCAGTGCCATCCCCTGTGGCCTGGGGAGGTTGTTTCTAACCACGATACTTTGTTGCATCAGCCTTTGCTTGAGTGTGGTTGCTGAGATTTCCTTAAGAGATGTTTTTTCTTTGTTTTTTTAATTTATTTTTTAAATTGAAGTACAGTCAGTTACAATGTGTCAATTTCTGGTGTGCAGCATAATGTTTCAGTCATACTTCTACATACATATAATTGTTTTCATATTCTTTTTCATTATAGGTTACTGCAAGATACTGAATATAGTTGGGATTTCCTTGAGAATTGTGGTTTGGGAGGGAGACGCTGTGTGAGCAGGCGGTTAACATGCAGCTGAGCCAGGGTGGAACCGTGCTGTGTGCAGATGGTTTCTCTGGGGACCGCGCCTGTGTTAATGGCCTGAGGGGAACCAGCCATGTTTTCTCATCGGGAAGGCCAATGATGACAGCCCCTTGGGCCATGAATCAAAGCTTCTCTTCCCACGATTGACAATCGAAGGCAGCCTTTCCCCACGTCCTCCCCAGATCTGTGGTATTTTGTTAATTAGGGGATGAGAAACCCGCTGTGGCAAACAGAGAACATTAGTGGGTTGCACGGTGTATTTATTAGTTTTCTGTCAGACCAGATGACTTTGTAATCAGTTAGGAATTGGAGGTGGCTTTCCCCAAAGTAGATAGAAATGATCGTATAGCCTCCCTCTCTCCTTCATTCTTTAGTAATTTGTTATGCTTAAATGCTGTGATATGTGCTGGAGGGAAGGAAGGTATGTGGCCTGGGGCTTGCAGCTTGGTTGGGAGAAGAGGGTAAAGCACCGTAAGGGATAATGTGCAGGGGGAGGGAGAGCCCTTCTGGGTGGAAATGTCTCGGAGAGCTTCGTGGGGAAAGGTCACCTGAACTAGTACTTTAAAGAGATGCACTCTGGGACCTGTGAAGGGGAAAGGACATTCCCGACGGAGGGAACAGTACAAGCACAAGTTTCTCTAAGATTACTCGGTATTAACTGAGTATCTTTGGTTCAGTTTACAGCCAGTGTTAACAGTGATGAGGTCCTCTGGGGTTTTCCATACAAACAAGGCGCTTTCATTCTCGATGTGGGCCAGGCATAGCTCTGCGCACTTTCTGATCATTGTCATTTCTACTCCTAACAAAAAACTTGGGACACACAGACCATTATCAGCCCTCTTACTGGGGAGTGGTAAGGGAAGTCTGAAGAGGTTAAGGAACTTCTGGAGAACACAGAGTATATGCAGCAGGTTCGAATCCAGGGCCCCTGACTCTCCATCCTTTATATCGGTGTGGACTGCTCCAGGATGGCGGACACAGTGTTGTGCCCTGTGGCAGAACGTGCTGGGGGCTGTACCACTTGGATTTTCAGGACTTTCAAGATCAGAGAGTCACCCACAGTAGCCATTGTCTTAAATGCAAAGTATTTGTCACTTTGCATGTTTTGTATGGATCAATGATGCTGATTTTGATACAAAATTGCACAATAATTAATAACTCATTTAATCAAGAAATTAAAAAATATGTACCAGCTTGGCTGAGTAGGTGCTGTAACAAGCATTGACATTTCCTCACGAGGAGTCCATCATAACCAGAAACTAATAGTAATTGCAGCAACAATGACCCTCCAGTGAGTCTCTACTCTGGTCTAGGCACTAGATCAGGTGCTTTTTATTTGACATCAATCAAGAAACGTGCATATGATAGTGAACATGCATGCCATGTTTTACTATTTTTAAGAAGTTGCCCAGAACTTGCAGTTCTGCGAAATTGGTGTCGTGGTTTCTGATACAGGCATCCCCGGGCATGGAGCTCCCAGTTCTACAGCCACTGGACCCCTGCTTCCCAAAGTCCCTCCTCCCCTCTGAGGGCCAGGTAGAGCCTGTCCTTCTCCCCGCTTGAAACTCATGACTTGTCGCCTCTGTCATCACGCTGGCCTTGGAGTGGGCGGGAGAAAGTCTGCCTTCTTCACTGAGTTATCCTAAGTGAGGATTCTGGCCCTTAATTCTTTCCATTAATTCATCAGAATTGGGGCTGTATTGCTTCTTTGTTTCTTTCTTTCTCTCTCTCTTTTGTTCTTTCTTTCTCTCTCTCTCTCTCTTCCTTTTTCTGTTTTCTTTTTTGCTGTATTTTAAATTACTATTTATTGAAGTATAGTCAGTTTACAATGTTGTGTCAATTTCTGGTGTACAGCACAATGTTTCAGTCATACAGACACATACATATATTCGTTTTCATATTCTTTTTCATTTTAGGTTACTGCAAGATAGTGAATAAAGATCCCTGAGCTGTATAGTAGAAACTTGTTCATATTGCTTTTCAATAACGTCTTGAAGAAATTATCCTAGGAGGGCTTTATAGTCTGGGAAACACAAAACCATACATGAGATACATTTTCAGAGGCTCTAGAAAGCTTCTAGCCCATTTCTCCAGTGGTGGAGGAGGCCTGCCCTCTTATCCTCCAGCAAGAGTGGGAGAGAGAGAGAGAAACAGAGAGAATGGCCATGAGCAGTCTCCCCGAGGCTGTCCCCACTGTCCCCAGTCCCATGCCCCAGGCCTGCTCTCCTAGTCCACTTTCCACCCCTCAGTCTTCCTTCTCCAGAGATTCTTGGCAGTTGGAATTTCTGTTTCCTCTGGGAGGGAGAACCCCACCCCCAGCCTTGTCCTGCAGCCACCCCTCCCCACTCCGTGCACTGGACTATTCCCCAGTCTTTATTTTCCAACAAACAGCAGCCCCCACGGGCTCTGTACGGAAGGGGCTTTTAGAGCATGGGCTCCCCCGTTTCCTTCACCTAGTTTTGGGAAGGCTTGCTTTCCCCTCCTTCCTGACATCTTTGCATGGCCACTCCCACTTTTATGTGCCTGAGCAAGAACACTCAATTCTTCCAGGAACAAACAGTCATTTCCCAGGATGGTGTAGACTAGACCCATATTTAGAATGGAAGAAAACAAAACCAGATAAAACAAAACAACCTTTCAAAGCCAACATAAACTGTAGACATTTGGCTTCAACACATTGAAGACCATATTGTTTTTTTCTAGATCAACACCATTTCACATCACTGTTTGCTGGGAGAGACTCTCCACTAACCATGACCCACCCAGAGTGTCCTTTGAGGTTGTCTTCTGAACACCAAGACTCTCTGCCTGAAAAGTGAACCCAGACTTTTCCCCTTTACCATTGGTTGACCAGAAATGACCATTTCCCTTAAGTCCAGAGGTTCCAGGGTCAAGTCTGCTTTTTTGCTTCTTCAACCTTTTATTATAGAAAATTCTAAACAAACATTAAAGAAAGGAGAATATTATCATGAGCCTCCACATATAGTCTGCCCTCCATTTCTGTGGGTTCCACATCCTAGGATTCAACCAGCTGCGGATTGAAAACATTTGGGAAAAAGAATTCCAGAAAGTTCCAAAACGCAAAACTTGAATCTGCTGCTCTGGCACTGCTTCCATAGCACTTCCGTTGTATTAGGATTATAAGTGATCTAGAGATGATTTAAACTCTATGGGAGGATGTGCGCTGGTTATATGCAAATTCTACACCATGTTACACAAGGGACTTGATCATCTGTAGATTTTGGTATCTGATGGGGGTCCTGGAACCAATACTCTATGAATACCAAGGGACAACTGTATGCATTTTCCATCTTAAAAATTTTTATCAGCAACACATAGACAATTTTGTTTTGTTTATCCCACCAACAGTTTTATTTTCCCTGCTGTATTATCTTAAAGCAAATCACAGATAAATCATTTTATGCAAAAATACTTTCGTGTGTATCTCTAAAGGTATTCTCTTTTCAAGAAATCATTATCACATCAACATAAAAATCAACAGTAATTCCTTATCATCCCAGATATCCAGTTAGTGTTTGATTTTCCCTGATGCTTCATTGACAGGTGTTTGCAGTTGATTTGTTTGTGGGAATCAGAATCCAAATGAGTTCTATGTGTTGTATTTTATTGATAAATCTCTTAGGGCTCTTTTGATTGATAAGTTTTCCCTTTATTTTTTTTTTCCTTGCCATTTATTTGTTAAAACCACCAGGACATTGGCCTCTTGCAGTTCTCTACTTTCTGGATTTTGCTGATTGCATCGCTGGGCTGTTATGTAGTATGTGCCTTTGTCTCTGTGTAGTCAGTAATTGGTAGTTTGATAAGAGAGGCTTGATCAGATTCAGGTTCAATATTTGGCCAGAGGTGTCAGTGATGATGTGAACCTTACATTGCATCACACCGGGAGGCACATCACATCTCTGATGGTCCCCCTTTGGGATGTTAGGATCTGCCAGTGCGTTCAGGGATTTACCAGCCTGATCTACCCATTAAAAAATTCCCCAAATGATGATGCGCTAACTTAGAATGCCTTCTTCATTTACTTGCTAGAATTCTTGTATAAAGGACTTTTCAATATCAATGACTCGGCTGTAGTCCGATTTATATGGGGAGGGCAGGAGGAGGGCTCAGCTCTTCACCCACCAGTTTTCAGGACAATAAGTTGGTTCCTAGCATCTTCCAAAGCCAACCAATGAGAGAGAGAGAGAGAGAAAGAGAGAGAGAGAGTGTGTGTGTGTGTGTGTGTGTGTTTTAGCATTATTATGAACATATGAATTTTTAACCTATTCAGTGGGCTCAATTCCCTGAAGTAATTATTTTTTTGGTGCTCAAATTGCCCACCTCTGGCCAATGTGAGCCCTTCCAGCAGGCTCCTGTAGGCTGGGCCAGGGGAGGCCCGGGTGTGGGGCTCACCTCCGCCCAGCAGTCTCTTTGAGAACAAAGCTTCTCCCTGGGCAGTGGCCTTGGGGCTCGAGACTCTGATGAAGGGGCAGCAGAAGGTCACTCTCTCTGCTTTCCATCCCACATTTTCCCAGGGTCAGAGCTTTTTTGGTGTTATACCATCATCTCCATCTGAGCTGAGACTCACAGTAGTTAAATTTTCCCCAAGATGATAGCCAGTACAAGGGGAGCTGGAACTCCAACCCTGAGAATCCAGGAAGGAGTGAGACCAGGGCAGGTGATGGCATGCCAGGTGGAGAGGAAAGGCCTGGAGACAAGACAGAAGGGTGAATTCAGGGCAGGGTCAGCTCGAAGCAGGGCAGAATGAGTGTGGAGTGTAGAAGGCAGGAGGAAGTAGACCTTGGAGAACCTGGATGCCTTTCTGACCAGGAATCAGATGAAATCTGAAAGCAACTTGGATGGAGGAGGGGCAGCCAAGGGTTCACACGGCGAGCCGCCCTCCTCCTCTTCAGTGTCACCTTTGCTCCTGATACCGCCCCCTGCAGTGCTCCTCCTGGTCCATTGCCTCCTCTGCACCCTCCCATCCCAGTCTCTCGGGAATAGGCACCCTTCCTAATTAGTGAGCCCACATCTGGTCTAAAACAAGTTCTCAGCTCTAAGCTGGGGTAATAACAACAGTCCCATCCCTTAGGATTGTTGTGGGGATCAGATGAGGTATGACACCGCAGGTGCAGAGCCCAGTGCTGGCCCAGAGTCAGGACGTCCACAGACGGGGCCACTGCTCCCTTCGTGAGACTTTTCCCCGCCCGTCGCTCTGGCGTTTGTGTTCCTAGGGAAAAAACTTGGTTCTGTCTCACTTGCTCTCTGTTACCAGGGAGTTTCTAGCCTGCAGCTGCTGGAATTTCCAGGGCACAAGGCAATGGAGTTATCCTTGAAAACAGTACCAGAAACCCAAAGGCTTTTTTTTTTTTAATTGAGATGAAATTTATATGACATAAAATGGGCCATTTTAAAGTGAAAGATTTAGCGGCATTTAGTGCGTTCCCAATTCTGTGCCACTGCCACTTCTAGCAAGGCGGTCTTTAAGTTCTTTTATTTTCATTTGAAAAACTTTTGGGAGGGGACACAAGTACTACATTTCTATGGCTCAGAATTAAACTTTTGTCTTGTTTTTATTTGTTCTCCCCACCTTTTTTTGCTACCTCAGGTGGCTGACCACCCCTTGCTTTGCAGCCGCTTGGACAAATAGCATTCTGGCCACATTAAGAGGCCCACAGACCATGCACCCTTTCCCCCAGGCACTCTGTCAAGCCCTGGCTTCCATGGAGGAACTCATTTCTTAGAACCATCATTCAATTAATTAGCACTCGAAGAAAGAAATGATCATTTTTATGAAGGTAGAAAATAATTTTAAAAAATCAAAGGAGCAACTCTTCCTATAAATAAAAGTGAATCCACTCAACAAATATTTATTGAGTGAATACTATGTGCTATGCCCTGGGTATTTAGTAAGGCATTAAACAGACACGACTCCTGCCAGGATTTTCTTGGCGGCATTGGGGCACCGGGAGATTTGCTTGTTTCATAAGGCTTTAGAACAAAATTAATCTTGAGCGTCTAAGGCCGAGGATTGTTGAAAAGCACCTCGGTTTGCTGGAAGGGCGCGGTGAGCTGGGAGTCGATAACCTGGATTCGGATTGTCTGCCCCATCTACCATCGGAGGGGTGAGGTGTCAGCCCCTGAGCCTCTTTCCCCATGTGATCGATGACCCGAGGCTGGATCCAAGGGGTCCTCCCTAGAACAGAATGAGAGAAAGGCCGCTTCCCAGCAGCCCCCGAGGCGTCTAACGCAGCTCAGCTAGTTTCATGCTTTACTTAAGTGAATATGATTTAAGGTTTATGCACAAAGATAATCAGGTCAAAATGACCCTCCTTCAGTTGCTGGAGCCGCTTGGGCAAAGGAACTTGGGAACCGCGGGAAGATGGCTGTGGAGTCTTTCATCACGCCGTCTGCCCGGGAAGGGACAGCTGGATAAAGTCGGAGCTTCTTTGTTCTGGAGCCGAAAAAAATGTTGCAGAATAATAGGCTTGTTATTCATAAATGAGATCATATAAGTGGGCAGGGCATGGTTCCAGAAAGCTCTACAAATTCATCAAATCTTTTCTCTTTAATTTTCCAAGGAAGCACAGGTTTTTTTGCCCATTCTGGGGATCGGTTAGCTCACCTCCCTGGCAGAGTGGTGGGCATTTTTAACTCGGTCCCAGTGCGGAAAGAGGGCCTCTGTGTCATCCTTGAAGGATTGCAGTCTGAGAACTGAAAGATGGGCTTCCCAGGGAAGGGAGTTTTAAGCGGGTCGGCCATTGAAATTAATTTGTCCAGGAGCAACATTCAAGATCTCTGCCACAAATTGGACTCTCTGAGTCTCTAGCCCAGTACTGGGGCTCTGAGGGGACCTCTTAGTCACCCTTCCAGGCCCACTTCCTCCAGGAAGCCTTCCCTGATCTTAGCTGAGAGAATTTTCTCCCTTTCCTGAGCTTCTGTAGCCCTGGCTTGGAGTTTTATTGAGACTCACCCAAACCCCCAAATTAGCAGGAACATCCCATTTCCCAAGCATTCTAATTCATTGAGGGTTCTCAGTCTTGCTTTAAAAAAATAAGAACAGTGGCTTCTTTATAATACTTCACACTTACTTAGTTTTTATGAAATAAACCAATGTTTATGAAGTCCTTTCCTTGGCCTGGCTTTTCTGGATACTGAGGGTGACGTGTGGTCTGGGCCTCCTGGTCTGGCGTGTCCGGCTGCACTCACGTGTGCTGTAGCAGGACTAGAGGCAGCCACATAATTTGTGGTTTCACTCAGCCAATATTTTCCAAAGAATAGCCTGGGCTGGGCACTGAACTGGGCCCAGGAGCCCAGGAGCTGGACAGGCCCTGGTCTCTGCCCTTAGGAGCTCAGAGACTAGAGCGAGGAAGACGGATCTCCTTCTTACTCTTTCCAAGAGGAGTGGAAAATAACTCCGGGGAGTTCAGCTGGGTAAGTTTGAGAGGGTGGGGGTGGGTGGAGGGAGCCTGGGTCTACACAGCACAGACAGTGGGAAATAAATGATGTTTCCAAGGCCTAGGACGCAGAGGGTAAGCGGTTAACATCGCAGGCCGGATGTGTAGGTGCCACCTGCTGCACTAAGCTTGTTCCCTATGGTTCTCCTGTAACCCTCTAAGCAGGTGTAGGTGTTACCATATGACCTATTTTACATTTGGGAGACCTGAGAATTCGAGAAAATGTGTTGCTTTCCCAATGTATCTACTGCATTGTTGAGCTTCTAACTCACCAACTGGAGATTCTGATTCTAAATCCTGCCCCCGTCCGGTGGGTGTCCACCTCTTTGCTGACATACCACCTCCATATTTCTATTATCAAATGTCAGTGTTGTGTCTTCAGATGTATGTGCTGTTTGGCTGCTTTTTCCAGGAGAGGGTTGGACCACGGAAAGGCTTGTCGAGGAAAAGGGGAACAGTGTTGATTACAGGGGTCTCACTAGAGGGAAAGAACTGGAATGAACTCTTTGGAGACTTCAGTTGGGCCAAAGCAGTGTCACTGAAATTCTGAGAAATCACATACTGAATACAGAGACCAAGAGGCACTCGATCTGCACAACCTCTTTCCATGCTGGGACCATTGTTCCTTCCCTTTGTGATAGCGCTTCTCATGTATTGATTTTGTAATACAGCATTTTGCCCTGTTAGGTTGTGAGTTCCTTTGAAGTTGAGAGCAGATGCCATCCATGTCTGTATACCCAGTGCCTAGCCCTGTGCTTGGCCCAGAGAAGGTACTTAAGAGCTGCTTGTTGGATCCATCCATCTACCCACTCAACCGTCTACCCACCCACCCATCTATTGATCTGTCCAACCATCCATTCATTCATCCATCTATCCAGCCAGCCAGTTACTTATCTACCCACCCATTCACTTATCCATTCATCCATCTGCCCATCCATCATCTCATCCCTCCATCCATCCATCCACTCATCTATCTACCCAGTGCTTCATTAGGTGTTCTCCAAGCAGTACAATGGCCTGGCATTATGATCAATACTGAGGTAACAGAGATTCAGTCAGATACAGACCGTACTCTCAAAGAGCTCAGAGTCTAAGGATAATGAGAAGAAAATGTGGTAAGTAGAAAAGAAATGACTGAATGAAGACTCTATTATCACTAAGCCTGGGACTTTCCAAGAAGATGATGGGTTATTTCTTTATCCTGAATGATGTAGATATGAACGAGGCAACCTCTCCCTCTCCATCCCGCTTCCCTTGTATCTCAGCCCCTGTGAGGTTTTCTCTGGCACCATCTGGCTCCTTCCTCTGCGGGAAGCCCTTTGAGACGTGAGGCTCACTGCAGGAGCTGCCTGCAGAGGGGCGGGCAGGGGGCACTGACCTGGTGGCTTCAAGGTGGCCGTATCGCCATCCCCTCCTGTGTCTCCCCCAGAGGAATGCTGCCCGAAAGGACAGAACAGATGTTCTCTGGGCAGAGTGATCACTCACCAGTCCCTCCTCTGGGAACAGGAGGTGACAGCACATTTATCTGCGAGTGGAGGCTGTATCCTCTGACATTGTTCTTGATTCATCCATCCGACTAGCGTTTGGTGAAACACGTCAGACTCCTGAGGGGCGGAGTAAATTCGTTCACCTTCTCCAATTGTGATTGGAGAAGCCACGTGGAGATGCTTAGGGAGGCTGACTTAGCCTCGCAGGACAGCTCGCCGGGCAGGCTTTGGAGCACAACCCAAAGGAAGCCTCATCAAAGCTCAGTGGTCTGTTATTTTCAAAGGGTCCCAGCAAATCTGGGTGTTTGAAGTAGAAAAGCGGGGAGGACCTATCTTGCAGGACTGGGTGGATTTCACATCAACAGCAGGACCAACATTGGCTGTTTTCAGATTTGGCTGTCCCACTGGTGACCCCGAACGAGTCCGGTCCACCATGAACTCATCATCGTCTCCCTGTCCCAGCTTCTCCTGAATGTGCTGATTCCATCCTCCGGAACTTGGGCTTCTTTCCTTCCTCCACCACCTGGTGATCATCGGGTGCTGGAGATTCTCTGTGATCCTCCATGCTTATGTTCTCTTCTCTCTCTCCCTGTGACTGCTTGGGGGCAGGTCCTCAGTTTCTCTCTTTGGACAGGCCTGTGCTGGCTGGTCACATCCCCACCGCTGCATCCGCGGTGCTTCCAAAACCCCAGTCTGGTCACATCACTCGTGGGCTTCAAGCCCTGCTGTGCTTTCCCGCTGGGACACAGGGGCGATAAGAACCTCTTCTTACCTGACTTCCAGCTGTAATGGGGAGAGGGGCCAGGCAGACAGAGACCAGGGTCCCACCTTTATTTCTGCCAAGGCTGTTGGCCTGTGTGGTTTAAGGGGTGAGCTAAAAGGCCTGGCTGATTCCCCCTGCCTGCCCCACCCCACACTAGACCTTGGGGTGGGTGGGGGTCCATATAAGGGAAAGCTTCACACCCATGGTGTCCAGGGAGCTGCGTCACCAGGAGAGCAAAGGGGACAGTCGCCAGTGTGGACAGGCTTTCCCTGGGTTATTTCTACCTGTGGAGGAGAGAGCAGTGGGGGCTGTCGCCTGAAGGGACAGGTGTCCCCTCCTGCAGAGGGAGGAGCGCGGGGAGGGCTGTGAGGCTGGGAGTGTTGCTCCGGGGAAGCCCTTCCACCTGGGACTCCAAAAACAGAGCCCAGGGCTTTCCTAACATCACCTGTGGAGTCAAGTCTGCGATCCTTAACACAGGGCTTTCCTGATCCGGGCCTGCTTAGTTTTCCAGCTTCCTTCTCTGCTGATGTGCCTAGAAGGTTCTCTGTCGCGTGCAGTGTTACACCTGGAAGATTAAGGTTGTGGGTGGATGGCAGGGGTCGTGTCCTGGACCCCTCTGCCCTCTGGACCTCCCGCCCCTGCCTTGCAGCAGCATCAGCCCGCCCTCTTTCTCTGTGGTGCTCCGGCCTCTTGCTCTCGCTGCCCCGCATCTCTCCGCTGGGCTCCCTCCTCCCTAACCCAGGCGCCAGCTCGTCCTGCTGCTTTGTGTGGCCTCCCTGCTCCCGGCTGGGCTGCGTGCTCTACCTGTGTTACTCACGACGTGTCCCTACAGTGTGTCTTCCACGAGAGCCAGCATTCTTCAAGGGCAGGTGACATCTTATTCATTCTCCCACCGCCCTACTCCAGTGCCTCATACAGTGCTTGGCACTTAGAAGACTCCGAGCAAATTTTTGAATAAATGAATGGATCACATATCTTTTTATCACATATCATATTTAAAAGAGAAATGCTCTTGATTTGAGGGTGGACTGAGGTTAGCCATTAGGAGTGAGTTCTTAGATGTGTGAGCCGGGAAGACGGTGGAGGAAGGCGTTAAAGGACGAGTTAGAGGCGGTGCTGGGGGCAGAGCTGGGATGCAGAACTCAGCCTTTCAGACTTCTCTGACTCTTGTGGCTGTCCCTAAATTCCTGTAGAACCTGGCCTATTCCTCCCATTTTGGCATTAAACTGTTTACCGTCTGGTCTTGTCCCCCAAACATGCCAATCTTGGCCCCTTGGTATGTCATGAGTGCATGGTGACCCCCCCAGGGTAGCTGCGTGCCTTTCCTAGACAGGTGTTTGTGCCTGTGACAGTGACACCTGGGCCACCCCAGTCCCTGAAGGCCACCACCCCTTTCCAAAGCCATTGATGTCAGCTCAGCAGATGCCTACCTGGCATGAGTGCACTGAGACAGTTCTAGACGGTGTTGGCCGAACATGCTTAGGTGCCAAGCTCTGTGTGAGCCACCTTGGAACCGGGCTGGTGAAGCAGACGTGGTCTTTATTCTCAGGAACTTGCCGGTTGGCTGGCAGGACAACTAGGTGCTCCCTGGAGAGACCTGTGATGCGGTGAGAGACCAGGTGTTTCACTTAACAGAACCTTTCCTGCCCCTAAATGACTGTGGGTAAAAGATTTTGCCGTGAGGAGCATGAGGGTCTGTGTTATTTAGGTCGGCGGCTATCCTGGGGCTGGGCCACAGCCAAGCTGTAGGTGCGTCTGGGTTGAAGGCTGCTCTGGGGCCTGGCTGTGGGAGCCCATGGGTCTCTGTCCCCTTCTCTGCCACCAGTGTCACCCGGCAGCAAACCACGTGCCTACCACTTCCCGTTCTGCTCATTTCTTGGGGGTCAAACTTACAACAGAGAGATTTGGCCCAGTGACTCCTTTAGAATCATTCCACGCAGGTTCCTCCTCCTCCCGCTGCAGGGGAGGCAGAGTCTCTTGTTTCAAAGGGGGTCTGACAACAGAGGCAGAGTCGGAGACCCTGTTCTTGGAGGAGCTTGGCCAGTAGAATCTGAAAGATCCTCTTGGTGAAGATAAGGTTTGAGCCATGGCTATGGACTGAATTCCTGTGTTTCCCCAAATTCATAGGTTGAAGCCTAACCCCCAGCACGATGGCCTTGTGGAGGGGCCTTTGGGAGATGATCTGGTCATGAGGTGGAGCTTGCACAGGGGTCTCCAGAGAGCACCCCGTCCCTCCTGCCGTGTGAAGACAGTGAGGAGACGACCGTCTGCGACTTGAAAGAGGGCTCTCACCAGAGCCCAGCCCTGCTGGCACCCTGACCGTGGACTTCCAGCGTCTAGAACTGAGAGAAGTACATTCGTTGTTTATGAGCCACCCAGTCTAGGTATCTTGTTATGGGAGCCTGAGGGGCCTGAGACGGTCACTGTACTAGCTTCCTTGGGCTGCCGGCACAGGGTACTGCAAACCGAGTAGCTTAAAACACAGAAACGCCGTCTCTCTGGAAGTCCACGGTCAAGGTGGCTGAGCTCTGTCTGAAGCACTAGGGGAGGACCTGTCCCAGGCCCCACCTCGAGCTTAGGGTGACTCCGTGGCTCGTGACAGCAGCCCCCGTGTCCCCTTTTATAAGGACACCAGTCATTAGATTAGGGGCCTGCCCTCCTCCAGGATGACCTCATCTTCACTAATTACGTCTGCAATGACCTTGTTTCCAAATAAGGTCACTTTTTGAGGTGCTGGGGGCTAAGACTTCAACATACGGATTTTAGAAGACACAGTTCAACCCAAACAGTTACCTTCTTGACTTGAAAGGTGCTGAAGACTTTTAACAGGCAGTGACATAGAAGAAGGGCATTCCTGGGTGGTGGGTGGACGACAGGGGCAAGAGCACAGAGGCGGGTGGGCGGCTTCTTCTGGGAAGGCTGGTGGGCTTGTGCTATTTCTCCCAAGGCAGAAAACCACCTTGTATTGGATCTGTGGTTCACTTCATCCTGCTGAGAAGCCCATTCCTGGAATAAACTTGGGCACCTTAACTACATAAATTACTTCAGATTTATGAGACTTCACCCCTCCTCCCCAGGTGGACCTGAGGACCTCCCCAAGTGACGTCCTCGATCTTATGCATCTGGGCAGTCCAAATGGATTGGGAACGTGGTAACTGGATGACCCACTCACTGACAGGAGATGCCTGGCTTCAACTTGGATTTTGCATTGGTTCTGCAGTTCTGAATTGACTCTCTATTGATCAAACCAAGAAGATACGATCAAATGCCTATTTTGCTGGGAGCAGATATTTTAGGAGTGATGTCGGCATACTTGGGAGAGTTTGCCTGAATAGAGAGTGAGTTGGTGATTGGAGTCCTTCACTCATTGTGGGTTGTGGACAGACAGGGTGAGCCCCACCCACCCCCCGCCCTCAGAGTGGACACCTGTGGCCCTGGACACAGCCTTCTTCCATCCTCCTGGGCTCCTGTGGCCACAGCTTTCTGCTCTTTTCCCAGGACCCTAGGTCTGTCACACGTCAGTCACTCAACCTCATTTTTCCTGCTTTTATTGCCCTGGTGAATGGACACACCTTAAGGCCGTTCACCAGAACTTCCTCGTGGCAGTTTTCCCTGTGAAATGGGCTTGACTCTGGGCTCAAACAAACCCAGTTCTAGTGTCGATCCACCGTTTGGGGGCCCTGTACATTGCAGAGTTTCAGTTCCTCACCTGTAGAATCATCCCCATTGTGGCACTTTGCTCAGGTGGTTCCTCTCCAACTCCCGGCAGGGGTCCCTCGGTCCTCTTGGGGAGCCCAGGCTGCTGTCATAAGCATCACCAAGGCAACATGTGCTTTGGAACAGCGTGGAGCTCTTTACTAAGACATTGTAAGGAACTGCACCGTGTTCACTTGTCCCTTTTTATTTGATTTTTTATTGAAGCATAGTCAGTTTACAATGTGTCAATTTCTGGTGTACAGCATAATGTTTCAGTCATGCGTTTACATACCCGTATTCGTTTTCATATTCTTTTTCATGATACGTGACTACAAGATACTGAATATAGTTCCCTGTGCTATACGGTATAAACTTATTATTTATCTATTTTATATATAGTAGTTAGTATCTGCCTATCTCGAACTCCCAATTTATCCCTTCCCACCCCACTTTACCCCCTGGTAACCATAAGTTTGTTTTCCATGTCTGTGAGCCCGTTTCTGTTTTGTAAATAAGTTCATTTGTGTCTTTTTTTTTTAGATTCTACATATGAGTGATATATGGTATTTTTTTCTTTCTCTTTCTGGCTTAATTCACTCAGAATGGCAATCTCCAGGTCTATCTATGTTGCTGCAAATGGCACTATTTTATTCTTTTTTATAGCAACTTCTTTATCCAGTCATCCATCAGTGGACATTTAGGCTGTTTCCATGTCTTGGCTGTTGTAAATAGTGCTGCTGTGAACATTGGGGTGCAGGTGTCTTTTCACATTAGAGTTCCCTCCAGGTATGTTACTAGGAGTGGGATTCCTGGATCATATGGTAACTCTATTTTTAGTTTTTGAGGAATCTCCACACCATTTTCCATGACAGCTGCACCAAACGACATTCCCACCAACAGTGTAGGAGGGTTCCCTTTTCTTTACATCTTTTCCAGCATTTATCATTTGTGGACTTTTTAACGATGGCCAGTCTGACTGGTGTGAGGTAATAAACCTCACTGTAGCTTTGATTTGCATTTCTCTGATAATTGTTCGCTCATCCATTTTAAAAAGTCTGCTCTTTCTCCAAGAAATTATCTGATTAACAAAAATCTATGCATGAATGATTTTTTTCTGGCATAGGTCATGACTGACGTGCTTCAGTGGATGAGTGGCTTTTCCAACCCTTCCTTGTTCTGTTTGCAAACATTTTCCTACTTGCTTCTCCTTTTGGAAGTCCCCAAAAGGCCATGGCTCCCCCTGAAAACTCTTACAAAATACTGATCATAGCATTTTACTGGAAACTTTCAGGCATTTGGAAAATAGGCTACTTTAAATGAACTTTCCTTGACATTCCTGTTTTGTGAATTTTATTTCTTTTTAAAGCTGATGGTGGAGCAGATGTATGGAGTCAAACCCTTGGTTCTACTCTCATTTCCTGTGTGGTCCTGTTGTGGCCATGCTCAGTTTCTCTGTTAAAAAAAAAAAGTTGACAATGACGGAAAAAAAAAAAACAATATGGCGATTCCTCAAAAGACTAGGAATAGACTTACCATATGACCCAGGAATCCCACTCCTGGGCATATATCCAGAAGGAACCCTACTTCAAAATGACACCTGCACCCCAATGTTTATAGCAGCACTATTTACAATAGCCAAGATATGGAGACAGCCTAAATGTCCATCAACAGATGACTGGATAAAGAAGATGTGGTATATTTATACAATGGAATACTATTCAGCCATAAAAACCGACAACATAACGCCATTTGCAGCAACATGGATGCTCCTGGAGAATGTCATTCTAAGTGAAGTAAGCCAGAAAGAGAAAGAAAAATACCATATGAGATAGCTCATATGTGGACTCTAAAAAAAAAAAACCATAAATACAAATCAGAAACAGACTCATAGACATAGAATACAAACTTGTGGTTGCCAAGGGGGCGGGGTGTGGGAAGGGACAGATTGGTATTTCAAAATGTAGAATAGATAAACAAGATTATGCTGTGTAGCACAGGGAAATATATACAAGATCTTATAGTAGCTCACAGAGAAAAAAATGTGACAATGAATGTATATATGTTCATGTATAACTGAAAAATTGTGCTCTTCACTGGAATTTGACACAACATTGTAAAATGATTATAACTCAATGAAAAATGTTAAAAAAAATAAAAAAAAAAAAGCTACCTTACCCACGCAGTTATTGAAGACTAAGGTGCTTGGTATGTTGTAAGTTGGTGTAAGTTGGTTTCCTCCCCTTACACAGTCCTTGTTCAAAGGGACCTTCCCGCACACTCATCCTGTTTTATGCGTTGGTCTGACTCAAGCATGGGCAGATGATCCTCCGGTTTTAATGTGCTAATGTAGTCCTAGTTTCTGTTACATTTAACAACTGGTAGTGAAACACTGAGGAGTGATTACAAGGTGCTGGGAACTTCACAAGACCGGGAGAGTTCCCCTAGGAGTGGTTTCCTTTCTTTTTTTTTTTTTTTTTTTTTTTGTCCACCTCCACCCCCACCCTGTGGGCATTTTACTAGAGAAAGCGAGTTAGTGCTCTTTCTTCAAGAGCAAAGGAGAAAAAGGAACCAGGGACTTAACAGAACGGTTCGTGCACATTTAATTACTGGCAATAGCTCTCTTTCATCTTCTGCTGTCAGGGGTGGGCCACCTGAGGGGGAGGTGGGGCCTCTTTCCATATAGGGGTCTAATGCCAAGGTCACCAGGAGTGGGAGAATCCATTCAGGTGGGAACTTACGACCTCGCAATCATTGAAAGTTGGAAATGAACACTTCAAGAAAAAAAAAAAATTCAGCGTAGGAGAAAGTCACGCTCATTTAAAGGGAAGTTTGGATGGTCCGGGTAACTGACAATATTTTCCTTTCTTTTCAGTAGGTAGAAGTCTCTGATCTTTCTCTCTGGGGCTCATTTGTGTGTCAGACACTGAATTGAGAGTCAGAAGTCCAGGGTCAGGCGTCAGGCCAGATGAGGTTTGCTCTGAGCTGCAGTTGAGGCGGGAGTGGGGGGGTTGATTAATGCAGATCATCAGATCCAGTCTGGCCTTTATTCGCAGGTATCCTTTATTTCACCAAGGCAAAAACCTTCGGAAACCACTCACCCTGAACTCAGAGGTGAGCTGAAGCTCTGTCTGGCTTGGTCCCAAGGTGTCTGTGTTGAGCAGAACAGCGTCACAATCTCACCTGGCTCCTCCGGCTGCTGTCCAGTATCCGAAGATAAACGGGTCGAGAGGAAAGGTGGTGAGGCCACAGGCTTGGGAGCATGACTGATTCGCATTCAAGTCCCATCTCTGCCTCTCACTGGTGTGTGTCCTTAGGCAAGACCCCCGTCTCCCTGGCCCTCACGTTTCCTCTCCCATGGATTTCCATCCTGAGGGTGCAGGGAAAGGATGTGTCACACGCCCAGTAGAAGGGCCTCTGGGGGGGCAGCTCGTGTGCCAGCCTTATCAGGTGGATGATAAATACTTAAAATAGCCACCTCTGCCGGATTGTAAACTAGCACTTTGATATTTTTGCATTTGCCTTGCAGTAC
The DNA here is from genome assembly GCF_009834535.1 of Camelus ferus. Classification (NCBI taxonomy): domain Eukaryota; kingdom Metazoa; phylum Chordata; class Mammalia; order Artiodactyla; family Camelidae; genus Camelus; species Camelus ferus. The sequence goes on from NC_045710.1 coordinate 7,302,305, forward strand.
CATGTCCTGTCTGAACATCCTCTTCTCCCCGAGGTCAGCATGACCCCGTTGTCTGGGACAGATTTGGCCTTGGTCTGTTTTGGTCTTATCGTTACTTTTCATACTGTGCTTTCCCACGCACATCACACGCCCTCTTGTTGCTGGCTGACCCGGCGCTGGGCTCTGTGCAGCAGGCAGCTCTGTCCATCCCCTTCCTGATTCTTGATGAGTGGGACCCTGATTTTGTTCAGGCGAGCAAAGTGCCTGGGTAAAAACCCCATTCCTGAGGCTCCCCTGGCACCTAGGTGGCCACGAGGCCATGTTCCCACCAACATTCTATAAGCAGAAATCTCCTGGGTGGGGACTTCTGGGGAAACGGCTGTTTTCCTGGTACAGGAGCCACCCTCCTTTTAGCTTTTTCTTTCTCCCTCCTTCCAGTCTGGATTGTGGACTACAGTGGCCACTTCCGAGGCAGGAGGAGTTTCGGTCTCGGATGTCACTGTCAGGAGGCCACCCTGGCTCTGGACTAGCTCCCTGCAGGCCCCTGGTTCCAGAAGAAGAGTGAGTCCCTGTCGGGCTGTGCTCAGATGTGTGTAACCGGCAGCCAAGTCTGATTATTGGTCTGCGAGGTGCTTCCCTGAGCGCACACGGACATGACCCCTCAAATGAAATGTGTTTCATTTCACCTTCTAAAAGGGCTCTTGGTCCCATCCTCTTGCTTGTCCCTTGTGTGTCCTTCCAGCAGTATCCCTCCAGAATGACATACTCTGTAGTTTACTTGGGCCTTTTTCATTAGGTGTTTGGCAAAGACACGGGAGGCTGTGTTCATACAGAAATTCTGCCTCTAGTGATGAGGTGGGGGCACCTGGGGGTACAGCCACCTCTCCGAGGTCAGAACTGGCCATCCGGGCCCAGACCAGCCCCACTGGATGAGGCATGAGATGGAGGCCGGGCACCCGGTCACAACTCTCTGGATTCTTCCCACCTCTGACTCCGTCTTGCTGCTTTTTTCCCCTTCTGCCTTGACTCTCAGTTTCCTTTCTTTCGCTGTGCTCCAAGGTCCTCCTGACCAATCCTGGGTTGTAAAGCGTCCCACCGCATGGGGTTAAATGCCTTTCTGAGTGTGGCCTGCCCTGGGCTCCAGGACTGTGACTGCTCTCATGTGATGGGTGGTGCTTCCAAAGGCTTGTCTTAGTGTTGCCTGGAGGGATCAGACACTTGGCAGGATTTTATCAAGACTCACTTTTATAAATGCCAACTTTGTTCTAGGGAAAAAAAGATCCACTGAAGTCCGGAGTTCCTGTGGATTAATTACTAGTATAACTCTAGTTTTTTGAATGGGCTTCAGTGTTGTCCTTCACTCTTCCTCATCTTTGCCACTTTTTTTTCCCCTTTCTTTACATCATATGGCATTTTATGAGACCACATGACGTTAAGCTTTCTTCCTTTATGTCACAAGTTCCTTGAATAAGACAGGGAACATAATGTAGTGGAAAGATCATAAGTTTTGGATTGCAGTAAACCTGCATTAAAATCTTAGCTTTACTTAAGCTGTACAATCTTGGTTAATGTCTATGAGTCTTGACTTTCTCATTCGTAAGGAAAGAATTTAGTGAAGACTGAATAAGATAGTACATGTTGAATACTAATGGCCGTCTTACTCTCTGCAGCTGCCGGCTCGTTCCTCTCTTGTCTTGTTCTTGGGAGGCACCACCTTTCAATCTCCTTTTTTTTAACATCTCTATTGTGGTATGGTTCCTGCACAGTAAACTACACTTATTCCGAATGTACAATTTGATGAATTTTGATAGATGTTTACACCAATGAAACCACTACCACAATCCAGAGAGCTAACATTTCCATCACTCCCAACAGGTGCAATTTTGGAATTCCCAATTTATCCCTACCTACCCCCTTTACCCACCCACTGGTAACCATATGTTTGTGCTCCATGTCTGTGAGTCTGTTTCTGTTTTGTAGATAAGTTCATTTGTGTCTTTTTTTTTAGATTCCACTTATAAGTAATATCATTTGGCATTTTTCTTTCTCTTTCTGGCTTACTTCACCTAGAAAGATGATCTCCGGGTCCACCTACATCGCTGCAAATGGCATTATTTTATTCTTTTTTTTATGACTGAGTAGTATTCCATTGTATAAATATATACACAGCTGCTTTCTAGTCATCTGTTGATGGACATTTGGGCTGTTTCCATGTCTTGGCTATTGTAAATGCTACTGCTATGAACACTGGGGTGCATATGTCTTTTTGAATTATATTTTTCTCTGGATATATGCCCAGGAATGGGATTGCTGGATTATATGGTATGTCTGTTTTTAGTTTTTTAAGGAACCTCCATACTGTCCTCCACGGTGGCTGCACCAATTTACATTCCCACCAACAGTGTAGGAGGGTTCCTTTTTCTCCACACCCTCTCCAGCATTTATGTTTGTAGACTTTTTAATGATAACCTTTTCAATCCTTTTAACTGGTACTCTTAGTAATTCTCTTGACATTTTTAAAGAACATATTTTGCTGCTTCTTGATTTTTTTAATTTCAGGTAATATTTATTAACCTCCCATTGTGGAAGATAAGGCCTTTGCCCTCTTCACATAAGCCCCATTTTCCCCACACAGTCCTGCCCTCTGTCCTCCCAGTATAGCTATTTATAGTGTTTGACATCTCGGCCCAATGTTTGCATGAACATGGCCATGTCAACAGTTTGCCAGCTGAACCAGGTGTGTACCATTAGTTTTTTATTTTTCCTGCATAGCTTTTGTTGTCCCTAAAATTAGTCACTGCTTATTTTTTGATATGTATTTATCACTGTTTATCTGGTGATCAGCACAAAATAAGGAAGCAATAAGAGCTGGAAGGCATATTATGAGAAGAGACATGCCAGTCCTTCAGGGGAAAGGACTCCCTCCATTGCCCCCTACCCCCACATATTAAATTCTTAAATTAATTTCTATTGTAGGACCTCATATAAATGATACTGTGACACAGTGGATTTCATGTGTTAGCCAATGCCAAAGCCAATTCCATATGGCCATTTTCCATGATGATGTTGAAAAATAGCCAAAGTTACAACATTACAGTGCAGCTCTGGGAACGTGGCTCCACAAGGGACCAAGTCAATAGGGTTGAAAATGTCTTGTGGTGAAACTTGATCCAGGAATAAACTTGGGTACCTGGTGGATTGGACGGACGGCGTGTCTCCTGCACTGTCTTTTCTGCTGGTCAGTCTCTCTAAATAGCAAGACTACAAGCAGGCATTCATTCCATTAGGGAGACAGCCAGGCATGGGCTGGGCTCAACAAAACAGATGCGGTCTTTGCCCTCCTAGAGTTCATTGTCTTGTGGGAAGACAGACCCTGCAGTGGAAGTTGCTGGTGTGATGAATGTTGTGGGAGACAAAGGCAGGATCTGTCACCTAACCCCAGTTCTATCAGTAGTGGAACAAAGTCTGCCACCTTGATTGTTTTGCTGATAAGGATTCCCCAAATCCCTTAATTTCCCTTTCCTTTAACTTTTTTTTGAAGGCTTATCTCCTTTCTGCATCGACACTAACACAGCTGTTGAGTAGAGAAAGCCCACAAAATCTCAGAATCAGTCTTTCTAAGGCTATAAAATCAGCCCCCCATCAAATAAGACACTTGCTCAGGGAAACAGTGTGGCAGAGACTGGGTTGGACACTCCTGTCCCTGGCTGTCCACACAGGAAAAGGACCTTGAATTCATGAGCTTGCAGCTGCATCTGAGAATTAGATCACAAAAATCCAGGGGTCCCTATTCTAGTAGCAAGAAGAATGATGACTCTTCAGGGTTGGGGAGACATCACTTTACATCTACTCCCAGTTCACCTTTACATCAAAGTTCATGAGTGGCAGACATCTCTTTCAAATTCATCCATGAAAGGCAAGAATTTATAAGGTATAAACACTTTAGATGAAAGTTAACAGAATTATTTGTTTGAGTAAGTGTTCTATTCCTTATTTTTAAAATCATATAAGTTTCTTATTATAAGCCAGAGGGTTGGACCGGGTGATAGTTTTTAAGTCCCCTCCAACTGTAAAACCTATGAGCATAGAATATTTAATAAAGCCCTTTGGCAAGCAATGCTCTGTCTGTAAGCATTAAAAGGTACTAAGTCTGTATTTCCTGGGAGAAATCCTTAGTACCGATACTTACATAAAATGATACGTGTTCGCCAAATTTCACTTTTTTCTTTGCTACCTGTAGATATTTATTCTAAAAGAATGATCAGATAGCCTTTTTTAGATCAGAAGCTATTCATTCAGTAATTAGATTGGATGAAGAATTAGCCCTTGGCAATTTTTTTCAACTGGCTTGGACAATTCTGAACATGATTAAAATGTGACTTTGGTCGCCAGAGTACAGAATTGTATTGCGCTATGGTTATTACCTTCAAAATTAACCAGAAGGCTCTAATTATTTTTATTTCCTCCCAGTTTATGTGTTTGTTTTGTACAATGACTTTGAAAGTTTCCATTTGCCAGGATTCAGAGGATCTTCCTCATTTGAAAATAATGGGAAGAAATTCTAAAACTATTGAAAATAATGAAATGGCCAAATCTGTATTAAATCTGTGAAGATGGAAGAGTTCTCTTACCTTCACCAGTGAAAATAGATCCCATAACAGTAAATAGAGAAACCAGAATACATTGTAGGGCAGGGACTGAAACTATAAAGTAAAAGTGAAATAGTAATATCTGTAGAAGTTTTGTTTGTTTGTTTTTTGGTTTTTTAGTTTGGTGAGATAAACTGAAGGGATAGTTTACCCTGTGAGTGTTGTCATGTCAGCTGAAATACACAAGTAGCTGTTGAGCTGGGGCTATGGGCTGCTGAAGAGATGATGTAGCCAGGACCACTCATTGGTGGAGGTCAGATGACTGGCCCCCTGGGGAGTGGCAGTCAGGTCAGGCTGACTCCAGCACTCAGATCCTGTCATCTTTTCCATATCGTATTGTCTCGAAATGAACTCAAGCTTGATGGAATTTCATGAGTGTAATCCGCGCCACCCGCCACCCCTAGTTGTTTACACAAATCACATGTGACCATTTGTAAAAAATTTAGAAAATACAGAAAATTAGGAAGAAGAAGAAAAATATTTCTCCATAGTTTCATTTCCCCAAACATCCAAGGCTAACATTTTAGTGTATTTCCTTCCAGTCTTTTTTCTATGCATTGGGGAAAAAAAAAAACCCAACATTACTACTGTAGCAGGTGCTAAGGATATAATGTAACTTTCTAGCCTTATGTGTACTTTCTCTGCTTTCTATCATTATTTCATGCTTTTTGTCATTTAAATATGTCATATTAAACATGTAGAAACTATCTTGCTAATGAGTCAACATTAGCCAGAATAAAGTCGGAAATGTTCATTTATTGCTGGAGAGGTTAGAAACCATCCGATATCTGGGTCATGAAGTCTCTTTTTTTCTTGCTGCTTACAGAAGCACTTTATCAGTAAGTACTCTCATGGTTGTTATTTTGTGCTAGGAGCTTGGGAACCAGAAGGGCAGGGGAGGTTTTTTAGCAGCCCCTGTCTGAAGCCTCTGAGAAAATTATGTTTGTGTCTAGTAAAGTGAAAGATGGAGCGTTAATGGCTGCCGTGATGGAGGCTTGCTTCTGAAGGGCAGAGCTGATAACGTCCTGACTCCGAGCAAAAGTCACAAAGGAGCTATCTTTCCCTAAGCCTTTAGTTTTTGTTTTAAGTTTCAACACAAACTTTAGCAGCGGAAAAAAAAAAAAGTGCAGTAACTGGGTCATTCTGACCTAGAACCAACCAAAATACTTCTAATTACTGCAGCAGACAATGATGAATCATACCTAAGCCAGCCTGCTGCCTTTTCAGTTGGATGCACTCATAATCAGACGCATTGTTTCGTGTCCAGGGGAACATTTGCTCCAGAGTGTTTGGGTCTGTGGGAGGAGAGGCGTTTGCAGATCTTCCCAGTGTAGGATCTGCTCATCTGCATGAGGGCAGCAGGGAGAGGTTTCCCTTTTACCGGGGTTTAAGCTCTCTTGGAGCGGGGCTGTGGCTTCATCATTTTCATCACGATGATTCCGACAAAAGCCACCCTCTCTGAGCACTGACTACATGCCAGGTGGTGTAAAAGGTGCTTTATGGCCAGTCCTGGTGTCATTTCAGCCTTCCAGCAACCTTCTGCTCTCAGTATTCTTATATGATTTTGCTGAGAAAACTGAGGCTCTGGGGAGTTGTTGCTCAAGTACCCAGTGTATGAACATTAGGCACCTAGAAAACATTGGGTGAGTGAATGAATAACTCCAAGCTCGTGGAAGGGAGAGGCAGAGGGGAGAACCCGGCCGTAGGAACCAAAAGAGTCAGTCCCAAAACTTAAGAGGTTTTATGCCTCCCAGTTATTCATGTTTACAAGTTTTAAGCTCCAAATTAGAGTAGCAGTCAGTGAGGGGAGGGGATTTCAATGTAGGCAAATAACATAAGACATGGGTGAGGGACTAGGTTTGTGACCAGCAAAGAGATCAGCCTGACTAGTCCTCAGGAAAAAAAAAAAAGAATGAGAAGAAAGAAGAATGGAAAGACACTTAAGTTTCAGCCACTGTGCTGACTTTACTACACTATCTTATTTAAAACCTCACAAAACCCCTTTGAAGTCAGCCTTGTTGTCTCCATTTATGGGGGAGGAAACGAGCTCAGAGAGCGTTCTGGGGCTGTTCAAGGTCACACAGCAACCAGCAGGCAAGGGGCCGGGGTGGAAACCCAGACCTCAGCTCCCTGGCTTCCCTGAGACTTGGCTGCTTGCCCATAAAAAAAAACCTCGAATGGAGATTTCATCACTTATGCTTGGATTTTATTTTGTATTTGATGGAGGGGAAAAAACCCAGATCATCTACAGACTTCTTTTATAGTGACAAAACCCAACAACTGGCCCTATCCCAGGAGGGGGTTTCCAGCTCAGTCATTGCAGGGAGAAGGCCAAACTGGAGATGAAAGTTTTGGGGTAGCCAGGAAGAATGTGCTTGGAGTGACTGGTATGCAGTTCAGTGATGGTGACCAAATTTTCCAAACCAGAATCAGCATGCCATACTCTGGTTCCTCCCCGCACCCCAAGGATCAGAGGAACTCCTGAAAGTATAGTTTACGTGCAGAAATACAATCATATGCTCAGTTCTGATATAACAAGATGTGTTCCTAAATATCACTGCATCATGCAGAATTGCACAATAAAAACCACAGGGTTTGTGGGGAAATGGGGTCAGAGGCACCGCGCTCAAAAACTTCATCAACGACACAGTGAAAGAAAAAAAGACAAACGCCTGATTAAAAAAGAGAAATGCAGTTTTGCACATGAGAATACATAAATGCTGCAATCAATATGGAACTTTACCTAGAAGTGCAAGATAAATGAAATGAAGTTTTGCACGTGGAAGTGGGCATTGTTGGCATTGCAGCTTGTGAGTTACTGTGAAGCAGAGAAAGGAGGGAGGTGTAGAAAGTTCTCACACCAGATGTGGGTGGGCGTGGCTCGTGACACATGCAGTGATTGGAGGTGGCCAGTGGATGTGTGCGGTGTGTGTGTTCTGCGTATTGCTAAGGAGCTCAGTCAGCCGGGCACCGTGTTTTCTGCGTTCACCTTAGTGTTCCTTGCAGAGGAAAGCACTCCTTAAGGGCACACAAAATTCACAAAGTGTTCAAGTTGTTCTGTGATATATCAGTCTGTTGGTACAAATCTGTGGTTTAAGAACAAATGTCAGCAGAACTGACTGTATATGGGGACAACATAACAGAATACACAAACTCTTACATTTCGAAATTCCATACCTTAGCCTTTCCACTCAGCTCTCTGGTTAGCTCAGGGTCCCTGCCAGGGACTGAATGTTTGTGTCCTCCCCAGATTCATATGTTGAAACCTCACCTCTGATGTGATGGTATTAGGAGGTGGGATCTTTGGGAGGTGACCAGGTCATGAAGGTGGAGCCTTCAGGATGGGATTAGAGCTCTTTTAAAAGAGCCCCTAGAGAGCTCCCTCGCCCCTTCTGCCACTCGAGGACACGATGAGAAGATGGCCTGTCTATGAGCCAAGAAACAGGCTCTCATCAGATCAGATCGGCTGGCGCCCTGGTCTTGGATTCCTAGCCTCCAGAACTGTGGGAAACAAATCTGGGTTGTTTGAGCCACTCGTCTGTGGTGTTTTTGTTACAGCAGCCTGAGTGGACTAAGACTGTCCCTCAGTCTAAATCAGAAGGAGGGACTGGCTCACCTCTGTGATTTTTGAGTCTCTCAGGCTGAATGAAAGTGTGACCCTCTAATCTCTTAGAGGATAGTAATTAGAGTTTTTATTTTTTTTTGATTCTTCATGTATCCCTGCTTTTCCCTTTGGTTGCTGTAGTATCTTTTCTCCTGGATGTTCTTTTCATGCTTCAGTCCTTCTTCAGATGCCAGGTGACCACTGGATATGTGTGTTTAAGAAAGAGGAAGTCGACTTTGTGTCTGTCGGTGGAGCTTGTGGACTGGCAGGTGTTGCTATTTGGGTGCTCAGGACAGCATGAGCTGGTGTTCTGGAGGCCTCTAAATGCCAGGCTATGTCTATGTGAGTGGTCCTAGCTCTCCTTAGTTGATTCCATTTAATTGATGTGTTTTGACAGGGGCACACGCCTGAGTCCTGGAGCTCCACGTGGGCCCTGGGGTGGGAGGTGAAGGGGCCAAGTGCTCTGTATCTATTAGTTCAAAAAAGTCCCCTGTTTCCACCTAACACATGCCAGAGGCCCGAGTCTAGGTTTCTGTAGGGCCAACCAGCTTCCTCTAGGTCCTTACCTGCATCAGCCATAAGTCCGTCCTCTGGTCCGGCTTCTGGAGGTTCATTAAACCTAAAGAAAAACAGAAGTGCTTAGGTCTCTTTAGGGGGGTCAGGTCTATCACACAGCAGAAGAGATGCTTTGACTAGGTTTTGAAGGATGAGTAGGAGTTCATGTCACGAATGAGGGGTAAGGGCTTCCCAGGCAGAGAGAACACACATCATGCACAAAGCACTGGAGGTCTGAGGAGTCAGCGTCTGGCAGCCGAGGCAGTACCAGCCCCTCACCGTTTGTACAAGTAAAGCAGGTCTAAAGTGATCTGAAAAATTCACAGGGGAACTTTTTGTAGAAGCCAAGGCCTGTTTATGTGTTGATGGTGGGTACCATGGTCTCCAGGACACTTTGTTGGACCGGTAGAGACTTTTTGCTCCTTGAAGTTCATCACTTCTAGCATTTGTGGTCACCAGGAAAATAAAGCCAGCACGCCACAGTCTCAAATGCTTGTGTTGGCTGCTGGCATGGTGACTCTGTCCATGCTTGTCATGTGTAAGGTGGAAGGGACTTGGCCAGGGGAGGACAGCACTTGATAAGGATCAGAAGAGAGAGGTTTATGGCAAGGAGATATCCTGGCACTGAGCTTAGACTTGCAGATGTAAATTCAAAAGGAAGGCTTACACCATAAACACCCATCAGCGTGGACACTGGGGTGAGCTCTCTCCTTCTTGGGCATCTCAGTGTTATTTTTACATCAAAACCCTGTGTAGACAGCAATGGGAAAGCACAGTTCAAAGGTGTTGTAATTTTCTCCTCATGATGATTACAATTTATGTCAATGGAAAATTAGCAAATTATAGAAAGGATTAAAGAAGGATTTAAAAAAATCTCGAATTCTTTTACTCAGAGGCAACCACTGTAGACATTTTGTTTCAATCTCTTTTAAGCATTTTATTTATTTATTTATAGATTGAAGGCTTAGTCATGATAATTGTTACTATTAGCATGGCCACTGTAATGGGTATTTATAATATATATACCATCCTCTGTTCTAAGCAGCCTCTACGTATTCATTCATGGAATCCACACACCAACCCTAAGAAACAGGTACTTGATCCCCTTTATCAGACTGGGGAAACCGAGGCACATAAAGGTTAAGTCAGTTGCTCAGAGTCTAACCCAGTAAATCAGGATTCAAACCCAAGCCTGGGCCAGAGCCCATCCTCTTAAAAACTCTGCTGTTTTCTCTCTCTCCCTCTCTCTATATAATAGAATATCATATACATTATATTACATATATGTATATGCATGTATTTGTAATTCTATAACAATTTAAAATCTTTTTCTTGCTGAATGTTAAGTCCTAAGTATATCTGTATCATTTAAAAACTTGCACATAACTTCCTTGCCTGGGATATTGGAGGCTGATTAAGCCTTCCTTTCCTGTTGGACATCTCTGTGGTGTCCACTTTCCCACCGTTCCAGATGTGCTCTGAGTGGCAGCAGGCAGTAGGCACTGCACCCACTGTCACCTCCTCTCTGGTCCCCACGGGTCCTTTGCAGACCCGATTTGCTCCCCACAGCCCACATGAGTGAAGCCACAGTGCCAGGCTTTACTTTGACTCCCAGAGCCTTGCTCAAGCAGAGCCACCAGGGGGCGCCACCCTGCCCATCTGTGAAGGTGTGGGGACCCGTGGGGTCTCCACTGGTCCTTGCCAGGGAGCTGGGGCTCAGCAGGGGAAGGAACAGGTCCAGAACGCAGGGCTCTCCCACCCTGTAGTGCTTGGTGCATTTTGGGGACTGGGCCTTGAAACAAGAAGAATCTTTGCGGACTATTACGCCAACAAGAATGATCTAGCTCTTTGGCCTTTGTCACAAAAGGTAGGTGACGTGGAACCCCCCTGGGTCCTATCCAAGTCATCTTGGCAGGCAAATAAAAGACCCCGGAAAGAAGATAAAAATCAAAATGAAAGGGACTTAGCACACATGAAGGGGCCTCCCATTATTTCTTTTCTTTCCTTTTTCAATCAGGATTTGAGCAGGATTCCTGGATTTCCAAGCGTTACTTGCAACAGGATATGTCGGAAGCTCTGGACAAGTTTGATGACTTACATACAAGAAGGTTAAGAACGAGCCTCTGCAACTCTCGGGGGAGTGCTCCTTGCTGGGGTGTGTTCCTTGCTATTCACGGAGGCGTTTATTTGAAGGGGCACGTGCTTCCCCGGGTCAGCGCCACCTGTGCGCTCTGCCCTCCGGTGACACACCGGGCTGCCCAGTCCCCGTGGCGAAGCCCGTGCTCTTCCCTGACCCTTTGTTTTCTGCGCAAGAGGACGTGGTTCCGTGCCAAGTACAAAACTCGCATGTTTGAAAAGGCTCGGTTTAACTGCCGGTGGTTAGACTGACAGACTGGTATGTACCTGCATAAAGAGCACTGTGACCCAGCAAAATACTTCAGTGCGAAGGAGACGGAAAACTGTGGCATTTGCCATCTGACCCAGTGGGAGCCTGGGGCAGATGGAGCGCAACTTGGAAAGTCTGCTGCTGGGATTTTTTTTTTTTTTTCCCTGATTGTTGTTGTAGCCCTGGGAGCAGATACTGCCTTTGAAACCTTTCCCCTGGCTGGCTTGGCTGCCTCTGCCTCCCCAGGCAGGGGCTGGGGAGCCAGGGTGTCAGGTCGACCGAGCAGTTGGCACTGTTCTCTGGGGCATTAAGGGCTCCCCGTGCGATCAAAGGCACAGCCCCGGAGGCGGGAGCCTCAGCCAGCGCTCCCCCTCCGCTGGGCTCAGCCTGCTCCTGGCCGGTTGATTCCTGGGCTGCCTGAAATCCTGAAATGACCGGCTTCTCATAAGGTATGGTGTGTTCGACTTCAGGAGCGGCACCTGCTTTGGGGGTTGGAGAGGTTGGTCTTGGCTCTTTTGCTTATTATAAAGATGGCATTGGCCTGGATTAAGCAAAATAATGCTGAGCTTTTTTTTTTTTTTTTTTTTTTTGCCTTTTCACTTAAGCCCAGGGGAGCAGTAAGTTGAGTGAATCCACTTAATGAGTTTGTTTCCTAATTTTTGCTGTTGGAAAAAGGGGTAGGAAATAATTAGCTTTGCACAAGTTTGACACAAAAGCAGCAGCGAGTCTAATTATAAATGATTCACTAAGGAGATGTACAGCACTTTGGATCCTGCCTGATGGGTTCTGGAGGGAAGTTTTTGAATAGTTTCTTCTTCCCTGAAATTCTTGCCTGGCTTTATTCTGAAGGTGCTTCTCTCCCGTTCAGTTCTCCCTGCAACCGGGGGTGGGGACATTGCTGCTTGTTCCGTGGTTCCATTCGAGAGAGCTTAAGGATGGTCTCAGAGGAAGTGCCACCTGACCTTCTGTGGACAGATGTCTGGGTGGTGGCTGTGGGCAGGACAGTCCCTATTGGAGAGACCAGCAGATTAGACAAAAGTCAAGCCCTCAGCTCTGCTTTTCTTCCTTCACCAACACCTGTGGAGTTTATGAGTTCCTCCAAGGAAAATCGGAGAAATCTACATTAGAATGCTGTTTCCTGCCAGGGGGACCGTCAAAGAGTTTATAGGAGAGCGTCCTGCAGTCTGAATGTGTTTATGGCCATATCATATATTCAGGGCTGACTCCTCCTCCACCAGCAGAGCCTCATTCCCATCGCTCTTACGGGAGGGTCCACCATGCTGCAGGGAATTACAGAAGGAGCTTGGAAGGTTGGAGGTCCTCAGAGGCCTTTGCTTTGTTTCCAAAACTTTGGGCTCATCAGAAATAAGTCACCATACTTGTGTGTTGGCCAAAAGATTCTTCAGTTTTGCTGTAGGGACGTTGGAGGAGGAAGGGATGGGGACTAGTGGCAACGCAGATCCGAGCTGGAGTTTGGGGTGTTCTGTTCAGACTCTGGGTGGGGGCTATGCTGGTTACCTTCTGGGAGGCTCTGAGGTCCGCAGGGATTCTGGGGGAAAGCTGTCTTCTAGAAGGGGACAGATTGGAAAGGCTGAGGATCACAGGTGTGTTTTGGATGTGATTCAGAATGGAGGCAGATAGCAAAGGGAGGGGAAGAGAGGCCGGGCAGGCGCCGTGGACGGGTTTTCTCTCTCGTGGACTTGAACTCCAGCTTTGACTCCAGGCACGGCCACTTTCTTCTTTGCCACAGTCAGCTCTCCAGGCGAGGCTGAGAGGAGAAAGAGGACAAAGACAAGTGGATCCCAGACCACGCGGGGCTCTGCATGAGGGAGGGCTCCTTGTGAGGGAGCAGACAGCAAGCAAGGGCATGCTGGAGGGGCTCCTCAGACCCCCCGCAGCCCCTGTCTTCTGCATTGGGATGGTGGCACCACTGACTTCCTCCTCTTTCTAAAGCCCCACCTCCCGCCTCCTTCAGCCTCCACATAGAGCCAGTCTCTGTGCAGTATATTGAGTAGCAGTACATTGCAATATTCTCCTTTATTTCTCCTTAGAAAGCCTAATTAATCTCTCACTATAGTCTGATCCTGGCTGCTTAAGGTCCTTGCCAGGCTCTACAGGGTTAAATCTGACCACACTAGCAGGGCTTAGTCTAGACTGGCCCTCGCTGCCCTCCTACCCCGGTGCTCCAGTATCTGCAAGGACCTGTGTCCCCCATCACACGTGGGTGCATCGCCCCCCTTCTGCCCGAATGCAGTTTCTTCTTTTCAGCTGGAAACCTGTACTCACCCTTCTCGACTCAGCTCTTCTCGGAGGCGCCCTGAGACTGACCTGAGAGGACCTTTCACTCCCTTCCCTGTATCCTTAGGAGCTGCCCTCTTGCCTAAATCCCTGCGAAGGCAGCGGTTACACTGCCTTGCTTACCTGCACTCCTGACCTGCCTGGGAGTTTCTTCAGATCACAGACTTGGTATATTTCACTTTCACCCTGAGCTCCAAGTGGGAGTGAAATCTTTCTGTCACTTCTTCCAATTAGACTATTTAAGCATTTAATTTTAAGGCAAAGCGATGAATCTGGAAGAGGAAAGTTCGTTTGTCATGGAGGAGGGAGAGAACAGGCCTGGAGTTGCCGATTTGTGGCTCAGGACACACCCTCCCGTCTGAACTTGGTCTGAGACCTTGAAGGCACCCAGCTGCGCCTTCTCTTTGAGCTGGGGCGGCTTGAGGGATGCGGGGGCACAGGGTCTTCGGCAGCCTGACCCTTTGTCAGATGTGCTCTCCAAAGAAACTGTCCTGGGCTCCGTGGGGCATGAGTGAGCTTGGTTGCTACACCCAGAAGGTCAAACCCCCGAGGAGGTGGGAGACACAGACACACTCTGTGTGGCTTTAGGGGGAGAAACCTGGAGCCCAGTGAGGTGCGAGCAAAGTCCTGGGGGTGGGGGTGGAAGAGGGAGCTGTGGACATTGGCTGAAACTGAAGGGTGAACAGGCACGTACAGGGCCCAGGGGGCAGCGATGTGTTTCCGAGGAAAGAACAGACGCGCACATCTTGTACTTTGATGCTCGCGGGAAGGGCTCCCTTCTGACCCTGCTTGGAATGGAAAACAATCAGGTGAGTTCAGGTGACACCCGGGGCAGGGAGGCACTGGCTAATACACTTCCCCGAACTGTGACAGCAGCAGCATCCTGGGAACATTCTGGGGGCCAAAATGGAAGCCTCGGATGTGTTCACTGGGTGCACCTGGGGCTTCCAAGGCTGCCTGTGAGGCTTTCAGGCAGGACTGAGCTCCATTTCTTGGCTGTTTCTTGGCAGTCCTCACTGTGACCTTAAACAGGTCTTCTCCCTGTCCCTTTCCATCTCCCTCTGCCTCCCGTAGGAGTCCTTGTCCGGGACCTGCAGTGTCCCAGGCACCATGGGAAATAAAGGGGTGACTAGAATAGTTCCTGCTGTCAGAGAGCTTCCAGTCTGGAGAGGACAGGGCATGACAAGGGTGGGCATGGCATCTTCCCGGGTAGGCACACTGCAGCTGATGTACCCCCAAAGGAAGCCAGTTTCATTATTGCTCCTGGAGTGCAGTGAATCAAATTAAGTCAAGATCTAAAAATTAGAATTGTGAGCAGTCAATTCCAACTTTAGAGAGGAGCTAGAACTTACTAACATCTACTATATGCCAACAACTCTCTGTATGTTAGTTCATTTAGCCCTTATCACAACTCTGGAAGGTAGCTCATACTATCCTCATTTTACAAGAGGAAATGGAGGTTCAGAAAGGTTAGGTAACTTACCCAAGGCCACACAGCTTGAAATAAGCTAGCCATAAACTAAGCCCCTGGTGGTTTTATTCCAAAAAGGACATGCTTTTTACCACCTCGCAGGCAGAATATGAACACTTTGCAAAGCTCAAGTTTGAAAAATTGTATAAAGTTGGTAAAGTGTAACTTTACTGAGAAGTTTATTACCTTATAACTCCAAGGGACTGTAAGGCCCTCTCTGAGAGTCCTGCTGGTCTTGCTCTAACTGGACACCATGACTGAGGACTGAAGAGCTTGCCCCCAGCACATGGCTGGCCTCAGTCTCCGCACACAGAGGGACCCAGCCAACAAGGTGTGCTTCTGGATGTCCGGAGGAAATGGGATGTTGATGATGGTTGGTCCTGAATTAACCGAGATCCCTGTGGGGAATGGGGAAGAGCTGGATCTGACGGGTGAGCAGCAGTAGGAGGGGATGGCTTTACTTTTCTGAACAAAATGACCCATGTGCAGCAGCTGGGGGTGCACAGAGCTACCTTAGGGTGTTATCTTAGGAAGTGAGCTCTAGCCGTTGCAGAAACTCAATAACTGTCATTGACAGATGGGGACTCTGGGTTTAGGCAGAGGGACCTTGTTCCTTGACTGATAAAAGGCGAAGTGAAAGGGAAATCCTTGTGGGCCCAGCGTGGAGCTGGACATAGAGTCCCCAGGAGGTGTCGGTGAGCCTTGTAAGTGAAATGGATTTTCTGCCTCTTGGGCAAAACTTTTGATAGTCTGTTCTTAAAAGAAAGAAAGAAAGCAAAAGGGAAAAGGTCATTTCAAGGAGAGGCGAGAGCTAGAGTATTTTTCTTTGAAAGGGCTGGAGTCTGATTTAATCCCTGCTTTAATCTCTAGGGAAGGGTCAGTCAGGCTGTCGGAGAGGCGGACACTGTCCAGGCCCTGGCCCACCCGCCGGCAGACTGTTTGTTTGTTTTGCCTGCTTGAAGCAGCAGTGAGCCTCCCCCTCTCCTCCCTCCAGGAGACCTGTCTTCAGGTAGCATTCTTAGAATGCTTTTGGTTTGCTTTTTCTGGCTAGAAATGTGTCTTTTCAAATGGGGCTTTTCATTTACTGAGCCTGTATTTTCTTGCCATGGCAGCCTCCCCTTGATAAAGCTCCTTGATAAAGAAAGAACCTAAGGCGAGCCTCTTCGAACCGAGAGTTTTGGACAAGTGAACACCATTAAAATTAAAAAAACCCAACAAACTTAAAAAAAAACGCTCCCTTTTCTGAAGTCACTGGCTTCATTGATAGCGAAGATTCACTTGCTTCGGGTCGTTATTGGACATTCTAAAATTGTCCCAGATGTGAGACCTTGGACAAGTCACTTAATCTCATCTGCCTCAGTTTCCTACTGTATAAAATGAGAACCGTGCTAGGTGCATTTTACAGCCAGGATGCAAATGAAATAAATGACGAACGTAAACCAAGAAAACTGTCCACGTAAAGTAGCCCTAATAAATGATGACTATTTTGATGATTACTTAAAATGTTCTTGCTTTTTTTGTTTTTATTGCTAAAAAAATACCAAAGATGTGAAGACACAAAATGCTTTTAAATCCCAGACTCAGTCTCTTCATCTGCAAAGTGAAGGTAATAATACTTTTGCCACAATACTGCTGGCACAAAATAAAAACTAAGCAAATTGTCTTCCATTCAAACTCAGGTCCCTCCTCATATATTTGTAAATATCTGTCTATTGATTTACAGATTGCATACATGGACCGCAGTCTATACTGTGTATAATTTACATTATGAAACATAGGCTGAAAAATCATAGTGCTTAGATAAAATAGATATAAACAGAGGTTTTTATATTCTTTTTTTTTTCACTTTGGATATAATGCTGTACTGTGTGTATAAGTTCTATGGTAGGGACTTTAAATAAGGGTTGGTCATGCGGTTCTGTGAGTCCAGGTAGAACCTTCTCCTATGAATAATCTCAGGGTTTTATGGGCTCCCAGAGTTCTGACGAGAGTGTTTAGCCTAGGAGGACATCTGGTTTGGGATGTGTGTGTGCTTTAGTCTTGTGAGGCTGACTTCCCAGTGCTTCCCTCTGGAAGTTCAGAGGAATGCTGGTAGCTCTCTGTAAAACTAGGAAATGTCTTGTTATGACTAGAAAAAACACTAGAAGGTAATGGCTGTACAGGTTTGTAATCCTTAAACTGAGGATGTCTGAGATTTTAAATTCTGTTAGTTTAAACTTCTTATCACTACTTTTCATGGAAGAGATTCTTGGAGATGGGCTTTCAATTTCAGATGGGGCACTAGCTGTGTGTCATCAGATAGGTCTCCAAACCTCTCTGAGCCTTTGCAATAAATAGTGCTGCTATGAACATTATGGTGCTTGTATCTTTTTGAATGAGAGTTTTTGTCTTTTCAGGATATATATGCAGGGCTGGGCTTTAGTTCTTACTCTTTCAAAGTGTATCACCACTTCCTGCTTTGCATCTTCTAAGTTTTGTTGGCATATCTTGTCTGCTGTTGGTTTCTCTCCCCTCCATGTCTTTGTTTATACCTATATATTCCTGTCATCTTAGCGTGGTTTTGGAGGGAGCAGAGATAATGTGTGTACTCCATCTGTCCTGTTTCCCCGGAAGCCTACTTTCCTTCTTTTGTCCGCACTGGTAATTTTCCGTGATCTTCCTTGAAGTTTCTGTCCCGCATTTAGTCTCATTGAACTTCAACTCGACCTAGAGATTACTTCTCTTTCTTGACAACTCCTCCAAATGAAACAGCTTGATTTATGGGCGCCAAGGGAAGAGAATGGCTTGGGCTAGGTGTCTCAGCCATCACGAGCATGCTGAGATAGCCCATCTTGGTCTGCAGACTCACCTAGGGTCAGTCTTTGTCTGGTCAAGTTCATAGGCATTTGTAAGGTTAGATGGGCCTGTGGAAGTTAAGTACTAATTCTGGAATTTGAGCTGACATGGAGCTATATTTGAGGTTGATTTGTGGGAACAGACTCACATCTGATTATCTTCTTTGAAGCTCACCAGCCATCCGACTGGTTTCCAAGCAACTTTTTGTGCTTCACTCTTAGAAACAGGCCAATTGAAAGTGTCCACCTGGCCTCTTGCCTCCAAGTTTTTCCCCCAATTTTATTCCAAACATTTCTGTCCGACTGGCCTGCTTAAAACATCACCTTTATCACCACAAATCCCTAGCTCTGAAGCTTCAGGGCTGTTGTCTACTAAACAGTGACTAATTTGTACCCTCAGTTTCATTTTTACACCATCTTCACTACTCATCAAATGAACTTGTTTTCTTCTCTAGAGCACGTGTGTATCCGTGGAGCTGTCATGCCTTTGTACCCTCTCATTTCTTTCTCAAATGCTATTCCCAATTTTTGGCCCAAAATATCCTGTGCTTTCTTTTCACCCCACTTTGAGTACCAGCTTCTTTTGACTCCCCAGGTTCTCACTAACTCCCCCAGCACCCCCTGCCCCTACCTTACGTTGTAACATTTAGGGAACATAGCACTTTTTTGTCATATATGATCTGAAATTCTTATCTTTTCACATGAATGTTCCAATTTAGCTAGAAATTATTGATCATACACTGACCACCAGGTGCTATGCTAGGCACCTTGACACACTCTGTCTCTTACTTTCCATCATGAGCAGTCTGGCCTTCAAAGTGCCCACTTTACAGATGAGAATGCCAAGGCCCTGTGAGTCACACATGCTCTCTCCCATCTACGACACCAGGCTCTTGTGCATGAAGGTGAAGGCTGTGGTTTGACCATTGCAGGCAGAAGGGAAGGAGGTGTTAGGAAGTGAAAAGAGTCCCCTCAGCGTGCAGACTTGAGGAGCTGCAGTGGGAGTTGAGCAGAGAGGCAGTGCACCGGGCCCGCGTGGTCAAAGCCCAGCCCTGGGAGGCCTGTCACACATGTTGCCTTGGCTCCACTAGGCATTCGGAAGGGTCAGGCTTTTGTGTTTGACCCTGAGTTAGGCTCTCCTCTCTCCAATTCTTTAGATCTGCATCTGACAGCTGTGGGATCCTAACACGGCAAGGAGCCCCTGCCGGGCCTGGATCTCAGCCTGCTCTGCCCTCTGATCCCAAATCCTCTTCACCTGGCGGGCGAGTGGTCTTGTCTGCAGGAAGGAGTACTGCCATGTGCAGGTCGGAAGTTCCCACAACGCCGGCTTGTGGTCCAGCAGAACTAACAAAAAGGGCCACAACATTTTCCCATGGTTCTCAGCACTCCTGCCCCATCCTCAGTTTCCAGCATTTCCTTATGATTTCAAATGCATCATTAGATCGAGAGGGAGGTAGTTTTCTCTCTCACTATTTGCTTATTAAAGCTTGGATGTTTGCTTAGGGTTGTAAAATCATATTTCCTTTTTTTGAGTGTGAACACTCTTCTGTGCCGTTGTCCCTTTTGTGTTTCTCCCGCCCTCCTTCCTTTTCTCTTTCCCTCCCCCCTTTTCTCTTTCCCTCCCCTCCCCTTCCTTCCTCCCCACAACTCCCAATTCTTTCAACAAGAATTCTTTCAGGTTACTTATCCTGTCCAGTACTTGACTTCTCCATCTTCATGATGATATCCTACGTGGCTGCTAAGTGTGTTAAGCAAGGGAGTGTGCCTGGCACACGGGAGCTAGAAGCTGTTCATTTTCTTTCTTCCTCTTTATCACTCTGTTGGCCTCAGGCATTGATCTCCCTTAACTGGTGGAGTCCTGTGGGCTCAGGGTGCCAGTCAGCTGCCGGGTGAGCTGAACAGGACCTTGGGAAGGAGGGTCTGGATGCCCTGAGCAAGCATTTTTTTTTTTCATCCAGTCATCAAGCATGATTCTGCAGGGGCCCCATGTGAAAGGAGCTGGGCTTCAAGCTTCTTTCTGAGTGCGCTAAGCTCTTCAAAGATCTATAGAAATCGGAGGCATCTGTGATGTTATTAATTGGCGGCAGCTTTACATGGACCACCCTGGATTGAAACTCATGCAAGGGTCCCCAGATGTGGCTGGGAATCCCTCTTTTGCGTTCTGAAGTAGGCAGCAGGTCAAGAAAAAAGGCAGACGAGCGGGTCCTGGAGCCTCCTCTGACTCAGGCTGAGGCTGTTAGGTGGCTCCAGCCGCTGACCTCTCCCTTTCAGGAGCTCTTTCTTTTTGTTGGGGCTAATTCCTGAAGCAATCCTCCCAAGAGCTCATTTCCCCAGGCTGTAAGCCGGGGCTGACCAAGGGGGCCCTGTGGTCAGGAATTACTGCCACAAGCAGGAAGTGTTTAATGGTTTCCATTTACTTCTAGTTGGAAGGAGGAAGGCTGGGCCTTCCTTACAAAAGAGGCAGAAAATCAGCGGGATGACACCAGCCCGTATTCCCTTCAGGAGGGAAACCAGAGTTCCTTAGGGCACCAGCGGTCCCATCTTGAAATTGCCACACCACCTCCAGGACAAGGACGAGGGGACTTTCTTACGTGCGTCTGAAATCAAAGTGATGTGTGAGGCGGTGCCTGGCATGTGAAGTCAGTCTCACAGCTGGTGAGACAGTAATGAAGAAAGAGGGAAATAAAACAAAAAACTAAATGAAATAGAAAATAAACAGAAAACATTAGGAAGGAATATAAATTTAAATGCCAGTTATTGGGAAGGACTAAGTATAGAGATTTAACTGTCTGTCTCAGCAAGTATCTGAATTTTCACTCGACAGATTGTGATGCAGCCATTGAAATGGTTCTGACAGCATTTGGGAGAAGATTGGGTCAAATGTTTTTGTCAAGTGAAAAGAGCAGAATCAAAAATTGTATCATAGAGTGATTATAACCAGGTGGGTGCAGTCTCCCATCTCCCTTCTGTCCCCAAGTTCAGAAGAGTCTGGAAAGAATACATCAAAGTATCACGGGAAGTACTGACACGTGCTCAGCACAGAGGAACCGTGGAAACGTGGTGCTGACGGAAGGCAGCCATCACAAAAGAGCACATGCTGTATGATTCCATCATTATGTGTCTAGGGACATAAAGTCAGTTAGCAGCGGCTGGAAGACTCGGGTCTTGAGGGCTGATGGCTGAAGGGTACAAGGTTCCTTTTTGGGTGATGAAAATGTTCTAAAATCAACTGTGCAATGGTTGCACCGCACTGTGAATTTGCTAAAAGAAATCATTGAATTGTACCCTTTAAGTTGGTGAATGGGATGGTATGTGAATTAAATCTTAAGCTACCACCAAAAAAAAAAAATCACAGTGGTTATCTCAGGTGGTGGACATAGTGATTCTCCTCCTGTTTTTCCACCCTCTTCTGCAATGTCCAGATTTCCAGAAGTAATTCTGCATTACTTGTACAAAGGAAACAGAATAAACTAAAACAGACTTTAACGGGGAAAGGTTCATAATTGGCCTTTTAGCAGAAAAGGCGGTGTTGGGAAATCTGCCAGCCTTCCTACTGAGAAGGTGAGGGGAGGCCGAGTCCTGTATCCTGAAGTCTGGGGACTGGTTGTCACGGATCGTTGCCTTGTCACACACATAAAGTGGTGCAGGGCTCTTCTTCTGCGGGTCAAGGAAAAGAAAGCATCGTTGGTCTGGGGTCTCAAAAGCAGGATCACCTTGAAGGGAAAAGCTGGTGTGTGTGTGTGTGTGTGTGTGTGTGTGTGTGTAACCTGCGGATGATGAAGGGCCAATTTTGAGTGAAGCATCCTTAGAGGTGCTGACTCCGCTCTGAGTGCTGAATCAGAGAAAGCTGTTACTTATATAACTTCCTGTAATTGCCCGGCAGTAGCTGCAGCTGAGAGCCGCCCGCTCCTTCTCTGGGCTGAGCTGGGGACACACGGCCCTCCCCTCCTGGCAGCAGGGCTACTTTCTACCTGGGGGCTTCATGCTCGGGGTCGCGCTTCTTAACCGAAACTGAAATGTCGTTTTAAACAGAAGGCTCCTTCTTCTCTTCTGGAGATGGGGAACTCTTACGCTGGACAGCTGAAGACGACGCGGTTTGAAGAGGTCTTGCACAACTCCATCGAGGCCTCCTTGCGCTCCAACAGCCTGGTGCCCAGGCCCGTCTTCTCCCAGTTGTACCTGGAAGCGGAGCAGCAGCTCTCTGCTCTGGAAGGTAGGAGAAGCCTTTAAACGAAAAGACTGTGCAGTAATGTTAGCAATGGAAACTCTTTCCTCTTCTGCTCCGTGTAGAAACTGTTGAGTCTAGCAGGACAGAACTCTTAGAAAGTTGCACATGCATTCCTTCTTGGCTAAAACTGAAAAAAGTTTCAGCCATAAAGTTGCAAGGAATAAAATTATCCACTGAATTAATCAGAGAAAGAAAGAGGGCTGTGTTAGACTGTTCTAAATTGGTTGTTACTTATACTCTTGTTGGTTTTGTTTTTTGTTTTTGTTTGGCAGGGGGAGGTAATTAGGTTTTTATTTAATCTATTTATTTTAATGGAGGTACTGAGGATGGAACCCAGGACCTCATGCATGCTAACTAAGCACGTGCTCTACCACTGAATTATAACCTCCCCCCACTTATACTCTTATTAAAACGTTTGATGGTCTCACTTGATGGATGAATAAGACATTTTAACATGCTTTTGACCCTCAGTTGTATTTTTTTCTCTTTGTGATTCGTGGCCATATCTTTGCAAAGTCGTACAGGTAGCTTTTCATTGTGATAGAAGTTACAAGAGCCCTCTGGAAATTTAAAAACCAAGAGCAAACCCTGATGAATTTAACATGTGCCAGAAGTAAATATCTTCAGGTGCGGGGACAACTTTAGGGTTTACTTACTTATCCAGAGAAAAAGCTGATTGTGTTTTTTCAATCTTTAGCTTGTGTTTTTTTCAGTCATGTATTTTCATGTCAAAAGTAGCAATCCAAAGTATGAGAGTTATTGCTAAGGAAGTTCTTTTTGTCAGTTTGTCTCTCACTTGAAGTTACCTGCAGACTTCACTTAACTTTTGAAGGGAAAGAGGGCTGTGGTTTAAAATAAAATTAGCTAATTAATAAAGCATACCGCATGTCAGGTCCTGTATCGGGGTGGCTGTGATATGTGAATGTGTGTGTGTGGGGTGGGTGTGGGGATGGTGGGCTGGGGATGGCTGCACTTAAAGGAAAACGAAGCACAGAGGTACGTGTGTGATATGTGATAGTTCCTTATTCTAGTGGGGAGGCATTCCTTGTGTCTATCTTTAAACTGTCCTTACAAAATTAGCCTTGCAAGCAGCAACAGTTAAGGATCTAAAAGAACTGGATCTGGGTCTGAGAGAAACAAGAATGTGGTCAAAAGCACAAATTAGGAAAACCAGGAATTCTCTGGTATTCACATCGGAGGTACCAATCTTTTCTGGCATAGGAAGAATTACTCTGACATTGGGGGAGTTTGAGAAATAACTGGGGGATATTTTATAGACTGTTTTTGGCTAGCTGATAGACTTCTGTGAAATATGTATTAAATGGTCATCCTTAACTTCGTACACTATCGAAGGACTTTTTGCTAATGATGAACTAACAGTGGTGATAAGAATAAGTAATTTAGTACCTTTGAATGGCACTTTAAAATCTACGAAGGGCTTTTATCTGCACCAGCCAGAGTGACTCAATCCTGTGATTTGGGAAGATGGAAAATGGGTTTGAAGTTTAAGGATGTTCCCTAGGGGAGAGGCGGGGAGAAAGCCCTGGGAGGTTCCCAATCAGCTTTTCCTCCCGTCTAAGCTCTACATAGACGACCTTCCCTGGCCTCTAAACCGGAGGCTGTATCCGAACATTCTGACTTCTCCGGATGCCAATGCTGATGCCCTCATCCGCCGGCAGGGCACATGGAGCTTTCCAGGGATGGCTTGGAGGCTGGCGCTGCCCGTGCCTCCAGTGATGAGTGCGGAAGTCTCCTGGCCAGCTGTCAGGGGGCTTGTTCAGCCCTCGTGTTGGTATGAAAACCAGGGCAGGCCCTCTCTATGATGTTCCCATTTGTCTGGCAAACAGAATAGAGAAATCCCCTGCAATTTTGTGTCTCTAGTGGAGGGAGGAGGGTGGAGGAGGAAAAGGGGAGAGAGGTTGATTTGCTGAATGTCACCATCAGCCGAGCGCTCGACTTGAGCCCTGGTTTCGGCATCGTAAAGCCGGGCGCAGAGGGCTTGTTTTGTCTGCCTGTGTCTCTGTCAGGGTCTCTTATCTTATTGCTGTCCTTCCTCAGCCGATAACATTAGGAATGACTTTTATGACCAGGGTGCTGGGATGCCAAACATCCCTTGATCTGTTAACATTTCCCGTATTTGCAAGGGTGATTCAGTGGGGCCTTATTACTTTGTTCTCGGAGTTAGGGGCTTTACCCTCTCCTTCTAGGGGAAAAACCTTGTACGTATTATGTTATTGTTTTAAAGGGAGGTCAACCAAACAAAACAAACACAACCCCAGCATTTACAGATAAGTATTTATTAATTAAACAGGATGCAGATAAATTCCTGTAATCCCACCCAAAGTGTCATACATTCTTCTCATGGAAAGAAAACAAAATTCACTCTAAATGTCAAAACAAGTTCCCTCATAGTCCATGGAGTGAATCTCTCAATTCCTGTGGTTTAGTTTTAAGGGCCTCAGCTTCCAATGCAGTTGTTTTTTTCTAAAGCCATATGAACGCTCTCATCCTGCCGGGAGACCTTGGTAAACAGGCTGGTTTAGTCTGAGAGGAAAAGTCTCATGCTTGGTGCTGGCTGACTGATTCCATCTAAGGCCCTGGAATGTCTGATGCAGACCTTTGACCTTTAATCCTGCTTTCTTAGCAACTGGATTTCGAGCCCTTTCTTTGACTTCTGGAGCCTTAAGACCCTCCTCTTTCATTCATTCTGAGAGTCTGAATTCCTATTCGCTTTGGTTTAACAGAATAATGTGCTGACATTCCCCTGTGAGCCCTCAGGGCTTTCTCTCTCCCCTTTTCATTCTAATTCTCTGTGCTTTGCCAGCCCCTCCGAGCCCCTGAAGGTCAGTCCCTGGCTCACAGACTAATCTTGATTTAGCCTCTGAGCCTTCTAAGCCACCCACTCCCTAGGAGCTAAAGGACAGTTTGAGCCCCCGGTGGGGACCTGAGCCTGTGCCTGGGGTCTGGGTGTGACTCCATACCTTCTGCTAAAACCACCCCGTGCCTGCAGTTAAGGGCAGGAAGGAAGCGCCTGAAGGAGGCTCTGGAGTTCATCGCTTCAACCCCCTTTGTGCTCTTCCTGGGTAATCTTTTTACAGTCTCCCTGCCACCTCGGTGTCCTCTAGTCCCAGAGCGATGGCAACACTAGGGATTCTTGCTCACTTCCAGCTGTGACCTTCCCAAGGTCACGGGCCTGGGCTGGCCTGAAGTGTTCAGTGTCTGCTTTGTCTTGGCCCACCAGCACTTTTAAAATGGTGGCCACAGCAAGGTTCTGTTCCTAGTACCCTGTACCGATTAAATCACCTTGGGAATATTCTGTGCAACTCTGAGGGCCATGCCTCCCGACATAGACTGTCACAGCTCAGAGTGACCTTATATAGCCCTCTCATTTTAAAGATGCAGGATCTGATGCACAGAGAGGTTGAGTAGCTTTCCCGTGGCCACACAGACAACAACAGACCCAAGTACTAAAACGCAAGTTCCCAGAGCTGAGCTCTTCCTGCTGCACAGGATTTCATCATTAACCTAAAACCCCTTAACCCACTGGTTGGATGGAGGGTGTGAGAGTCCGGGAAGATGAGAGTAGAAGAAATGGCAGCAAGGAGACCAGCCCTAAAGAAGGAGACAGAGAAACAAAACAGGAGGAAGCAACTGTCTCCTGGCCTAGCGCAGTGAAGGATGCTCCAGGCGGTCCTATTACATGAAGATGCTGTTTATTAACTGGCATCTAAAGATAGACACGTTGAGAAAGATTTCTACCCAAAGTGTTAAAAGAAGTCAGAAGGACTCCCCTGTACTCAGTAGCCTTGAAAACTCATTGCTGTGGGGCCCTCTTTCTCTAGCAGCACTGGGTGAATAAGGTATAACTGTGCTCGCACAGGTTGGGCGGTATTTTTCCGAGCACCATCTCGGGGTGTGGTACCGCCAGGTGCCTCAATCACAGAGATGATGAGGCGCAGGGGCCCCACTCCCGAGGGCCTGAAGCCCATGAGGAAGGCAAGCTCTTTCACTGCTGAGACGGAGCGGTGAGATTTCCATGGTCAATTCCTGGCTCTCCTGGCCGATTCCACATTTCTCATTACTCCTAAAATACTATTTCACTTAAAAAAAGTTTCTGAAAGTCATAAAGTCACATGGGAGGGCCTGGCCCTGTTCTGGAATGGCTCTTTTTCTGAGTGTGACAAATTCGGGTGTGTTTGTATTTCTAGTAATGGATACCATCCATTTTCCCCTTGGGGAAAAATCATGGTGTAGAGTTGAACCCCTCTCTTTTTCTGTGTATAGACAGTTCACACTGTATTTTGTGTTCTGTTATGCAGTTAGTGGCAAGAACAGCAGCTCGGAATTCATACATGACTGGGAACATGCCGGCTGTGCTGCTTAGCAGTTTGTTGAAGGGCTGTGGGCCAATCACTGGGTGTCTCTGAACCTCAGTTTCCTTACCTGTAAAATGGGCCACATGCGACACTGTGGTACCTCCCACAAAGATATTCTTGGAGTGCCTATTGTGTACAAACTTGATGCTCTTGTCAACAACTGTATGAGGACTGGACCCTGCTGCTTGTGTGGACGTGTGCAGTGGTGGTGGATGGGAAGGGAAGTGGACCTGGATTTGAAGTCCCAAGGCCAGGCTTGGAGCCGGAGTCTGTGACCTTGGGAAAGACGTCCAGCTGGAGTGAGCCTCCGCTTTCATCCTGGGGGAAAAGAAGGGTGATGATGCCCGGCTCACAGTGTGTTTGTGAGGACTGGTTAATCACTAACTAGCCGAGACTTGCTGCCTGCATACTTCCGCCTTTCTCATTGCTCCCCTCCCCGCCAGGTGGTAGCCGAGTGGACAATGAGGAAGAGGAAGAGGAGGGAGAAGGGGGATCGGAGCAGAACTGTCCCCCGACTCTCTACCAGATGCACCCCCCGCCCGAAGGATGCTGCATCACAGATGGTGAGATGCCAGCTGGGCTGTGTTCCACAGGGACCCCTCACCCGTCTTGTGCCCTGGAGGTGTGACCTGGGCCCGCACCTCCAGCAGGTCGTGGCCAGGCATGCCCATCGGTCCCTGCAGCGTTGGCTACATCGCGCGTGGGGCTCTGTCAGGCCAGCAGTCCCCAGTCCCTCCTTGGACACCCTCAATGTTACAAATGGATTCAGATCCAAAGTTTATTTTTCTGCATTGACTGTTTGAAAACTAGAACGTCCCAACTCAGTGGGGCTTGCACCATGTATTATCTCAGAACTGATGAGCAGGAGTAACTGTTCAAGTCTGTTGGTCCTTTGCTGCTGAAAAAGCGGGTCTACATTATCTCCAAGCTTCCATTTCCATGACTTCATATCGGGGGCAGGAACACTCCCCCCTGGGTGATCAAATGAGAGCCTTGCCGGCTTTATCCGACCGAGCGCGGCACGCAGTGGGCACAGCCTCCTGCCCTGCAGGGTTCCCTTGTCCTGCCTTGGCCCAGGGCCAGATGGGAGAACTCAGAGCCAGTGCATTGTGAATGGTAAAGCAGAGAGACAGGAGGAGATTCTTCCTAAAGTGCCTAAGAGTTTTGCAGGGGAGGCCCTGGGATCATCAGGGTCCATCGTCCTCATCCCTGTAGGTAATTAAAGATGGGAAGGCACAGCAGATCGGGCCGAGTGGGCCTTCAGGTCCCAGAAAGGACCCATCCAAGGAAACCTCAGCTGTTTCCCTCTTCTTCCCTTTTTCCCAGACACTTAATTTCGGACACTTAATTTTTTTTCAATTGCAGTATAGTCAATTTACAGTGTTGTGCTAATTTCTGGTGTGCAGCATAGTGACTCAGTTATACATATATATATGTTCCGTTTTCATATTCTTTTTCATTATAGGCTATTACGAGATAGTGGATATGATTCCCTGTGCTGCACAGGAGGTCCTTGTCATTGATCTGTTTTATACATAGTAGTGTGTATCTGCAGATCTTGAACTCCCGATTTATCCCTCCACCCTACCTCTTTTAACCTGGTAACCGTCAGTTTGTTTTCTATGCCTGTGAGTCTGTTTTTGTTGCGTGAGTAAGTCCATTTGTTGGACACTTAATTTTTAAATAAGAAATACATTTAAAAGCCCTAAAATACAAAAAGTGCAAGAGTCCAGAGCGAAAGCTTCCCTATGCTAATGAGTCTCTTCCAAGGCCACCGGTGTTACCAGGTCCTCTGTCCGTACTCGTGACACGTGCCTGTGCCTCGCACACGTAAAATACAGGGTGTAAAAGACATCAGATTACTCACCATTTCCTATGGTTTATCTTGTATACATTCTAATTCACCATCATTTGTCTCCATTTTTACCCCGCGTGTCTGGTAGTGGATATTCTATGGCGACACCGGTAGTCCTAAAAACAGCATGTGGTGAAGGGTTCTGAATGGCAATGGTTATGATAATTTTACCTCTCAGAATAAATCTTAAATAATTTATAATTTACTTCTCACTCAACCGCGTCCAGAGGTAAGGGGGAGATCCGGACACTCTCACCCCTCAGCCTGAGGGGAGCCGGGTCCTGTGGCGGCTGCTGGCTGGGCAGCACTTGAGCCCTGTGTGTCCCTCCTAGGGTTCTGCCAGGCAGGAAGGGACCTGCGTCTCGTCTCCATCTCCAACGAGCCCATCGACGTCCCTGCGGGCTTCCTCCTCGTGGGGGCCAAGTCCCCCAGCCTGCCAGACCATCTCCTGGTGTGTGCCGTCGACAAGAGGTTCTTGCCGGATGACAACGGGCACAACGCCCTTCTCGGTAAGTCCTTCCTGTGCTCTCTACAGTTCTGGGCCTGTTAGGGGTGGGGACAAGGAGGGCCATTGGTTGCCTTGGGGGACAGGCTGCCTTTGGGGCTCTACATCCGCCTGTCACACAGCCCCGCTTATTCATTTTTTTGTGGAATGGAACACAAATGAGAGTTATTTTAAAAATGTGACTACCTTCCTTAGAAAGCTCATCAGTTAGTACTAATTTTTTTGTACCTGTAGTCATCACTTTCCTAAGTCCCCACCTGGGTCAGGAACAGGGTCCAAACCCTGTCCTCGACACTCTCGGAGGCCAGCAGACGCGAAGCAGGAGGAGAGTAAGTCTGAGCATGTGTCCCTGCTTCTGGGACAGTCAAGTCCTGAGTGATGGCCCAGGCCCCTCCACCGTTCTCTCCTTCACTTCACCTCTCACCTCTCACTCTGATCATTCTTATCCTGCCTTTACGGGTGGGCTTGGACCTGCTAATGAACTTGCCCAGGGGTGCAGGTGTAAAAAAACAGGTCCAAGATTCAAACTCAGGTCTTCCTGGCTCTAGGCTGTACCTGTTAACCATCACACCCCCGGTCCTGCGTCTGGTCAAGGTCAGCGTCGGGAAGCCATGGCCTTGATCTTTTGAAGCACCGCTGGCCCACGCGGAGGCCCCAGCTTCTGCGCAGAGTCTAGGCCAAGCCTTACCAAGCCTGGCTCCCGTTTGTTCAGACGGTTATCGAGCTTTTACTCTGCACCTGGCCCTGTGCTCGGTGTGCACCCCATTTGTGGAGCAAAATCACGGGAGATGTGAAGTTTGGGCTGAGAACCCAGAGAGCTGGCTCCCGTCCTGTGTCTGACCCCGGGCCATAGTGTCCTCATCTGCAGAGTGGGCAGGTGCTTTCCATGTGGCCCCTCACCTGGCCTGGTGTCGTCTTCTCAGGAGAGCTGGGCTAGCGGAAGGGTGGGTAATGACCTGTCTACTTCAGACATAGCGTCAGGAATAATCTTCATGGCAGAAGCAAGCTTGATTATGAGAGTTTATGAGAAAAACTTCTAGGTTGAACCACCCCTCCCCCACCTTATTTCTTCTGTACTTTCCATGTGTACAAACATTTAAACCTCGCTTTTATGCGTGATACAGCCCCCAAAGCTGGGTAGGGACCTGCACTTTAGTGGATATTTTTGAGGACGTTTTATGTCGGAGGCTCTGTGTGAAGGGAAGAGGGGGACTGACCCAGAGAAGAAAGAGAAACGGTTCCGGCCGTGAGGGCCGGGGGGACACGATGGTGTAAACTCTGAAACACGCAGGAGAATGCTGACTAGAGGGGCAGATATGGCTCTGGGACAGTGACCAGGGGGAGAAAGAGTTTTGGCCAATTCTTTCTTAAGGCAGGTCCATGGGCTGATTGTAACTAGTATTTGAAAACCAGAAAAATCCAGAAAATTCACTCTACCAGGAAAGCTCAGGGAGTCATTCTCTTTCACGTTTAATTTGCTTATCAAGGCCGCTCAGGACGAAATGTGCTGGGTGTGCTGGGAAGACGGCCTGGTGAGTGGGTTAGTGTTTGATCTGGCGGTGGCCGGGGGTTTGCCCGAATTCCTCCCCTTTGTGACTGTAAAGGAATTGCGAGGGTAATAAATCAAGAAGGCTCTGTGTCTTGAAATGTGGAGACAAGGATCTTTCAGTTCATTCACCACCAGCCCCGGAACAGCTTCAGCCCCTCAGGCGGGGAGCATAGAGGAAGTGGGGTCTTTGTTAATTGCTTGCCAAAAAGCCAGCAGAGGTGGGTAACAAGGGCCGGCTGGTAATAACCAATGCTTTCTTCTTTTAAAATAACTTTATGCTCTTGGCCTGCACACTTAACACTGTTTAGATTTCCTGCAATTAACCCTGATGGCTGTACAGGGCACAGGTGGCCCCGCCGCCCTCTGGGGGCCAGGGCTCTGCGCATTTTAGTGACCTTATAAAATGGAGGCTGTGGAGTATCTTGGAGGAAACGGCAGCTTTAGGCCCCAACGCCCCCATAATTTATAATGAAGGGAGTGTCATTTTAGTGACTTTGAATCAGTGGAGGGATTTTTGTCTGAGAAAGCAGAAAGATTAAAACCTAGGGTGTGTGTTTCAGTTTTCTGACGGTAATTCATCAAAATTGGCTGTTAGCTAAGACACAGGAGAAGAAAACGTCCAGCTAGAATGTTCGTTTCTGAGATGGGAGTGAATGAGTCCTTTGTTCATCCAGCAGGCGGATAACTAAGCCCTTACGGAACGTATAACTCCAAACTGAAGGTGGACTCTAAGTTCAGCCTGGGGCCCCAAAGCCAAGTGGGACCTTGTCCTTCCTGGGAGCTCAGTGCCTTTGGGAGGACACAGGCCAGCCAGGACTCAGCTTGGAGGCCTGTATCCGCAACCACAGAAATCGAGTTTCTGCTAAGTCCCTGTGCAGCAGGCTCCAGCCGAGGGCTTCAGGTGCTGCAAAGACCCTGAAGGATGTCCTGACTCCCAGTGATGGGAGACTGTCTCAGAGGACGCAATGATGGAGTTGGACCCTGAAAAATGAATGGAATTTTGTCCCTTGGAGAGGAGCAGCAGCAGCAAATGAGCCTAACAGCAGCTACGTTACTGAGCACGTATCGTGCTGGAAACCATTGCAGTTAAAATAACCCAGGGAGGTGGGTACGTTGTTACCTAGCATTTATATATGAAGAAACAGGCACAGAGAGGTTAACTGACTTGCT
Source organism: Camelus ferus (assembly GCF_009834535.1). Taxonomy (NCBI): domain Eukaryota; kingdom Metazoa; phylum Chordata; class Mammalia; order Artiodactyla; family Camelidae; genus Camelus; species Camelus ferus. The sequence goes on from NC_045710.1 coordinate 7,333,764, forward strand.
CAGGGTCACCCAGCTACTAAGTGGCAGGTCCTAAATTTAAACCCAGATGTCTGGCCCTGGTGCTCATACCCTGGGGGTTGAAGGGCATCTGAGGCAGAAGGAATCTCCCGCATGAAGGAGCTTGGCCCTGGAGGAATGGCGAGAGCTCCCTGTGGCTGGGACTTGACGCAGGGCCCAGGCTGCAGCAGGGGCTGCAAGGAGAGGGGGTCATTGGGTTCCATTTGGAAAAGGCTATGGTACCCAGGATAACAGTTTCAAACTACAAACTTAGAGTGATGAGTCGGATTGTGTCAGGGTATCTATCTTTCATCTTTAACACTTACTAACATGTGGCCAACATTGTTTCACTTATAACTCTTCTTTCTTCTTGACCTTCCAAATTATTTTGAAGCAAATCCCAGACATCATGTCATTTCATCTGTAAACAGTTCAGCATGTATCTCTCAATGACAAGGGCTTTTTGTTGAAAATCCAATACTGTTATCATATCTAAAAAATTTAAAAATAATTTCATGATATCAAATCCTCCAATGTGTTCAAATTTTGTTTTGTAATTATGCTCATAGTTGGTGTTTTGAATCGAGAGCCAAGCAAGATCCTCCCAAGGCATTTGGTTAAGATGGTTCTGAAGTCTCTTACTTATTGTCTCTCTTCATTTGCACGTCCTTCCTTCCTCATTTTTCTCTTATGGTTTATATGTTGAAGAACCGTTGTAAATACTCCAATAAGGTGGTGACCATGTTTTCATCTGTGGTTTGGAAAGATCTCTCGGAGGTCGCCTGAATGATTGATGTTTATTGAAAGGGAGATGCCGAGGCAGGGGGCCAGATGATTACGGCATCCTGAGAGTTATGTTTCAAACCTCCCACCGTCGTACCATCAGCTTCCCTCGTCTTTTGTCCTGCCTCCCCCACCCATCAGCCCTGTCCCATTCCCATCCTGTCTGGAATCCTGATGCTGCTCCTGTATTTTCCCTGCCGAGCGTGGGCATTTGCACCCGTGTGCCTCTCACTCCCTGCCGGCTCGTCCGGGTTACTCTCCCCACGCGCACGTGGAAAGCCCCCAAGCAGGAGAAGCCCCACCTCCAGAGACCCAAGTAGATCATTCCTAGACTTGAATTGGAATTTGGCCGGAATATCAAAGCTGGGGGCTATAGACCTATTTTGCCTGATTTGTTATTAGGCTACATTTACTTCCACAAACAGGATCAAGATGGGAAAGACAGAAATCCAAAAAAAAGTGAAAAAGGAAAAAATTGCCCAAATCCTACCACCCCAAATTGAGCATCCTATTTTATTTTGCCCATTTTCTTTTCCATTTGCCATCCAGTTGGGGCTTTAAAATGATGTTTGCAGCTTATATTCACAGCATAGATGTAATGGCAGTTTCTGGGTTTGTTTGTTTGTTTGTTTGTTTGTTTTACTTAACATGCTACAATGAACCAGAGACATCCTGGTTTCCTCCTAAGTTCCTGTTTATATTCAGGGAACAGGAGGGTGGCCGTTCAGCTTGCCAGGTTAGCATGTGCCTGCCTGTGACAGCTCCGTCCTTGAAAGGAGCACAGAGGCACCACTCAAGGTCCAACCTCATCTTCAAGGTCCAGTGTAAGTCCCGCCTCCTCAGGATGACTTCCTGGAACTGTCTTCCTGAACATCTCCTGTCCCTTTACCTGTCCTTCCCATGCACGCTGGCCCAGCTTAGCAGAGAGGAGCTGCAGGCTCCCCTTCTATGAGAGAAGAGAAGGATTTAGCTGTAGGACTGCTGTTTGGAGATTTAAGCAAGCCTGAGTGTGAAGCCTCTCACAGACTCTGGGATGCTGCTCAAACGGGAGGAGCTGCTGGTGTGGCCGCTGCTCCTTCTGGTCAGTGCTTACCACCTCCTCCTGTGGAGTTAAGGATTTGTGTTTGTCCTTTCCTCCAGACAGTCAGTGGCTATATTTTTATTGGTCTTCCTCAGGGCACCTGGTTTCATCCCAGCAAGTGTTCTTTAAATGAGAGCTCAAAACATCCGTGTGCTCAAAAATAGTTGTCAAATTTGCATCTTCATGAAGGGTTGCCAGCTTGGTCCAGGTGACCGCTTGCCTGGGGACAGCAGCCTGGACCCAGGCCTCCCTGGGCATCGGACGAAGGGGCAGGGAGGCACAGAGGGCGGGTGGGCCTGGATGAGTGGTTTGTGACCCTTCGTACCTGGAGCAGTGGCAGCAGTGAGGCCTCCTTGGACTGTGATTCAAGAAGGAAGGCTTAGGCACCCAGAGCCGTCCTGGTTGGAGGGGACCCTCTGCAAAGGGAGGGGCTCTAGCAGTAAACCTGGGGCCCCCCCCCCCAGCCATAAGCCATGAACTCAGAGGCTGCCCACCGCATCCAAGGGAAGCCACTGTGGATGCTTCAAAAAAGAATCATCTATCTGGTTCTGGAAGGATGCTTAGAGCCCATTTAGTCCTCACCTTCCCTCTTATGGTTAGGAAACCTGAACCCGGAGAGACTGAGCCACTTCCCCCGTATCTCATGGCACCGTGAGGGGCTGTGTAGGGTTGGACTTGAGTCTCCTGACCCTGGCTACCCTCTGCTCTCTGATCCAGCCCTGCCTGTCCGAGGGAGAGGAAGGGAAGTGACATTTCCTGAGCACCTATTGAGGGCTAGACACGTACTGGGCACTGCTCCCACAAGACAGACTTTGTGAGGAGAGAACGCAGCAGACTGGTTCAGTCCCAACTTGGGATACGTCCTACCTGCAGCCGCAGGCCAGTTACTTTCTCATGGCCTTGACTTGCTCATCTGTAAACTGGGGGACCTACTGTGAATTCTTTGTAGGGCTTCATGAGGTTAAGATGAGAATGTTTACAATGTGAAGTGCTGGCGCAGGCCTGGCACGTGGTCGGTGAGCGATAGATGTTCGCTGTCGTCCTGTTTACAGTTGAGAGCTGAGAGATGTCAGTTAACCTGCCCGAAGTCACTTCACCAGCAAGGCGGGGCTTGAATGCACACGTGTCTCACTGGACAAAGGCCTGTATCCTGTCTGGCTGCTCCTGGAAGGCGACAGCAGCGCAGGCCTTGGCGAAGTGCTCTTCGCATCCCTGGTCTTGCAGTTCTCTTTCACGTTCATCCATCTTTTCAACACTCGGGGTCAGAATCCCTTCCAGGGACCTTGGGAGGTTTCTCAGGGCCTCGCTCTTAGATAGCAGTGGGGCTGTTTATCTCAAGGTTCCCAGGTTGGAGACAAAGGAGTAAATAAAAACATTAGCGTACAAAATTAGAAAATGTTAGAAATATTACAACATTAGAACATAAAAATTTTGAAGTGTGTGCAGAAGTCCTAAGTGTTCACTCAGATGGTTACCTGTTTCCTCCCTCCTCCCTCTGATGGTTACTGTCTCCCCTGTGCCAGGTGCTAGTCTGAGCACATGAACTTATGCACACAGACACAATCCACACCTCCCCGCGGTCACACTGTGTCACCACTTTTCTCTTGTGTTAACCAGCAGCTCTGTTGAGTCCAGTTTGAATAGACTTTACAGTTTGTAAAGGTCTTTCAAGCACGTTTTCTGGACTTTAATAGTTCGCAGGAGGTGGTCTGGGCGTCACCACTGCACAGATGGCCTTCCCGGAGCCTCACGGCTGAACTCCGTCCACTCCCAGAAAGGCCCACCCTGGCCTCAGACAGCAGGACGCTGACAGCGAGGCGCCACCCTCGGTAGCTTGTCTCCCCTCTGCGGCTGCTGGGCCCACAGATGTCACTGGCCACCATTCTGGCCGTGTCTGGCAGACCTCTTGATTGCTTCTCAGCAGCTCATGGAGGGGATTCTGGACTCTGAAGAGGTCTCCCAAAGGATCCAGTCTCAAGGTTCTAATTGCTTTGAGATTCCGGGACTGGCCAGCCCTGAAGGAAACAGGTAGAGCAAAGCCTTGCAGGTCATTGGTCAGTGTAAACAGCTGAATGGGACGGTTCTTGTCCTGTAAGGTTTGCTCTTCACAGAGGCTTTCACATATGCCCCTAGGCAAGTGCAGCCTTCCAAGCTTACCGGGCCCATCTCTACGACCGAGTCCTCTTGGTCCTTCTCCTATCTGAGTCAAGGCCATCTTGACTCGGGGCCAGCATAAGATGACCTCTGCCCTGTGGATGTCTCTGGTTGGTGGTGCAGGACATGAATGCATGGAGGTGAGGTGGGGACGTGCATGCTGTTTCCTCCTCCAGGTTTCTCTGGGAATTGTGTTGGCTGCGGCAAGAAAGGCTTCTGTTACTTCACGGAGTTCTCCAATCACATCAATCTGAAGGTGACCACGCAGCCCAAGAAGCAGAAACACCTGAAGTATTACCTGATCCGCAATGCACAGGGGGCTCTGACCAAAGGGCCTCTCATTTGCTGGAAAGGCTCAGGTGAGCAGTTCGGCTCTAGCGGGTGGAGGCTCCTTCAGAGGGGCCCAGGGCCTGTCCACACGACTCTGGGGTGCAGGACTGTGGGCTGGAGGTCAGCCCTGTGAAATTAAAGCCTGCCTTTGCACTACGGGCGTCTAGTTTATAGGATCAGCCCAACTGTATGGGACCATTCCGAGTGCCATACCATGCTGTGCCTTCTAGTGGCCAGTATTTGGGGCAAGGTTCTCAACCAGGGGTGGTTTTGTCCCCCAGGGGACATTTGGTAATTTCTGGAGACACCTTTGATCACCTTGATGGGAGAGAGCTACTGACACCTTGTGGGTGGAGGCCAGGGATGCAGCTAAACACTGCTGTGCACAGGCAGCCCCCCGACCCCCGCCCTGCTGGAGAATTAGGCGGTCCGGTGTCAGTGGTGCCAAAGCCGAGAAACCTTGGCTTAGAGAAAGATCAGCTCAGATAGGCCCCACTCCCCGTCCTGAAGCCCTTCTGTGTCTCCCTGTACCCTCGTGGCTGCAGTCAGCTATGAGGGCAGAGAGGAGGGGCTGGATTTTCTAGGCCCAGGCACTCAGTGAGATACCCCCACTCAAACAAACTGTGAAGGGACATGTCCTAAAAGGGTTCTCAGCAAGATGACCAGGAGAGCCAGCCTGTTGTCCCCTCCCTTGTCTGCATTAGTTCACTCTGGTCACCCGGAGTCTCCCAGCCAGCTTCTGTGAGTAGGAGGAAGGTGCTTCAGGAGGGGCTGGCTCTGGGCGTTCCTCCCCTGTCCCCTCCCATCACTCTTTTCCTTCCTCCTTTTCTTGCATTGCTCAATAAATACTTCTTGAGCTCCTGCTATGTACGTGCCTGACATTTTCTAGGTGCTGGGGAGGCAGTGCTTCTTCCCCTTGTGGGACCAGATAAGAGACCTTGGTCACTTGCAGTGAACAAGCACCTCACAGGTTCGATACCTCATGGGAGTTAATCTTCCCAACAGAGAGTGGCTTAGGCAGTGGAGGAAGGTGTCAGCTGTTCCTTTGCCTTCCAGTGATGCCCTGCTCGCCCCGCGGACTTGAAGGGCGGCAGCTGGAGGTCTTATCTGTATCACATGTTTTTCTCTTTTTCCCAAGTGGTCATTATTGATCCTGCTCCCTGCAGTCAGAGCTGTCCCTCAGAGAGGTCCTGTGCCCTTGGCACCAAGCCTGGAGGTTGTCGCACCTCCTCCTCCCCTGGCTACACCAAGGCAGACTAGGATGGTGTTGGCACCATTGTGGTCATCTCTGTTCCTGGCTCTCCTGCAGGACAGACTCTGGTCTAGGAAGTCATCTCACATGCAGGGGAGGAGCAGTGAGTTGGTTTTCACGTGTGCATCTTCCCTGTAGATTTCAGAAGTCGGCAGACATCCGCTGGAGCATGTTCCAGCTCTTTGTTCCCTCTGCTGGAGAGCTCCGGGCCCCCGGCTCCCTTCCCCAGTGAGCCTGTTCCTGGGACCAACCCGAGCGCCCCGCTGGGAGCAGCGCAGGCAGGTGAGGCGATGGAGCTGCGCTAGACGTGCCAGGAGTGGGTTTTAGTCTCCCCATTGTACCAGCGGGTAAACTGAGGCACAGAGATGCTTGCCTCGGGTCTCACATGTAGTCGGATTTGACAGCAGGCATTTCTGGTTCATGTGCTTGGAGTTCACTGTGCTGAACAGACCTGATTAGCAGGTGGCTGTTATCAAATAGATAGCCGCCTCCTTCTCAATGACCGTGGTGGGTTGGTTATTGTCATTCCTCCCACTCAGGGTCAGTAGAGGGGACCAGGGCCCTTGCCCCACTGGGCTCATCACATCCATAATGAAAAGGGTGCACCTGGGCTGGGAGCACACTCTCCTCCAGAAGCACGTGCCCCCTGCTCTTCGTGGTGTCTGCTGTTGTCCTCACTGTGCCCGGACCTGTCACCCTGTGGCAAATGGAGAGATCAGCGTTTTTGCGGTTGGAAAACTGGGTGTGAGTTCCAGTGCTGCTAACTCGTAGCTGAGTGATTTGGGGCAACTCATTTTAACTCTTTGAATCTCCATTTCCTGAACAATTGGAGAAAAATCTTCTCTGTCTAATTTGCAGGGTGATCGTAAGAATTCAGTACGATGGTAGTAGTAACAAACACTTAGTGCTTACGACACACTTTACGTCTGTTAACCCATGTCATCCTCACAGCGGCTCTGTCGTTACCCCCATCTCCTAGGTGAGAACGTTGACGTGTAGGGAGGTTACAGAAGTTAAGCAGAGTTACTCAGCTAGTCAGCAGCAGAGCTGGGATTCAGACCCAGGTCGCCTGGCTTCAGAACCTCATCCTTAACCCCCGCCCCAGCCCCCCACATGCCACCTCACCCACAGGAAACGTTCTGTGCTGCTCCTGGCTCTGGAGCACCTTCCAGGCCCTCTGGCTGGTGTGGGTGACTTAGAAGACCAGACTTGCCCCCAGACTTCTCCTTGGACTCGGAGAGCCCTGTGGGCAGCCTGGACTTGGTGACTGCAAACCCGGCAGCTTTCCTGAGCCTGTGTGACACGAACATGAACTTGAGAGGGTGGAAGGGAGCGGGGGATGGAGAGCAGATGCAGGGGTGCTCCTGGAATCCAGGGGACTCTGCTGGCCGCTCCCGTCCCCTGGCCGTTCTTTCACCAGGAGTGCTCACTGGAGCACAAGCAGAAGTGTGTGTGCCTGTGTGTGCACACCGTGTGTCTGCTTTCTCAGTGGGGTGGAATCACTCTGTCAGGAGCTCTGGTTCCCGAGGGGACTTGTCAGTGAAAAGCTAATTTGTGAAAACTGGGGGAGAAGTAATTTCCTGCTTGCTGGGCTCACAGAAGTCCTTGTCTCCTCCTTGTTTCTCTCTGCTGTCAGGACCAGCCTCTGATCACCCCTCACTCACCGCAGCAATGGGTCTGGCTGTTTTCAACGGCAAAGATTCCCCGAAGCATCAGCCGCTGGTGAAGAACAACCTGTCTGCCGGGCCACGCCCCTCGGCATTAGGTAGCTTCGCCCGTCCCATCTGGGAGCCCTGCTTTGCTCTGGACCAAGGCGGTGAGGGGGTCGGGGACACAGGAGCCATTGTGCTGGGGCCCCTGAGCCTCCTGGAATTGGGGGGCTTGGAATGAGAGTCAGGCTGGGTCACCAGGTGCCTCCTGAGTCTGTGGGGCTGTGCCCAGGCCCTGGTGCTGGGTGTGTGCCAAGATGCAGTGAAGAATCAGATAGGTAAGAATTCCAAATCCAACTCTCTTATTAGTTGAGGAATCTTGGGCAAGTCTTTTGGCTAAGGATCTAAAGATGAGAGTTCTGCTCTGAGGGCAGTTGAGAAGATTCAGTGAGGTGCTACATGGGAGTTCAGGGCACATCTGGCAGCTCACTAAGGGGCACCATTATTTAACTGGTCTTTTCAGGGAGGGCTTCCTGGAGGAGGTGACAACTGAGCTGTAACTTACAGCTGGGGAAGCACTGATTAGAGATGGTATGCGAGGAAGTGAGGAAGAGGGATGAGGAGGCGAGGGTCTGAGTGAGAAAGGTGGGTGAAGAGGTTAAGCAGGCCTCCTGCTAGAGCTGAGGCTGTGGGTCAAGGAAGAGTCAGAGGCAGAGCAGCCCCAGGACCCTGCTCTCCCTCTGCACTCACCTGGAGTCATTTCATAGGCAGGTCTTACCTCTCTCCTCCGTCCTGCGTGCACACAGCTACATGGAATATTAGGACCCCAGACTGTCACAGGACGAGCCCCTCGAAGACATCTAGTCCAACCTCCTTTACAGAGGAAAGTGCAGCCCAAAGAGGCAGCCAGGCTGGATCCCAGGCCTCCCTGATTCTCTGACACGCCTGGCAGAGGACTTCCCTGGTGGAGGAATCGTCTCCCTCTTAGTTGAAGGAACAACGTCTTTTCTGAAATGGATCTGATACTTGCCAGTCCTAACCAGAGTGTCTATTCTGTGGTCTGAGGTCAAGTCTTTGTAACTCCCCTCCCCAACACCACAATGTGAGGAACCCTAGGCAGGCACCCACTTTTCTTCCTGTGACTGTTTCTTCTCCGCTAGGTGCTGGGTTGCTGGGGTGGTGCTGGGAGGCTGTGTTGTTGGTGCCTCCCCTCCCTGCACTGAGGTCTGGGCGTAACCAGCCTTCTCCCCAGTCAGCAGGGAACGAGGGCCTCCCTCAGCCTGGGCCCAGTGACATTGGCTCTGGGAGCCAATCTGAGGCTCCTCCTGCAGTGAATGACATGCTTCCTTGGAGGGATGTGGGAAATAGACCCCTCAATTCCCTAGTGTGGTGCTGGAGCCCCCTGGAATCTGGCCCCAACCAGCCTTTGGAACCTCACTCAGTCCCCACTGTTTCTGCTTAAGAACTCACACCCCAGCTATATTGGACAGTTCTGTCTCCCCCTCCTGTCTCCACATTGTGACATCCACACCCTGGTCACATATCTGTGCCCTTGGAGAGCTCTCCCCACCCACCTGCTATACCTGCCGTTCAGAGCTTAGCTCAGGTGTCCCCTCCTCCCTGCAGGAGGGCTCCCTCCCTGGGATCCTCAGGTGTCAGCCCGAGAGCAGGGTGGTCGTCATTCGCTCTGGGAGCCCAGGTGCTCCATGGAGCCTGGCACGGAGGGCTTAAAAGATGCTGGCCGAGCCGAGGGGGGTTGGATCATTAAAGGCACAGCTGAAGCATCAGAGATTCTATGCCTCCCACCTGCTCTGTGGAGAGCTGGAATCAATTTTAAGAAGCTGCTTCTGAAGCTCTGTGGAGTGTTTAATAAAGGCTTGGGGGCTGTCACTCAGGGGTTCTCAGCAGAAGTGCTGTCCCTGTGGAGGTAAGGGGCTGGGGCCCGAAGTGCCAAATAGTGCCCCCCTACTACCAGGACACATGGCCAGAAATAGCTGGTCCACGGGACAGCTCCTGGTGACGTCATTCTGGGAGAGTTCTTGAGCTTAGAGTCCACTTAGAGGCTGTTGGTGTTCACATCCCAAAGGGAGAAAACATCTGTAAATCATCCATCCTTAATACCAAGGCCCAACCCCACTGCCTTCTCCGCTTTGATAGTTTAATAGGGGTTTTAGAGGAGCTGACACCTTAGTCTTTGTGGGAGCTCTTCCACCGGCTCTTGAGGACAGATGTTTGGGGAGGCGAAGATGTGGTTCTAACTGGAACAAAGATAACAGAAGCTGCCCGAGAGGTTGCGGGGGTCCGAGGAGCCCACCTGTTTGAAAGCTCTTTGTAAACAAAGTACTTCTCGTTTTTTAACTTTTGATCCACTTGATTTTACTCAGTCTAAAGAAGAGGTAGCAATAATTGTGGATGACTTTTAAGAGACTCTAAAGCAGTAATTCTCACACTGCGCTCGCCTAGGCATAACCCGCATGCTTGTGAGTGCTGTGTCCTCTCATCTCTGGAGATTTGATTCCATAGGAGTGGACAATTTTCACGAGCTCCTGCTGGTTCTCTCCAGCTTTCTCTCAGGCCAGATCTAGAGTAACATTGCTCTAAACCCCTCGTTAGTCAGCCCTGGTGTGGTTTAGAATCACCGGGAGCTCAGGGGAGGTAGGGGGGCGTCATCAGGATGCATTCCCTCCCCCCGCCAGCTGGGGTTCTGGTTTCCTGGGGATGGGGCTACATCCGGGAATAGAGTTTTAAATTTAAAATTTTTTATTTGATTGATTGATTGATTGATGTATAGTCAGTTTACAATGTTGTATCAATTTCTTTAATGTGTCACGGTTTAACATGTAGCTCTAAATGTAGGGGCGATTTTGTGTCAAAAAAAAGTATAGTAACGAATTCTTGATATTTTGAATACTCCAAGAACATATCATGAGTCATGCTCATGCTGCTTTCTAGAGTGGGCAGGGATGACTCATGACAAGCAGTGGGTACCAGCTTCTGGTCCCCTTGAGATTTTTAATCTGAAATTAGCTTTCAAGGCTGGGGTGGGGAGAGGGGCACAGGTGGATCAGTACTGCCTCCAAGTGGTAAAACAGTGGTGATGGCTCGAATGCAGCTGCAGCTTGTCTCCAGAAACCCCTGTTCATCTATTGGAATGTGTAGATAACGGTGGTGATGATGCGGGTCTCGGTGGCTACCATTTATTGGACCCAAATTCTGCACTTTACGTATATTCTCTTTAGTCCTGATCAAACCACCTTCCAGAGTAGATTTTATTACCCCGCTGTAAAGGTGAAAGAGGTAATTAAGGCTTAGGGAGCTAAAACTCGGACATTTGCACAACTTTGGAATGAAATATTTACAGAGGATGACAGGATACTTCCTTAAGCCCAGATACTTTACTAGATGCTAAAACCCTTTGTAAAATTGTGATTTAAAAAAAAAAATAACAAATGAGTGTTCTCCAAATCAAGGGAACGTTTTATGGAAGCTTGCCCTAGTGACAGCCTAATCTGTACTCTGAATGTTGTCTAGGTATCTTATCCAACTCTGGGCCCCCCAAAAAGCGCCACAAAGGGTGGTCTCCAGAATCTCCATCAGCTGCAGACGGCGGCTACCCCCAGGGTGGTGGGAACAGAGCTAAGTATGGTAAGTGGCAATAGCCTTGCCCCAAATCCAAGGCTTGGGTACTAGTGGTGGTGGTGCCACTGGCTGTGTGTGTGTGAACACTTTTGTGTATATTGGCGAGAAAGTTCTACAGAGACAGGGCTGGGTATAACAAAAGACTCTCTTTCTTATATATTAGACTTGTTTAACAAAGCCCAGGATCCCTACACAGTATTGAATTCCCTGATCCTAGAGGAATTAAAAAAAAGCTTACCTGTCACTTGGCAGGGCTATTAAAGAGGAGGAAACAGGTTGTTTGGTGGGGAAGGTTGGACCCAGGGACCTTAATGCTGCTTTTGACTGTAGGAATCTGTGATTCCCAGGCTGGGTGCCCCTGAAAATGGGGAGAGGGTCCAGTTGAGGCAGATCTATTGGCTGGTCTGACATCAGATCTGCCAGAGGCAGATTCTTTGTCTGATGTATTTTCCTAACGCTCTTGGCGTGTTTCTAGAGAATGCAGGCGTGACCTGCATGCCCCAGGTTGGCTTGGTGGGACCGGCCTCAGTCACCTTTCCCGTCGTGGCCTCCGGAGAACCAGTGTCTGTTCCTGACAACTTGCTGAAAATATGCAAGGCCAAGCCGGTGATCTTTAAAGGCAAGTACAGTGGTGTGACAAGTGGTGGAGGTCAGGGAGCCCAAGGAACACTCGAGAAACACTGACACGTCGTTCCAGTCTGACTCCATGCCCAGGGTGTCCTCCTAGAAAAACTCAAAAACTCTTTCTAGAGCAACGAAAGAGCTAAGCAGACCAGTCACTGGGATGGCCCCTGACCAGATGCCAAGAGTGGCAGAGCTTGTCACGGTTTCCATGACAAGCCCGGGTGAAGTGGTCCAGTTCTGTGATGCCCAAGTGCTTGTTCATTTGTTCTTTCAATTAGTCACTCCCCCAGCCACACTAGGCCCCTGCGACGGGAACAGGCCCAGGGCTGAGCACCACGGAGAAGGGCACCAGCCCCTTGCTGATTTACCAGACCCTGGGCTGGCGGGTTGTCCTGTGGCCAGTGGTATTTTTTGACTATGAAATCTGACTTTGATTGTGCAAAGGTGGCCATGGTCACCACGCAGAAGCATAAAACAAGACCAGATTGGATCTCTGTTCTGTGTCAGTGGGCTCATGGCTGCTGGCGGAGATAGATTTGTGGCTCAGCTAAGGAAATCCTGTTCTAATGAAGTGAGAGCCCTTGGAATGTGAGGGTTCGGTGGACTTGTTTGATGATAGTGCTCGCCGGTGCTGTGTGCTGGCATGGGGTCACACACACACACACAACCACAAACACATACACGTGTGCACATACAATCAGGTCCTTCTTAAATAAGTCAACACCGTATTTGGTATCACATTTTGGGGAATAGAGAAGAGAGGGTGGAAGTAAACTAGGAGAGGTATCTTACCATTAATTAAGAAATAAGAGAGAGCAAACCTTTCTTTTTTCCTAAAAAAACCAAACAATGGGCAGGGTGTGAATCTGGGTTTTAAACTGGACGTCAGGCAGGGCCAGGAATCCCATTGGGCCCTATTGGGTAGCTACGATGAAGGTCAACATTCAATTACTTTCTTTTTTTTTTTAATAGAGGTACAAGGGATTGAACCTAGGACCTTGTGCATGCTAAGCACGTGCTCTACCACTGAGCTGTACCCTCTCCCTTCACCTCCCATTACATATTTTCTTTACATGGTTGCTGTATGTCTGTGGTAGGCCAAGGAACACAGAAAACAGCAAGGCAGGACTGGGGGACAACCCTACTTGGTATAATATGACTGGTGAACAAGCAAGACTAGCCAGGCGCCTCAGGGAAGTTGGGGTGGGGGTCCGGCAGACCTGTGTCCAACAGCTGATGATCCCAGATTGAGACCATCTCTGCTCCTCACGTCACTGCACTTCCCACACCTTGGTTAAGCCGCCCTCCTCTTTGTAACTTCTGTGCTTCCCGAGCTCCTTTCCCTGTACCATCTGATCAAACCCCACTTGTGCTGTAAGACCCAACCCTGTGCCTCCTCCAGGAAGCCGCCTGAGATTCCCTTTAATCTGGGCCCCTTAGTAGCTTCTTTTTGCTTCTTTTATGACAAATAGCATACTCTTCCTTTAATAGTGATTCTTTATGTTGCTTCTTTTAAACCATAATATTCTTGACCAGTGCTGCCCACATTGTGGTACCTGGATGAGCAAGACCAGCGTCACCCAGGACCTTCTTAGAGGAGTGAATTCCTGGGGCCATCCCAGAGTCAGAGTCAGGCCCTCTTCCTGAATCAGAAGCTCTGTGATGGGGCCCAGCAATCTGTGTTTTAGGAAAGCCTGTCAGGGGACCCTCATGCACCCTTAGGTTTGGGAAGCAATTTCCTTGAGGACGTAAACTATGTCTCCATCACTGGATTTTCCCACAGAGCCGAGCATGATGCCTGCACACAGCCCACAGCGGGCATCCAGTAAGTGTGTGCGTGGTGAATACATGGAGATCTTCTGAGTACAGGATGCCACACACACACCTGCACATTTGATCATCTTCGCAACCCCATGAGGATTTGATATCGTCACCCCATTTTACAAATGTGGAGACCGAGGCTTAGGGAAGTTAAGCTGCTTGCTTAGGGTAACATAGTTAATAAATGGTGCAGAAGTGATTTGGACCTGGCCTGGGCTCTCCAGCCTCTGAGAATTGCCATTAGAATTAATCTTGTAATGGTTGCTAAAGCTTTTGTCACATTCTGTCGTTATTTGGAGTCTCTAGTCTGTTCAGTGATGTATTTTTCTAACTCAGCTTGCCAGAGAGTCCTGGGAGGCTGGGAGGCAGACTCCAACAGTGGGAGCTGGGCAGGGCCGGGCCAGCACAGGCCTGGCAGAGAGCTGGAAGGTACCGCCCACGTGGAGTTTCTAGGGTTAGAGCCAATGGAGCAGCCCAGGCGATGGCTGTTTGGCTTTGGCGGTTCTGTCTGGGCCCTGGCTCGCTCAGCTATAAAGTAAGGGATTGGACTAAATGAACAAGCAAATGGTACAGCCCCGTCAGGTATCAGAGCAGGTGCACAAGTCAGCAAGGGCTGGGAGTTCTAAATTTCCCCGAGCAGGAGCACTTGAGTTACCCCAGGTGCAGCTAGCCTGCATGCTTTTGTTCTCTTCAATTCAGAGACCCCACCCCCACATGTGGGGGCCACACGTTGTGCCCAAGGCCATTGCCAGGCGGGCACTGCTTCTTCTCCCCCCAGGTCACGGCAACTTCCCGTACCTCTGTGGGAACCTGAATGACGTGGTCGTGAGCCCTCTCCTGTACACGTGCTACCAGAACTCCCAGTCCATCTCCAGGGCATATGAACAACACGGGGCCTCCACCATCCAGCCCATCTCAGAGGAGATGCAGCTCCTGCTCACCGTCTACTATCTTGTCCAGCTGGGTGAGTCTCCTCCCATTTTGTGGGAACCACTGGCAGAATAATTGCATAAGCCTTGCTCGCTGACCATCACTCAGAGCCCTTGTGAAGCCGCCTCTGTTACCAGGTCCTGTGGTGGTCACCCCTCCACCACCCACCCCCGAGGGTCTGAAGGTCAGGATCTCCAGTGAGGATTCAATAATGATTTCCCTGCCATTCTAGGTGCAGAGGTAGAGCAGGAATAAAACACAGGCTCTGCCCTCAAGGAGACTGTGTTCTAGAGGGAGAGAGAAACAATGGACAAGTGGAAAGTAAACTGAATGAAGATGGGGTGTATGTCTGTGGGGCTGATTCAGGAAAGGCCTCTGTGAGGAGGTGGCGTTTGAGTGGTGAGTGATGAAAAGGAGCTGGCCTTGTGAGGAGCTGAGGCAGGCAGAAGAGGGGAGAGAGGTGAGGGCCTCGGGGCAGGAGGGAACGAGGAGCCCCAGGTCAGTGGGAGCCAGAGTGGCTTCAGAGTGAGAGCATGAGGGCAAGGGTGCCGTCAGAGAGGGGACAGGGCCTCAGGCTAAGATCAGGAGTTCATATATATTTTTTTTAATTGAAGTATAGTTGATTTACAATATTGGGTTAGTTTCTGGTGGACAGCATAGTGATTCATTCATGTATACATATATACACACACACACACTCCTTTTTATATTCTTTTTCACTACTGGCTATTGTTCCCTGTGCTATGCAGTAGGACCTTGTCATTTAGGAGTTCATATTTGAGACCCACTGAGAAATAACTTGTATCAGTCAGCTCAGGTGGCCATAACAACATATCTCAGACTGAGGGGCTTAAACAGCAGCGATGAATTCTGTCCTGATTCTATAGGCTGAAGTCTGAGATCCTGGTGGCAGGCTGGTTGGGCTCTGGGGGTCCTCTCTTCCTGGCTTGCAGACGGCCACCTTTGAGCCATGTCATCCCGTGGCCTTTCCTTGGTGTGTGTGTGTGGTGGGGGATGGAGAGGGAGCTCCGGTGTCTCTTCCTCTTCTTAAAGGGCCACCAGTCCTACTGGATTAGGGCCCCACCCTCCTGACCTCCCTTAACCGTAGCTACTTCTTTAAAGGCCCTGTTGCCAAATACAATCACACTGGGGGCTAAGCCTTCAACATAGGAGTTTGGGGGGAACACAATTCAGTCCATAGCTCCCCTGGAGCACTGTAGGCGGATGTGATCTGACTGTCATTTCTAGACCACGTGGGCTGCCACGTGCAGCAGATGGTGCAGGGGTGGTGCCGTCGTCCCAGTGAAGGCAGGTGGTGGCTTGGGCCACTGAGGGGCACAGGGGAGCGATGCTGGATATATTCTGAAGGTGAGCATGGTGGGCTGTCTGTCTGAGGGGGCCAGGGAAGGAGGGGACTTGCCTTTTGGCCTGAGCAGCCAGGTAAGCTATGGAGCTGAAGGATGAGCAAAAAGCCCCATTTCAGCAATTTCAAGTGTGAGCTGCTGGTGGGACGGCCACAGGGGCTGAGTCAAGGATTTGGGTGGGCAGGTCTTGAGCCTCAGGGAGAGGTTGCAGCTACAAATTTAGGATATGTGGGCTCAGGGACAGTGGTGAGACTGGAGGAGAGCCTGGGAATGGTGATGGATGGAGGAGGGCACCGAGGTTTGAGCTCTGGGACACGCAACATTCAGAGACCTGGAGGAGACAGAGGGAGCCAGGAGAGGGGGAAACCTCCAGGTCAGGAATCTGGGAAAATGTGTATGTGTTCTCTTTCTCACTCTCACTCACAATCCACATCCATTCCACTGGTAGGCTGGGCCTCATCCTGAATCCAACCTTGCCCACCCTCTCCATCACTGCCTTCCTTGCCCAGGGCACCACTCTTCCCCACTATTCTCCATGTCTGTTAAATTGTGAGTCCAGTCATATATTTTCTCTGCTCGGAGCTCTCCAGTGGTTTCCCATCAAATGCTCAACCCGCACACGTTCCAGGGCCCAAGTGACAGGCCCCACCTCCTGCTCCCCTCTGCTTCCTCTGCTCCAGCCCCACAGTCCCTCCCTAGCCCACCGATCTCGGTCCCATGCAGGCATCTTGTGCCTGCTGTTCCTTCCCTGAGAAATGATCTTGCCCCAGGACATTTGCGTGACTCACTCCCTCCTGTCATCCGAGTTTCACTTCACATGTCACCTCATGTCTCCTTCTCAGAGAGGCCTTATCATTATCGTGGGTAAGACAGCATTGCCCCCTCCCCAGACCCCTGGGGTGCTGTCCCCTCTTCCCTTTTACCCATCCACTCAGAGCACTACACTCCTGGAAATTATACTGTGTATCTGTTTAAGTCCACCTCCCCATTTAGGATGGAAGCTCTGTGAGATCAGGAATGTTGATCTCAGTCACTTGTGTGTGTCCAGTAGCAGAAAGCTGGCACTCATCCAGGAGATGTTGAAGGAACAGATAAATATTGAATCAGAAGCTGGTGAAGCAAAGCATTTCAGGGAGAGGGACCAATCAACTGAGGTAGCAGCCAAGAGTTGAGTGCAGACTGGTTATTGACCGTTGGCTTTGGGCATGTGTAAGCCATTGGCAACCTTGATGGTGATGTATGAGGAAGCTGGAGACAAGACCGTATTGGGTTATGTGGATGAGAGAGCATGGAGGTGAGGAAACAAGAATGGTGGCAAGTGCAGACAGCTCTTCCAGAGCTTCGCTGGGTGGTGGTGGTTCTGGAAGGGGATGTGGGCTCCAGGGAAAGATTTTAAAGACAGGAGATAGAACAGCTTATCTAATCGAATTTTGGCACAGCCCCATGAGTAGGCGTTATGACCCCCATTTTTTCCGATCAGAAAACTGTATCTTAAGAGAGCCCAAGGCTCCACAGCTGGTGCTGGGTGGGGCTGGATGGGAGCACGTCTTCTAAATCAAAGCATAGTGCTCCTTCCTCCAGCTCATCCAATTAAAAAATTTGGACATATAAACCAGAAAATACCTGTAGGAAACGAATGTTGAAAGTATCCAGTCTCCCTAGTTATCCAAGAGGTACAAAATTAATAAATCAAACAGGCACTGTTTTTCTCTATTAAATTAATGATAGCAACCCAAACAATGGCATCCGGTGGAGCTAAGGGTGCCGTGGAACGATGTTTGTCATGTGTCGTTAACGTCATGGTAAGTTGACACGTTTAGACCGCCTGGAAACAGTCTATTTGATGATATGTGTTAGTCGGCTCTGTTTTGCACATTTAGGCTCAGGAAGTTAGGTCCTAGACATAAAGCTGTATATTGCGGAAGTATTTATAAAGGTGCTCATGTGGAAGCAATCCAAGGGTCAACAGTAGATCAACATGGCTAAGCCAGTGATGGCACCTCCGTGTCGTGGGAGGTCACGTGCCCATTAGGAGTGCTGTTTGTGAAGACTGTAAATGTCCCAGAAACAAGACGATGGTGTGATGGTGAGGAAAGCAGACAAGCCCTGAAGTCGTATACTCACGATCACTACAGCTATTTATAACCTGCATGTGGGGGGAGAAAAGACAAATACACAAAAATAGTAGTGCTTCTGTTAGGTTGGTGAGATTAGGGCTGCTTTTGTAGCCACCGCTATATTTCCCAGCAGTCTGTAATGCAATTTAACATTCATAACTTAGATGGTGTTATTTTAAAATTCGTTTACACGCATTTCCGCCGAATGGCCCCACCGTGTCTGTACGATGCCGCCGCGTGGGGCGCGCGCTGAAGCCTCTTCCGCCCGCCTTGTCGTTGGCAGCGGCCGACCAGGTGCCCCTGATGGAGGACCTGGAGCAGATCTTCCTGCGCTCCTGGCGCGAGTCGCACCTGACGGAGATCCGGCAGTACCAGCAGGCGCCGCCGCAGCCCTTCCCGCCGGCGCCCAGCGCCGTGGCCCCGGTCACCTCGGCGCAGCTGCCCTGGCTGGCCGGCCTGGCCGCCAGCTCCTGCAACGACAGCGTGCACATCATCGAGTGCACCTACTCCCTGGCCGAAGGCCTGTCCGAGATGTTCCGGCTGCTCGTCGAGGGCAAGCTGGCCAAGACCAACTATGTGGTGATCATCTGCGCCTGCCGGAACGCCACCATCGACTCCTGCATCGCTGTCACCGGTGAGGCTGGGCCCCGCCGCTTAGCCGGAGGAAAAGCAGCTGTGTCGATCCCCCGAAGCCCTCCTTGGTTGTTGCCCCTTTTCGTGGCCCAGGGCTCGCAGCAGGTTGGTTAGTAACTGCAATTAGCGCTCAGTAGCCCTTGGTGTGAGCCGCTGGTGCCCTGAGTAGTGTGCTGAGTGAAAATTCCATTCCTCCTCCCATGGAAGGTGAGCAATTCCCACTTCTCTAGAGAGACTGGGGGCAAGTGTGGAGTCTAGATAGACGCGCGGAAACCTGGGTTCCACGTGCACATGGTGATCAGTGGCTTAATGACACTGGCCCTCAGTTCCTTCAACTACCTGATGGAGATAAAAAAATAATGACCTTGGGAGGAAGGTATAGCTCAAGTGGTAGAGCACATGCTTAGCATGCATGAGGCCCTGGGTTCAATCCCCAGTACCTCCTCTAAAAATAAATAAATAAACCTGATTACTTCCCCCCAACCCTTGCAAAGCAAAAACAAAGCAAATAGTCTTTAAAAAAAAAAATGACCTTACGATGTTGTGTGGGTTCATGAGCCAGTTAACTAATTAATTATACAAACACTTATTGAAGCCCTATTGTGTGCAGCCGCGGTTCTGGGGCCTAGGGATATAGGAGGGAAGTCCCTGCTTTCGTGGAGTGTGCGTTCTGGTGGGGATGCAGACAGTGCAGAATGTCCCTGGTGGGAGGGTGAAGGGACGGAAGATTGCAGTTAATGGGGCTGCCTTCTCAGGGGGTCAGGAGGATCTCCCTCACAAGGTGACATTAGAGCAGGGACCTGAGAGAAATGAGGAAGCCAATTATGCTGACACTGGGGGCAGCTTCAGGGGTCCTCAAGACCATGAGGCACTGTCTTGGATGAGCTTGTAGAGGTGGGGAGATGTGGCCTGATTTTGGGTGTGTTTTGACGTTGGTGCCACCAGGGTTTGCTCATGGGTCCTGCGTGGAATGTGGGAGAAGCGAGGGCTCAAGGACCATGCTGATGGTTCTGGCCTGTATGGCTGGAATAACACAATTGCCATCTGTTGAGATGGGAAGAACTGCAGGAAAAGTGTGTGTTTTGTTTTTAAAAAAACTTTTCCATTGTTTATATGTGGTGGGAAGACGTGGCAGTAAAGTGGCAGTGGAACCAAGTGTTCTCTCTGGCCAGCTAGGCTTCAGCCAGCCAGTGGCCATGGTAAGTAGGCAATTGGATATAAAACCTGCAGTTCAGGGCAGGTTGGGTCTAAAGATTAAGGGCATAGTCAGCATTTATGGGACTTGAAAGCCAAGAAATGGATGCTCTGGCCATCCAGTAAGTGGAGAGTGAAAGAAGAGGTCAGAGGACTAGTCCTGTGAAAGGAAGAGAATGGTGTTTAGGAAGTCAAGGGAAGGATGTGTCAAGAAGGAAGGATGTGTCAAGAAGGAAGAGATGATGAATAGATCAGATGCTCCTTCTTCGGTCAAGTTAAGTTGAGGACTGAGAGTCTGTCAACGGGACGGTCCTTGATGACGCTGGCAGCGCAGTCTCTGTGGGGTGGTGGTTGATGAAGGACAAAGGCACCACTGAGTTGGGCTCTAGAGAGAGTGGGTGAAGTAACGAATACAGACAATTATTTTGAGAAGTTTTACCTTAAGAAGAATAGAGAAATGAGACAATAATTGGAGAGGGAATGGGATCAGGGTTTTGTTGGTGGGAAATGCAAGAGCATGTTGGACACTGGGAATGTGCACTGAGGGGAGAAGTGGATGGTGCAGGAGAGAGGAGGCAGTGGTTAGAAGGCAGAGTCCATGAGGTGGGGAGGGGATGGGCTACAGCGCACAGGTGGACATGTTGGCCCCAGATAGGCACGTGGTGGTTCTGAATGTGCGGAGGATGAGTCAGCACAGTGGGGTTTCTCCAGCCATGTCTGGCAGCTTGGGGACAGGTGTGGAACAGAAGGGGGGTTTGGCCAGTGAGAGTTGGGGCAAGGCTGTTGGGATGGATGCAAAGGAGTGATTATTGATGAACTGGGAATCCCAGTCCAAGAAGGGGCAGGAGGATAGGAAGGGAGTGAAGACAGGGAAATGTCCAGGAGCCTCCATGGACTTGAGAAGACTGGGGAGAATTCCTAGAAGCAGGCAGGTGTCAGAGATGGTTGGAGAGTGGGTGGCTGGAAGTGGAGGTTATAAAAAGCAGCATGGTTATCAATGACCAGGACGTCCAGGCCTTGCCCGGGCTGGCAGGTGGGTGACATGGAGAAGAGGACAGCTCCTTGGAAGAGGTCAGATGTACCGAGCACCTTTTATGTGCCAGATCATCCTCTGTGAGCACGTTACCCTGCATAATGACCCATGAATTCATTCTGACAGAGCAGTGCGAAGGCCTAATTCCAACTTCATTTTGTTAGAGAAAAAGAACACAAGAAAATTCTTAAGTCTGGCACTTTCTTAATTAAAGAGTCATGGGTACAAACAGATTTCTCAACTTAGATAAGTCTCTTAGTGAAGATTTTGAAACGTCATTCTTAACACGTTTGCATAATACTCGTGGATCTTCATGGGTCAGCTTGTAAATTTCAGGTGAGTTTTGGCTAATCAGTACACTCACTTCTTTGGCCTCTTATTTAAAAAAAAATACCACAGCTATTACACATTTTAAATCTGAGATATTTGTGTCTTTTAAAATTTATTTTAAAAATTCACGTTGTTCCTCTGCAGAGTCCCAGTTATTGCCCAGCCTTCTTTTATCCTAAACGTCTTCTGCATTTTTCATAAATTCTTTACATTGATTTGAGAAGTATATTCGGTAATAAACCTGGAGCCCCTGCTGTGTCGGGCATTGGGCTGAACGTTTTATAAACGCTGTCCTGTTTTATCATCACAACAGTACTGTGAAGTAGATAGTACCGTTGGCCACGTGTTCCGGATAAGGAAGCTGGGCTGTCCTAGGTTACACAGCTGGTTAAGTGGGGAGAGAGTCAGGTTCCAACGCCAGTACTGGGTGGTCCGTCTTATTATCCCAGCTGTTAAACTGGGCCAGGGTGGTGTGTGCCTTTATTCACGTCACCAGCACGAGCCCCTGCCCTCAGCCAGGCCTGGTGCTGGGCTTGGGGGTGGAGAGAGAGAGAGATGCCGACACAGACCCTGCCATAGGGGAGCTCATGTGCTAATTCTAAGCGAGGGGCCAAGTAAAAGTTGTTTGTTTTCCAGGAAAATACCAAGCCCGGATTCTCTCTGAGAGCCTTCTCACCCCAGCCGAATACCAGAAAGAAGTCAATTACGAGCTGGTTACGGGCAAAGTGGACTCACTGGGAGCCTTTTTCAGCACCCTCTGTCCAGGTAGGCTTGTAGTGAGACAGGTGCAAATTCAGAAATTGACAAGACAGAAGTAAACAAAGACACAAAGAGGGAGGACATCTTGGAGGCCGACCCCCGTGAGCCGCTGAGCCTGGCCTTGATTGACGCGTGCAGCCCGTGAAGGCTGCCCTTCCACTCTCTGTGTTAGCATTGCTGGTGGGTCTCTGGCTGACCAGCTTCCTGCTCCAGCTGTGGCTTCTCTAAGTGGGAGCTGTGTGGTTTCTGTCCTTTGGGGGCGCATGAGGGCCGGTGCCTGGTTCTCTACCTCTCTGGCACTGTCCACCACCACTCCTACCTCCCATCTGCATAGCTTGAAGCTTCTCATTGGCGAAGTGTGTTCTCCGTGCCTCATTCTGTGCATTGTATGCCTTGAGTGCCTATCTCCCTTCTCCTCCTGGCTACTCACCCTTCAGGACTCACCCCATTTCCTCCCAGAAACCTTCCCTGGCCCCTCCTTCTCCAGGATGGGCTCAGACCCCCACCTCCCGGCCTGTGGCCTCTTGCTCTTTCTTCTGTCCTCACACCGACTGCATCATAATGTAATTTTCTTTAGCACATCTGCCGTCCTGGGCTGTGGACTCCTCGACAGGATGGGCCATCCTGTCTCTGGTCCCCCAGGCCCTGGGTGGTGCCTGATACATGGGAGGTGATGCAAAACCCACATCTGTTATTCTCTCTGTTTTGGGCAGAGGGCGACATTGACATTTTGCTGGACAAATTTCATCAGGAAAATCAAGGCCACATTTCTTCCTCACTTACTGCCGCCTCTGTCACCAAATCAGCATCCCTGGATGTTGCCGGGACACCAGTGTGCACAAGTGAGTGATGCCAGGGAGCTGGCAGCCGAGGTCTGAGCTGGTGAGGCAGCCCCCAGGGGGCCCAGGAGCTGCAAGGGAGCAAAGTTAGAGGTACATCCAGTGGGCAAGGCGTCACCTCAGCATCAAAGTAGACTTAACATCCAATTTTAATTTTCGTCTTTAAGGACAGCAGTCTCATTTTACCCTGAAATGTACGTCTGTACACTTTTCCTGAGATGGCACATTTCTCTGGGTTGATTTCCAGTTTATATGTGCATTGTTAAAATATTTTAATCACTCTAAGTTCCTGAAGAGCTGTTATGGTCTCCTCCTCTTCCAGAGAAGCTGCAGCCTCTTTCAAAGTCCAGTCTCGGCATCAGCTCCCCTGGGAAGCCAAACTTGCCCCTCCAGGTAGAACAGGTCACTGCCTCTCTGCTCCCCGAGCGCTGTTTATCTTTTTATTTTTAAATTAGGAAAGGGGTGTGAAATGACCATCACGGTGTGTAGTCCAGAGCAGGTCCTCAATAAATATTGGTGTTTTCCCCATTCCTCTTCACCTGGTGCACTAGATGGGGGCCCACTGTCTGATTCCCTAGCAGAGGTCCAGGGCTGTAGCCATCTGCGTGCAGGTGTGTCTCACCTTTACGGGGACTCTGGTTCCAGGTTACCATCTGGAGCCTCACCACATCCGGCCCTTCCAGCTGGCCGTGGCCCAGAAGCTCCTCTCCCACGTGTGTTCAATTGCGGATTCCAGCACCCAAAACCTGGACTTGGGGTCTTTCGAGAAGGTGGACTTTCTGATTTGTATTCCGCCCTCCGAAGTGACCTACCAGCAGACTCTGCTCCATGTCTGGCATTCAGGTATGCACTTTTTGGGATGAATGTGGTGTCTGTTTACTTTCAAATTTGGATTTTAACACCATCTTTGCTTCTAAAGTAGACGAGGCAAGTAGTAACACCCCCTTTTCATAGCTCACAAAACGGATGCTCAGGGGAAGTGAATTGTCCATGATTTTAATAACTGTTGACTTGAATTTTCCCTCTGTCCCACTCAAGTCAGTGAACTATGTCCCAATAATCTGGCTTCAACTTAATGTATTTTCCCTGTGCCTTTAAAGGGATTAAACACCAACCACACAGAGAGTCAGTGTCTTCACTCAGGGGATTCACTTTGGAGTCCTCTAACCTACGGTCCGGCATTCGGGCCAGAGATGATTTTGCTTAGGGTGATGGGGAGGGAGACCTTTCCCTTTGCTTCAGTCACACGTGCCTGGGATCAGCTGCTTCCTGAAGCCAGCTTTGTCGTGCCCGCGTGGGCTGCTCTGTGCACCCCACACTGTGGAGCAGGCCCGCCTCCAGGCCCCTCTCCTGCACGACAGTCGTTGGCATGGGGGTCAGCCTCCCTGACTCACCTGCGTCTCCTGCATCCCCGTAGCCTCCGGGCCCAGCACCACGCCTGCCACATGGGAGGTGCTTGTTGTGTCTGCTGGTGGGTGATGGATTTTCACTGTGTTACAGGGGTTTTACTGGAGCTGGGCTTGGAAGAGGAGCACATGACCAAGCAGAGGGCCGAGCAGTACGTTCTGAAGCTCGATGCCGAGGCGCAGACAAAATTTAAGGCCTTTCTGCAAAACTCCTTTCAGAACCCACACACGCTCTTCGTCCTCATCCACGACCACGCCCACTGGGATCTTGTGAGGTTAGACTGACTTCGCACGTGTCAGGACTGAGCTCTCCCTTCTTTGGGTTAATCTGTATGGATAGTCCTTGGGACTGTGGGCACAAGACTTAAAGAGATGAATGACGTTGGGGGCTTGGCACCTGTGGGAGGATGCTGTGGAGGTATTTTAGACCTTGAGTCTGGAAGTTACCTAAAGCATCATCTAGTGCGGCCTCTGAAAGGTGCCGTCATGGAAACTATGCAAGGGGAGCATCTTGCTCAGCATCACGGGGCTGGCGTGGAGGTGGGAGGGGGTGAGCGGCAGAGCAGTGGGTGCCACACTGGCGCCGGGAAGGGCTCCTGACGGGACTTGCTCGGCCCAGACCCCTTCCTGGTGGAGCCTCACTGGCTCTGGACACCATGGGTCACAGCTGGTGCCCTTCCCAGGGTGATTTTACTTCTCAATTCAAATGAACGTAAATCTAGATGAATTTCAGGTGTCAAGCTTGGAGTCTGGCAGGATTCCTGGTGGTTTCCCAGGATGGGTCATCTCCATGAGCCCGGCCTGGGGTTGTGTGTTTAGACACCGCTGCTGGCACAGATGAGGATGGAAGGAAGATCATGGGTCGGATCTTAGAGGAAGGCTTTGATTTAGCTCAGGGTCAGAAGCTGAGGGCTGGCCAGGGCTGTTAAGCTTCACCTAGGTAAAGGGTTTACAATCAAGTGTCCATGTATGGGCATGGGGGAGTTTGATCATTCTGAATTATGTAGAGAGCTATATGGTGCAGATTCATTTGGGGGGTAGGTTTCTCAGAGTGGCTTCCTGCCACCCAAAAGGTGAAGTACTGATTTTTTTTCTATTCCCCTAGATTTACAGAAGAGAACGCTGAGGCCATTGTCCCACAGAGAAAGGCTGAGATGCGCTTGTCTCCTAGGCCCCTTGTCCAAAATGCTTCCCATTCCTGGTCCTATACTTTTACATTTAGTATAGAATTTATCATTTTATGTCCTCCCTGGATCATTTCAAGGTCAGTAGGACTTAAAATTTAAGGAGGCAGGTGCACGGTCAGATTGGGCCAGGGGAGAAAAGGCGACTCACTGCCAGCTCCAGGGCGAGCATCCCTGTCTGCGGACTGGATGGACTGTGTACCTTGCAGTCAGTTGCTATAGATACTGTTCCCCCAGTCAAGCTTTTAATAAGTCATGAGTATCGGGGGAGTCCCTGATCAGTCCCTGAAGTCCAGTCATTTTTTTTAAATTTTATTTTCCTAGTCACGGGGAGAGCCGTTCAATTGTTGGCAATTTGGGGGGCTTGTTGTCTGTTTATCCAACTGCTTGATCCTCATAAAATTCCGGAACAGGTCTCGTTATTCCACTTACCATTTCTTCTCCCCCTTTTCCTCCCCTCAGTAGCACCGTTCATAATCTCTATTCCCAAAGTGACCCGTCCGTGGGGCTGGTGGACAGATTGCTCAACTGCAGGGAGGTGAAGGAGGCCCCCAACATCGTCACCCTCCACGTGACTTCCTTCCCTTATGCGCTGCAGACGCAGCACACCCTCATCAGCCCTTACAACGAGATCCACTGGCCAGCCTCCTACAGTAACGTGAGTGCCCCTGGGCTGCTGGGCCCGGTGAGCCGCGACCTGGTGCCGGGAAGATTCTGTTCAGTAAAGCTTGGACTGACTAGCCTGGTTGGGGGTCAGTGGGTTCCAGCTCCTTGGATCTTTGATTCTCCCCACAGTTAGATTTAAACCCTCCTTGGTCTCTAGAAACCTTCCTGCAGTGCACTGATTGTCTTAGAACATGAAATGCAATGTGGTTGGTTTGTTTCTCTGGTGACAGAAGCTCCCCGAACAGCATTCTAAACACCTGCTCTCTCGGTGTTGGGCGTAGAGCCCTCTAGAGCTGTGGGGATTCAGGCTCCATGCAGGGTGACGCTAAGTTTGTCTAGAAGCCCTAGAAATGTTCCTGTTTTTCCTACCTCTGCATCCTTAAGCAGCAAGGTTCAAAATCTCCTTCCTCAAACTGAACCCACATCCACAAAACCTGGCAAGTTTTATTTCAGCTTTTCACCTGCCATTTTCTCATCAAAATAGAAGACACCAGTAATTCTGGTAATTTGGGAAATCTGGGTGGTTGGACTCTAGCTAATTACACAAACAATAAAGAGACAGCAAGTTCTGGACTTCTTTGGAGTGTCTCAGAGGCGTCTGAGGAACATCTGAAGGTGTTGATATGTGGCTTCGATCCAGAGTCAGAGGTGGGAACAGCAGTTTGTATGTGGTGCTTACGTGAGCCAGGCAGGCACTGTTCTAAGTGCTTTATCACAAGAGCTCATGTAAGATGCAGGTGCCAGGGGTGACTTCTGACTTACAAACGGGGACAATGAGGCAGAGGGAAATGGGTAAGTCACTTGCCTAAAGCCACGCAGCTAGAATGTTCTGGAGCCCGGGAAGTGAATCAGTCCAGCCAATTCCATGGTCCTCACACTTAGCCACTGTGCTGCTGGAGGGTGAAGCTCGTGCCTTTGTAATTCTAACGGCCTCCCCCAACTTTGCTCTGAAGTTTGATAATCTCTGATGTGGGTTTGGGGGGAATTTTGTCAGTGTGAGTAAAACTGGTTAGATAAAGGCATTTTTTTCTGCTGATTTAACAGCAGCTGAATGCAAGAGAGTTGATTTGCCTATTCCTAAAACCAGCTAAAATTGTTGGAAAGAAGCAATTTTAACAAAGGAAGTTGTGTGTTTAAAAAAAAAAAAAAAGACAAAACTGACAAAGGTACTGGGGTCAAATGAACCGAAAAGTCTCAGCTAATGGGGAGGCACCGGCCTTTACACAAGGAGTGCTCTGTGCTCTGGGTCTGCAGAGGAAAAGACATTTATAAAATGTCATCAGAGGGACTGCAGAGTCAGCCCAGTTTCGATCAAGATGCCCTTCCAGCTCTCCTGTGCACCTAGCATGTGACCCTCCCAGTCCCCTCAAATACAATGTGTCCATGACCCACGCGCTTCTCTGTTTTAGGGAGTAGAGCTGTATCATGAAATAAGAGGTACTTCGGGCTGTCCGAGTTCATCGAGTCCACCCTCTCAGGACATAGCCTCCCCTTGCTCAGATACGACAGCTCCTTTGAGGCCATGGTCACCGCCTTGGGAAAAAGGTACACCTCTCTCTTGAAATTACTGACAATGCTCAGTAGTCAAGTACAAGGTGAGGAATGTGTAGCCAGGGAGTTCTGGGAAGGGGTCCATCTTCCTCCCTTCTTGGGTGACTCAGTCCCCCCCTTAAAGGGACCCTGGTTTCTTTCTCAACCTGCATTTTGTGACGGTGACATCTCTGTTGTGCTATTGCAGAACAACAGAAAATTTTAGAGATAAGAATGGGCAGAAATATGCTGGAATGTTGGATTGCATGTCTGAGACTCGAGGGAGGGCAAGAAAATGGGAGGCAAGATATCAAAAGGCGTAAAGGAAGAGATGGTGGCAGTCACAGTCAGCTTCGTGTCCATGTCCGTGTCCTTTGGAATAATCTGCCGAGTGCTTATTTTGCGCCCATCCCCGTTCCAAGAGCCTTACTTTCGTTGTTGTATTTAGTCCTCACGGCCTCTGCGAGCCACTTACTATTACTATTATTCCCATTATGCAAATAAACTGAGGCTCAGAGGGACACCATGGCTTTCTCTCAGGCCACACGTCTAGCAGGTGGCAGACCTGAGTGTGAACCCGGAGTCTGTGCGACTCTACAGCTTGCCTCTTTAACCTTGTCACAGCAGAGCCGGGAGGTAGTTAACAATGACACCATTTTACAGATGGGGAAACTGAGGCTCCGGGAGGTTAAGCACTGACATGTGTGTAGTTTATATACGTTGTAGAGCCGGGCCAAGTTTGGTAGCCTGTCTGTTACAAAACTAAATGGGTGGCTCTGCTGCTCATTGGCGGTGTCGAACAGGCTCTCCCCATGTGGCACCTCATTTTCCTCACTGGCTGGAAAAGGGATCAAAGTAGACATGAGCTTCCCAAACTGTGTTCCAGTGTGCACTGCTACATACTATTAGCTGTTATGCCAACAGGGGTTCCATGGTCATCTGTGTTTGAGAAACCTTACATTTAACAAAGTTCTTTTCCCATGAGGGTTCTCAGGGCCTCCTGTGTGCCTCCTGTGCTGTAAATCTCCAGGAGACGGCTACAGCATGCAGCACCTGGCTCAGTGTTCCCCACGGCACCCTTTGAGAAACTAAATCCCTCTTGGCTCTGTGGTGCTGATGGAGTTAATCAGGGTACTTCTCCACCTCATGCACGGCAGCTGAGCCGTCAGAGCTCACTGAGGGGAGACACCCTCTATGGTTTTACAGTGGGGCTGTGAGAACTGGCCTTGGCCCTGTCTCTGCTTCCCTGCCCGGCTCCCTCGCTTCTCCCCAGGGAGCAGACGTGTGTTGAGTGCTTTGTGAGCTGCAGGCGTTGGGCCTGGACTCTACATTTATTGCCTGAAATCCTCAGAACGGCTCAGTGAGATAGGAGACACTGTTATCCCCATTTGGCAGAGAAAGAGAGACTTGGGTTAGGTCACTTGCCCAAAGTCATGTTGGGGGTTTACAGTGAAGCCAGACCAAATCCTGGTCACTTGACTCCAAAACAATAGACCCACTCAGCCGTACCGAGCCAGGCCTCACAGCTGGCAGGGGGCCAGACCGACCACAGTACCCTACATCCTGGCGCTCTGCTTTCTTAGTTTTACCTTTAGGCAAATCGTTGAACCTGTCTGAACTTCTGTACCTTCATCTGTAGAGCAAACCCACTTTCCTAGTGGCTTCTTATGAGAGTTTCATGAAATAAACACGTGCTGGGTCAGGAACCGCTGTGCACTGAGCACTCAGGCTCCAAGATCACGCCCCTGCGTTTGAGTCCTGGGTCTGTCAGTTATCGGCTATGAGACTAGGAAAGTTTCTCAGTCCTCTGTGGGGACAATACCTACCTCCTAGGGATATTGGGAGAATTAAATCAATCAACACATCTGAAACATTAAGTGCAGCACCTGGCTCTGCTCTCTCACATTACATGCTCATGTTAGGTACTGCCATCACCATCATCACCACCATCTCCATCACCACCACCATCACCATCACCTCCACCACCATCACTATCACCACTGTTATCATCACCATCACCACCATCATCACCATCACCACCATCATCACCATCACCACCATCATCACCATCAACATCATCTCCATCACCATCACCATCATCTCCATCACTATCATCACCACCATCATCACCATCACCATCATCTCCATCTCCATCACCATCACTGTCACCAGTCCACCATAAGAGTCACCATCACCACCATCCTCCCTCTCCTCTCTCCCCTCTATTAAACTGTAAGTATTGCACAGAGATTGAAATTTACATTTCACTGAGTGGGAAGAGAATGTCAAACTCTGGAATGCTGAGGTGTAGGGAATGATGCAAGCTCCTAGGAGTTGTGTGGAGACGTATGGTAACCACCGTTTCTGAAAACTAAGATTCTTGGTCTTACTGGATGCATTTGGATTTGTAATTCACCTGTCAAATTAGAATCACATTTAGTTACATTTCTAACAACTCATAATACTTGAAATGAATGATATGCCTTTAGGATAGTCCCCGCAAATCTGGGGTGTGTGGTAGCTGCACTTACATTCTGATTACTGGTGGCTCTCTTATTTCGACTGGGAACCTGGGGCAAATTACCTAACTCAAGGAACTATAAATTAAGCTGATGATAGGCATTTATTATTTTTTCTTTTTCTTTTTTTTGGGGGGGGGAGTAATTAGGTTTTTTTTTTAATTTATTTCTCTTTTTTTAATGGAGGTACTGGGGATTGAACCCAGGGCCTCGTGCATGCTAGGTATGCACTCTCCCACTGACCTACACCCTCCCCCTTATTTTTCTCATTCATCTAGTCATTGAACAGATCTTTAGTGAGCAGCTACTATGTGCCAGGTGCTGGCAAGCACGGCAACAACAACAAACCTTTGCTTCTGTTTTCTAGCTGGAAATGACAAAGCAGATTGTGACTTGACTTCTAAGGAAACCTTCTATTTCAGGTTCCAAACAACCAGCTTCAAAAGGCAGCGCCGTTGTTTGTAATCTGAGAGTCGCCTGTGCCCGAGATGGCAGATGTCTTGGTTACTCGTTTGCCCCGGGAAGGCCTCCCTCTCCGCGGAGTGCCCCGGGTGTCTCTGGGGGTCGCAGCCCCGGGTCACGGCGTGGTCTCTCTGTTCGTTGCAGGTTTCCCCGCCTGCACAGCGCGGTGATCAGGACCTTTGTTCTCGTGCAGCACTACGCGGCCGCTATGATGGCCGTGCGCGGCCTCTCACAGATGAAGAACTACACGTCAGTGGAGACGCTGGAGATCACGCAGAACCTCATCAACTCCCCGAAGCAGTGCCCCTGCGGCCACGGGCTCATGGTCCTGCTGCGGGTGCCCTGCTCGCCGCTGGCCGCCGTGGCCTACGAGCGGCTGGCCCACGTGCGGGCGCGTCTGGCCCTGGAGGAGCACTTTGAGATCATCCTGGGCAACCCCAGCTCTGGCATCACTGTCGGGAAGCACTTCTTAAAGCAGCTCAAGGTGGGGACAGGCGGGGTGACAGGGTCCTGGGAGTCCTGGAGGGTGGAGCATGGCAACCAAGGGGAGGGGAGGAGGATGGGGTGGTGACAGACTCATTAACGTGGCCTCTGCCCACCCAGCCACCCCTCCAGCCACCTCTCGGGCCATATCCCTGCCTACATCTTTCGGTCCAGCTGGACCCCATTTACTTATAAATACTGCTCCCCCAAAACGCACTGTCTTGCTGGTTCAAACTTCTGGGCTGTGGCACGCTTTTATTTCTTCCTGGGGGTTCATTTATTCTTGTCCTTTGTTTAACCAAAGCCCATCAGCCTGCAGAATTCAACTCAGTGTCTTTTCTTTCAAGAAGCCTCCCTTCCCTCTACTTGCCTCATAGCCCCAGCATGGGGCAGGTTTGGTTTTCCCTGCCTGTCATCTGGCTCCTCCTCCTGAAGGGCAGGGACCACCCCCACACACCTCAGCCCCCAAACTAGCACAGTACCTGGCCCTGGTTGTTTCTCACTAAACCTACAAGGGATGGAAGATGCCAAAGAGTTAGGGCAAGAGTGTTGAGAGTATAATTGAGCAGAAACCATGAAGGCCCAGCACCACAGTGGAGGGAACACAGCCTGAATATTAGATAGTCGGGAGTGTATACTTTCTCTCAAAGAACAGCTGATATGTGTCGGGCAGTGTCCTGTGTGGCTGGGAATCCCGTGGTGAAGTGACGATATGCTTATTTGCAGCATAAATTTGATAAAAATCAGAGGATGCACTGCGGGGGTTTAAGTCAGGAGGAGGACATCAGGGGCCCCTGAGCTGGGCTAGCTGGGAAGGCAGGCGTCCTATAGCTTTATTTCTTTTTAATTATCTGCAGATGTGGCAGAAAATTGAGGATGCGGAGTGGAGGCCTCAGACGTACTTGGAGCTGGAGGGCCTGCCTTGCATCCTCATCTTCAGTGGGATGGACCCACACGGGGAGTCCTTGCCCAGGTGAGTGGGGCTGTGCTGGCAGGTCCTGAGGAGCCGGCTGCCTGGCCCACAGCGGGGGTGGGGTGGGGGGTTGCCAGGCCGCGCTTCCGCTGCCCAACTCTAGGCGGCACATTCACATCACCACCATCATCACCATCATAGATTTGCATCTTTATGGTGACGGTTTTCCAGCAGATGCCGTGAAGTGTGTCTGAGACCGGGCAGCTCTTCCTCATTCTCAGATGGGCACCCCTGGGGCTCGTGGGGGGTGGGGCGCGGGGGCTGTTGCCAGGCTCTGTGGGTGGACACCCTGTAGCTGATGAAGAAACTGAGGTTTACAGAGACGAAGCCGGTGGGCGGGCTCCAGGGCTGCTGGCTGCTTTCCACTGGGCCGCACGCCGTGCTTCACGAGGGCGCTGCACGCTGCGTGCCCACAGGCCGGGCAGAGGTGGCCCAGGACGTTTGAGCTGGGTGGTTGCTGCTTCACTTGGAGGAATTCTTCCATTCCTCGGCTCCGTAAGGACTAAGACAATGTCTTAATCTATCTTTTTTTTGGTATATTGTAGTCAGTTTACAACGTTGTGTCAGTTTCTGGTGCACAGCATAATGCTTCAGTCATACGTGAACACACAGATACTCGTTTTCATATTCTTTTTCACCGTCAGTTACTACAAGATCTTGAATATAGTTCCCTGTGCTGTACAGTATGAACTTGCTGTTTATCTATTTTATAGATAGTAGTTAGTATCTGTAAATCTCAAACTCCCAGTTTATCCCTTCCCATCCCCTTTCCCCCAGGTAACCATAAGATTGTTTACTGTGTCTGCAAGTCTGTTTCTGTTTCATAGATGAGTTCATTTGTGTCCTCTTTTTCTCTTTTTTTAGATTCCACATATGAGTGATATGTGGTATCTTTCTTTCTCTTTCTGGCTTATTTCACTTAGAATGACAATCTCCAGGTCCATCCATGTTCCTGCAAATTAAATAAGTAAATAAACCTAATTACCTCCTCCCATGAAAAACCAAAATAAATAAACAAAATATCTTAAATTTGAGCGAGGATTTATTGGGTTCCTTCTTTGAATCAGGCACTGGGCTAGACTTCTCTCCTAGCGTTCCCCCCTGGCAACCGTAGTATTACTGTCCTGCTTTATAGGTGAGCAAATGAAAGGTCATTTGCCTTGAGGTCACAGGAGCAGTAAGTTGCAGAGCCCGACTAGAACCCACTTCTGCCTCTCCCCCCGCCAAGTCCTCTGCGGTTTCTCCTCCACAACCCCGAGCCCTGCCCTGGCCTGTCCACCGTGCCCACTCCTCTGTGAATTCCGTTACTCCTTGAGGCGTCTTCCCAGACAGAGTCGTATACAATATGGCGATGCCTTGGTTGCTGTCCCCTCCCTTGCCTGAGGCATGGTCCTGGGCACATTTTAAATGTTGATTGAATAATGAAATGTCCACTTATTACAGATAATCCTCACAATAGTGCACTCAGCTGGTCATTAATATTTATTCCCATCGTTCAGATGAAAAAAATCTGAGCCTCCAAGAAATTGCCCAGCTGACTGAGGGTTCTGTTGCTCGAAGTGGCACAGCTGGGGCTCAAGCCTCATTTTCATCTGACCTGAAAGTCAGTGCTCTTTTGATTCCAGGCAGAACCAGGCTAAACACACAGCAGGTGCCCTCAGAGACTCACAATCAAACAGACTTGGCTGCTAAGGGCTCACGGTGACAAAGTGTGCACCAGTCCTAGGGTGCTGGTCCCCCAGCATGGAGCGGTGCCTCCTCTGTGGAAGGCACTGGATAGACACCTTCTTCTGTGTCCTTCTAGGTCTCTGAGGTACTGTGACCTGCGGCTGATAAACTCCTCCTGCCTGGTGAGGACAGCCCTGGAGCAGGAGCTGGGCCTGGCCGCCTACTTTGTGAGCAACGAGGCTCCACTGGAGAAGGGGGCCCGGAACGAGGCCTTGGAGAGCGACGCGGAGAAGCTGAGCGGCACGGACGAGGACGAGGAGCTGGTGACCGAAGGTGAGGGTGGCCGAGCCCTCACCCCGCATGTCCCCGCGCGAGTCTAGACAGCCGTCCCTGCTCGGTGTGACCCGGGAACTGTCTGCTGCTTGCAGCTCCGGGTGAGAATGACCTAGATCGTCTTTGAGGGAAACGGCAAATCCCTCAATGAATTCATATCCTGCTTTTTTCCCCTAATTTTTGGTGATGTGAGAGAATGGAAATCCCTATCGTTTCTTCCTAGCTCTAGAATTCTTAAAGAATAGGAAGAAGAATTGAGACTTCTTAGGGTTCAAGTTCATGCTCTGTTCGAATTGCTGGTGAAGTTACTGCCAAGTGGAAGACTCCATCACTTATTTCCTCTGTGCGAATTAACGGGACCTGTCCATTATTGGGATTTATGAAAACTGGCCGGTTTCATTTGCAGACATCAAAATCCAACACCATATTTTGCATAGAACACAAACATCAGAGCAGTGCACGGCATTTGGCTATAGTCAACAGCATAGTGAGAAAAAATTAAAAGCTGCTACTACAAACACGCAAAGCGTTTGTGATGTAGCAGAGAGAGAGATTGAAAACCGGGACTCCTCTCCCCTCTCCATCTCTGGCTGTGTGGCTTTGATGGGTCATGTCACCCTTCCCAGCCTCAGATGGTGCATCTGGAAAATGGGGATGGAAAGACCCACCCGACAGATGCCCTGCTGCTGTAGGAACCTTTCACAGTCATGACTTGACCTTGACATGAAACTGCCTCCACTTCCCTGTTGCCTATGGGATGAATCCACACTCCCAGCATCTCCCACCCACCTCTGTTCTCTCACCATCTGCTCCTCTTGGCTTTTGGCCCCTACGCCGCACCCTCAGCTCTTGGCCGCACTCAACTCATGGCTGTGCCCTGCTCTATCACCTCTGGGCCACACAGGTGCTCTCCCCACTGCTCGAGTTCCCTCTGCTCCGTGCTCTGCCTGGAAA
This sequence comes from Camelus ferus, assembly GCF_009834535.1. NCBI lineage: Eukaryota > Metazoa > Chordata > Mammalia > Artiodactyla > Camelidae > Camelus > Camelus ferus. The sequence goes on from NC_045710.1 coordinate 7,368,471, forward strand.
CTCCTGCCAGCCTGTCAGGACTTGGCTCAAGGTCACCTCTCCCAGGAGTTTCCCTGGTCCTGCCTCCCTGTGCTGGGTGGGAGCCTGGCCCCTGGGCAGGAGCCCCACGGAGCCTCAAGTGCCTTGCTGGCCTGCCCTGCGTCTTGCTCCTGTCTCCTTAGCACTCCCTTGAGGATGGTGCCTGGAAACGATGGATGGATGGATGGATGGATGAATGGATGAGAGATGACACCTGTGAATGCACTTTGTAAACTGGGAAGTGCTGGGGGAACGTAAGGACAGTGATCACGAGGTGTCTTCAGTGGGTGTGTTTTGAAACAGGCTCTGCCTTGGAGAAGAGGAGCCCCGTGAAGAGAGAACGGTCCTGCTCCCACGACTCGGTGTCCTCATCCATCTCCTCTAAGGCGTCTAGTGAGTCTCCAAGGGCTAAAGATCCCACAATAGGACCTTTGTTTTTGGGGGGGTGAGATTTCAGAGAATGGAAAGAGACCTTTTATTTTCAACTAGAACTGGAAGAAGGAATCTTTGAAGAGCTGGACTTTGTTTCTGGGCTGGGGTCTGGGTACACGAGGAGATGGAGCAGTGGCTCCTGTCCCGGGAGGAGGCCGTGGCCTGGGGCCCTGCAGGGCTGGTGCCAGGCGGTGTCAGAGGGTGAGCCCCCTGCGCTCTGCCGGCAGCTGTTGGTTTGGGGAATCTGGGGAGAGGAGCGTTCTTGTTGAGTCTGAAGGCTAAGAGAACTGGTCACAGAAGACTTCGCTGGGTAGCAAATGTTCCCTGAGCCCTGGACCCAGACCGCTTTATGGTGGAGGGCGTGGGGCCTGTGGATAAAATGCTCCTAGTCTCTGCCCTAAGGGAGGCCTCGGTCTTGGGAGCAGTCGGGACCCGCACACCTGAGACAGTATCACGTCTTCCCAATGCAGGTGTTTATTGAGAATCTACTCTCTATCTGACTGAGGGCATTGAGAGACAAGTTAGATGTGGATCTGCTCTCAGGGAACTCGTTGTTCCTTTGCACCAGGTGATGTTGCAATAGCAGGCTGCCGTGTTTTTTTCTGCACACATTCACACACGTGAAATGTTATGGTTACGTGTGGGAGGAAGTAATTAATTTTGTCTCGGGCAGGGCAGATTTAGGGGAAGGGGAGGTCCCTGCAGGTTTTGGAGAGCAGCTGGCCTTTGGGCCTTGCAGGGGAAGGTATTCCAGGTGCAGGAGACTTCACAGGTAAAGGAGGCGCTGGGTGTGGAGGTACGTGGGGTGCTTGGGCACAGTGAGTGGTCCCAGGGCTACAGCTCAGGGTGCGGTGGGCCTGGCCACGGTCAGGGCATTGCTTGCAAAAGTCAGGGCACATCAGGGGGTTTGGCCTGGGGGCTGCTTTGATTTCCTCTCTTCTTTCCTCTCCTCACCAGCCCTTGGATAACAGTGGGCCAGGTGGCGGGGTCTCCCTCACAGAGGGAGTCGAACGAGGCCTCCTTAACATAAGCCTGGACTCTGTGAGCGAAGAAAGATCAGATTCACGGGCTAGAGTCAGTCAGAAAAGCCAAATGCCGCAGCCATCTGTCCTTCTGCCCCACACAGTAGAGGGAACCCAGGGTGCCACGGGGTGAGCCGAGAAGGATGACCTGTACATGAGAGTAGAGAGGTGTGGTACTTTGTCCCCCGCCCCATCCAGCCTGACAGCTTCCTGGTAGACGCTGGGACATGCTGGTCTGTGTAGTATCTTCAGGTGGAGTAGCATGTCTAAGCTGTCAACCAGCCTCTCTCCTCTGGTGAGGTGACTTTCTTAGGATTCCCCAGACAGTCCTGAGATTTTGGGGGTCTCTGATGAAATGCTTCTTGTGGCCTTGGGTGTGACCCCCCTCCACATTTGAGGGATGAGGAAATCCCCACATTTCAGGAGGCTCAGGGAAATGAGGCTTGGCCACAGCCACATGAGTCAGGATGGGGGGGTGACACGAGTCAGCCTGGGCAGGCCTAGGTCCCTTTTTCATAGACTGACAGAGTCCCCCTTGGACTCAACCAGGGCAGGCCGATTGAGGTCTGAGGGTGGATGGAGAGAAATGTCCGTGTGGATCTCTGTCTTCTGGGTCCTCCAGTCTGGGCCTCACAACCTAGGGGAGTGGGTGAAGACCTCAGGGTCCCCATGAGCTACTGTTGGAACCTCAGGCCACTTTGATGTCCTTTGGGCCCATTTGTCCCCCTTCCCCAGGCCAGATGCCCATCCTCCCTACCCCTGGTCCTCGGCTCCTCCACTGACTGAGCTGATCAGCTCAGGTCCCTTGTCCACAGGAGAGGCAGTTTATCGGGGGTCAGGCCTTCAGCCGAGGGGACAGGCAGGTGCCGCAGCTCCTCCTTCCATGAGCAGTCTGTACCTGAGCCAGATGCAGGCTGGGGGCTGCGTAAGCCTGGGGCGCTCAGATCCAGCGGGGAGGTTGCCTGAGCCGTGTGGTGAGCAGCGTGCAGGCTGAACCGAGTGCCGTGGGGAGGGGCTCGGCCTCTCCCAGGAGGGTAGCAAAAGGATATCAGGCCTGCCTGGGAAACAGTCTCCCTCGTCTCCTGGAAAATGGCAAAGCTGAGACATAGATGTGGTTCCTGTGGAGATGAGGTCTGCGGGGCTGCTTGGAGCTGGCATGCAGGCCCTGGACGTACGTGGCTGGCTTACTATAAAAGACAGGGACCAGCGTGTGGCTCCTGGGTGTCCAGGGACTCACACTCACCATGGCCCTCAGCATGGTCCACGTCGGGGAGAGGGCAAAAGAAACCCTGCCTTTGGGTGGCTGCTGTCCTGCTGCTTGAACTCTTCTGGAAGCTGAGTGACTGTAGCTTTAGTCAAACCTTTTCAGTCCTGTGAGTTTCACTGCCAGTTTGAACCAGAAACATCACTGTGCTGTGCAGAGGGGAGGTTTGAGCTCCAGAAGCCACCTGCACAGAAGTGGAGTAGGCGTGTAGGCTGAGTGCTGGAGGTGAGGGGTTCCGGGACAGACCGGGCAGGGGTGCAGAGGAGAGGCCATTGCGGCGTGCGTGGGCCCAGGCGAGTGGTGCTGGCCCTCTCCCCGAAGCACCTCCTGGCTTTCTCAGAAGGGCAGAAGAGTCTCTGTTTAACCAGAGGTGGGATTCATTGACGAAATTCCCAGTAACTGTCGAGTGAAGGTAGTCAGCGCTGCCTAAGCAGGAGCTGCGGTTTCAGGGCCTTGACTGACGGACCGTCTCTCCCCAGGCTCTGCGCTCTGCGGTGATTCCTCAGCACCCCCAGCGGGGCCCTCGCAGGGGGAGCAGGCCCGATCCCCGCCGCCCGGCGGCCCCACAGAGGAGGGCAGGGCCCCCGGTGAGAGACAGAGGCTCCGGGCCGGGTGGGAGCCGCCCGCCGTCATCAGCCGGCACAGCCCCGGGCTGGCCCCCCCGCCGGACCCCGGCCTCAGGACCTGCCGACGGAGCATCCGGAGGTCGGCCCCCTCGTCCTCCTCCCAGCTCTCCTCCTCGGGCTCGTCCTCCTCGTCCATGGTGCCTGCCGCCGGGCCGCTTGTCCTGCAGGCCTCCCAGTGCTCCATGACCAAGGCCTGCCGGCAGCCGCCCATAGTCTTCCTGCCCAAGCTGGTGTACGACATGGTCACGGCCACCGACAGCAGCGGCCTGCCCAAGGCCGCCTCGCTCCTGCCCTCGCACTCGGTCGTGTGGGCCAGCTCGTTCCGGCCGCTGCTCAGCAAGACGATGACGTCCACAGAGCAGTCCCTGTACTACCGGCAGTGGACGGTGCCCCGGCCCAGCCACATGGACTACGGCAACCGCGCCGAGGGCCGCGTGGACGGCTTCCACCCGCGCCGCCTGCTGCTCAGCGGGCCCCCCCAGGTGGGTGCCGCCCTGTGCGGTCGGACTGCCTGGGGGCTTGTATTCCCGCCCAGAGGCAGGTTTGGGGCCGACAGCATCCCCTATTCGTGTCTGCTATTTCTGCAGCGGAATCTCTGATGTCGCAAAGTAGATGAGTGGGCAGATCTCCCTGTCCCCCACGGCGGGGTGACCTCCATCCTCTGACCCCAGTTTTCTCCTTTGTGTCATGCGTGGGTGGAGGGGTTCTCTGCGAGTGCCTCCTGCTCCTTCAGACTACAGTTCTGCATTTCCCACGTTATTGCACTCAGTCCTCACAGCCAGTGTGTACAGTTCACTCCTACTCTGGCAAGTGGAGCCCAACCCCTGGTTCTGCCCTGCAAGACTTTGGTGAAACAGGACAGGGTGGCAGGAGGCCTGTCTCCATCCTCCAGCTCTTTGCATTTTTCCAACAACAAAAGACTGTTTCACCCATCAGCCTGGCAGAACCTGGGAGGTGTGAGTGTCGAGTGTCGTGACCACGTGAGGAGGGCACACGAGGTGGGTATCAGGTCTTGGCCAGACAGTGCAGGAGTGGAAGGTGGGCCCTGAGGGAACGGCTGGGGCTTAGATTTGGACTAAAACATCACCTAACACCCTGGGCCGGTTCCAGCCTTCTCTGTGCCTTATGGTCCTCATCTGAGAATGAGGAAACTAATAGCACCTTGATGACAAAAATGGAGCCCTCAAACAGGAGAATAATTGTAGGGCACCGGGAATATGGCCCGACCCCTAGAAGGCATTGTCATTGTCACCATCATCATCACTGTCTCAATTCAGGACATGCTTGCTTTTCACTTAGCACGTTCATTCCCTTTCCAGGAATCTATCCCAAGGAGCACAAGCCCCCACAAAGATGTGTAAGAACGCTAATTTTTGTATTGTTGACAGCAGTAAAAAAAAAAAAAAAACCAAACTGGAGACAACTTAAGTTCCATGGGTCACGTTTGGTTGAATCCATTTGGATTAAGCAGCATCGTGCAGTTCAACCACAGAAAGTTTGAGCTGGGTCTTTATGTGCTGGCATGGACATTTCTCTAAGATAGTCAAATGTTAAAGATCAAATTGCAGAATAAACTATACATAGTGTAACATCAATTACAAAAAAAAAATACCAGTGCATGCGCATGTCTGCGTGTGTGAAAAAGTCTAAAAACTCCCTGACAGGAGGGGTGTGAAGTAGTTACGTGGGGAGGGGGCTGGGGTTTGCGACTTTACTCTGCTTTATTTTGGATCTGTATTTCTTGACCTTTTATTGATTTATTTATTTTTAACATTTTTTATTGATTTATAATCATTTTACAATGTTGTGTCAAATTCCAGTGTAGAGCACAATTTTTCAGTTATACGTGAACATATATATGTTCATTGTCACATTTTTTCTCTATGAGCTACCATAAGATCTTGTGTATATTTCCCGTGACCTTTTAAATGGGCATATATTCCTTTTAGTGATTTTTTAAAAAGTAGGAAAAAATTAAAAGTTTTTAAAAAAGGAGTCCTGGTTTCTCCATACCCTTGCATTACTGAATGTCATTAATCTTTAAAATTTTTGCCTATTTGATACTGGAAAAGAGTGTATCATAGTTTTATTAGTGAGGGTGAATCTATTTTTGTATGTTTATTGGTCATTGGCATGTCTTTGCTGACTTTCTGGTTTGTTTCTCTTGTTTATTTTTCCTTTGGTCCATTTGACTTTTTCTTTGGCTTTGTAGGAGCTGTTTAGATGATAAATTTTAAATCTTGATCAATTGTATGTATTGCAAATATTTTCTCTGAAGCTCCCCCTGGTTGTGTTTCATATTTTCTTCTTAAAGTTAGTTTTTTCCATTCACCAACATTTGTTGAGTACTTACCATGATCTAGGCACTGAGCTAAGAAATTTGAAAGCACATTCTGAGAGTAGCACGTCGGGGAGGGGTACCTATTTAACCAGTTGTAACTTCAGTGAACTAAGACCAGGTATATTGGATTTGCCAAGTGCTGGGCTTGAGGGAGCAGGGGCCTCTCTAATACAAGAAGAAAGAGAAGGCAGAAGAGAAAATTCTTTTATTTATTTTCCTGGACTTAGGAGGAAAGAAATGTGATGCCAACTTTTTACGTCTTCCACAGTGAATTTTGTTATCTTTCTGCAGGTACATTGCTTAATTTAAGAATAGCAATGTGCAATTATGCAAGACTCTTTTAAGATATTATGTTTTATATGGGCAGTCTGTTTTTTGAAGCAACCTTTGTTCAGCTTGTGATGAAGTCCGGTTTCTAACAGCTTAAAAAATGGGGCCAGTTAAAACTGAAAAGGCATTTGCAGTGATTTGTAGGTGGGTGGGTCTCCTGCCCATGGGAGTCTGCCTATCTGCCTGCTTCTTCAGGCCACAGTTTTCCCTCACAAGTCTTTGTTTCCCCTCCGGCCCTCATCTTAATCAGGTGAGATCTTTAAGAAAGATGGATGACAGGAGGCGTGGCAGGCGCCCCAGCCAGCGCCGGCGTGCTGACGGTTGGCTCCAACTTACTGTCTTTACAGATTGGGAAAACAGGCGCCTACCTGCAGTTCCTCAGCATCCTGTCCAGAATGCTCATTCGGCTGACGGAAGTGGATGTTTACGACGAAGAAGAGATCAATATCAGTGAGTTATCCGCTGGTGGCGCTTGGGCTCGAAATGGTCTTTAGTCCATTTCTCAAGTGACTCTGGTTATGGCTTTTACTTTCAAGATGGAATTCTCAGGTTCCTGGTTAGACTCGTCCTGAGGGCCTTTGTAGGAGTGCTTTTATCTTTCCCTTGTAGTTATTTTGCTCAATACGAGAACAGTGCCTGGGAGGCCTTGGTGGGGATAAAATTACCGCCCTAAAAATAACTGCTGTTTACTGAGGACCTTCCAAATGTCAAACACTGTGCTAGATGCTTTATATAAATGACCACATTTAGTTTTCTGCACCACATCAAGAGATAGGTATTGTTACTCCGTTTTCCTGATAAGTAACACGTCCAGGAGCCCAGCAGGGAGGGGGCAGAGTTGGAACTAAACTAGGTTTGGGTGCTGACTCTGGAAGGTGGACTTGTCCATCGGTGGGGTTCCCACTCAGGCCACTGAGCACCTGGGTCCATATCCGGGGGCAGAATGGAAATACATGATACGCGGGGAATAGCCTTTTCTCGTCACTCACAGAACAAAATTTACCCTGATTAAGGTGAACAGCTGTTTTAGGCTAATTGTAAAACATCTCCATTTTTCTCTTTCATTGTCCCTCCAGTGGCCCAGAAACCTGGCCTGGTACATGAACCTATTGCTCTGGGAATGAGGATTTGTGTGGGGAGTCCCATGTGTGTCGCAGAGGAAGTGTACCAGTAAGCTGCACTGGCACCTAACAGCGCTTCTGTTTTATTGTGCCTGTTTAAGGTGTACAGCTTGGTGATTTGATATACGCTGTGAAATCATCACAGTCACTCTAATGAATATTCTCATCACCTCACATACTTACCATGTTCATTGCAGCATTATTCACAATAGCCAAGACATAGGAACAACCATATGTCGTCCACTGATGGATAAACGTCCGTCTGCAGTTGAGTGGATAAGGAAGATGTGGTCTATCCATGTAGTGTGTTCAGCCTTGACAAGGAAGGCAGTCCTGCCACTTCCACACACACAACTTCTTTAGATGCTCCCGACTCTGAGTTTTGACTTTAACCAAGGAAGCCCATCCAGCCCTTCGTCTTTCCTTTGAAGGAGAAGGGAAAGAGGCTTTTTGGCTCTTCATCTAAATACCGAGTTTTCCACGATTTCTCCCATAGTGCGGAACTGTATTTTAGATGGAAGTTATCAGGTCTGCTGAGTTTCTATCTCCTCATTTTGTTGGATTTACCAGCGATAAAGACAGGATTTAAACCCAGTCTGTTAAACTTCAAAGACTATTTTCTCAAATTCTCTCTTATTTCCTTGGGCTTCCCTTTGGTAAAATTGCATAATTCTTGTTTTATAGGCTGTCGTGAAGACTAAATGATGTTACACATATGAAGCCCAGAGCACCTATTAAATACACAAGAAACATTCCTCTCCCTCTTCTATCCTTATTTTTTATCTTTCTTTTGGGTGTGTACTCTGCCCATGTGTACAATATAGCAGGATAGATACAGATATATACAGTGATATATATCAATGTCATATATATAATATGTATATCATATCTATAAAATCAATGTCACATAAGTTTGAGTTAGACCAACTAGATTTTTTTTTTTTTTACCTTTTAGCCAATAAACATTTGGTGAGCGTCATAGACAATACCAATTAGAATGTAAGGTAATACACAGCAAACGGCAAAATGTGGTTGGGCCATGAGGAGTGCTGGCCTTCAGCAGGGGAAACCAACGGGCCTGAGCACTTAGAAGAGGCCTTCTCAAGGTGGAGCGATAGGAGTTGGGCCTTCCTGGATGGGTAGCATTTAAATATAAGTGCAAGAGAGAGAACTACGTTAAGTTCCACTGGTGGTGGGAACCAGTGTGATGTATTCAGGGCACAGAGCACTGGGGCAGGTACATTGGGAGGAGCTGAAGTTAGTGTAGACAGAAGAGCAAACCCACCCCGTAGGAAACAGCATACAATTGTTCCTCTGCAGGACAGATAGATCTGAATGCAGCTTCTTGCCAAGTTAGAACAATCCTGAAAACGGGACGTGTGCGGGAGCATCTGAGGCCCAGTGGAGGGCCCCTGGGAACCTGTAGACACCACGTTAGCTCCACTCCCAGTGTCATCCTCGTGCACAGTTGACATTCCTGTCTTGCCACCTGTCTGTGTTCTTACCCATCCCGTAGACCTCACAGAAGAGTCAGAGTGGCATTACCTCCAGCTCGGTGACCCCTGGCCAGACCTGGAGCTCTTCAAGAAGCTGCCTTTTGACTACATCATCCACGACCCGAAGTACGAGGACGCCAGTCTGATTTGTTCTCACCATCAGAGCATAAAGAGCGAAGGTCAGATTTTCCAATCTCTGGCTTCCACCTTCTTCCAGAGGACATGGGAGTGGTCTCTTAAAAGGATGAGCTGCATTTTGTTAGTGATGAACTTATCTGGTGGTGGTGGGTGAACTGGCAGAGCCTGGTGAGGAGCTGAGGTTGCCCCCTCATGGGACAGGGAGACCTGCTGCTCAGTCGGGGCAGGAATAATGGTGAGGACAGTCTGGATGGTTTGTCCTGCTTGGAATATTCTGGAGGTTTTGGTCACTAGACAAAAAAGACATGTATGTTTCTCTGTGAATTTGGTTTGTTGTAACAAAATGCACCTGTTTCCCTCTCTGTCTTTGTCTCTCATTTTCTCCCTCCTTCGGGGACTGGTGACTTTCACACTGTTGTGACCCTGCTGGTTTCAGGGTCGCCGGCAGCAATCATCGGATGTGAGTGGCCAGTGTGAGTCTAAGTACTGACTAGAAAATTTAGGTTGAATGCGGTGTGAGAGGAAAATACTCACCAGTCTCCACTGCAAGCCAACAATTTTATCTTCATTGCTCCCAGAATAGATCACTTTCATAGAAGGATTCTTCACCTAGACCTTCTCTAATGGAGGTTGAGTGTTAAAATCTTAATTCTGCTAAGTCACCTGAAAACAGGCAGGAGATTCACATGCTTTACAGTATTTGCATTTTACGTCGGCAATCGATATATGTTGTTATGGAGCAAATTCTAGAACATGTGTTTATGAAACATCCGTAGGTCCATGAGTCAAGACACCATGTGAACGTAGCCTCTTAGTTTATCCCACTGAGACTCTGACCCCGAGTCGCCCCGGGGCAAACGGGTGACAGGCGGTCACCCAAAATCCTGCCACAGCGTTTCAGTTTGCATAGGCACAGGAGGGAGCATTTGTCCTGCCTCCTGCTGCCCTTCAGCGCTGCTCTTTTGTGCAGACAGAGGGATGTACCGGAAGCCGGAGGACCTGTACGTGCGGCGTCAGACGGCGCGGATGAGGCTGTCCAAGTATGCGGCGTACAACACATACCACCACTGCGAGCAGTGCCACCAGTACATGGGATTCCACCCCCGCTACCAGGTAGGACCGAGGCCCCGTGGCTCCAGCAGTGTCCCCCATGGCTCTCTGCCACGTGCCACGCCTCGGCTAATTCTGTGGTTTCCCTGTTCTCCCTACATTTTCATTCCGAAGTTGGGAGATGGAAAGTTCTGGAAGCCCTTCCTTCCTGGTCCCACTTGTCTCCTCCATTCCCTTCTAGCATCTCTGAAATGATTGCTGACATTACAGAAGAGTAATTGCCCTGGGATTACACACTTATTAGTGGCAAAGTTAACTGACTGTAGATGTCGGAATTTTCTTTACATCTTAGCAACTTCAATTAAGTTCAGTACGACAGACATTTACCGAGTGCTTATTATGTACCAGACCCTGACTCGGAGATGAAGAAACTTTGTCCCCATCCTCAAGACTCACAGTCTAGGGGTGGAGAGGTGCATTTAAGCAACACTTCAGAGCAGTGTAAAGCTGCCAGGCAAAGCAATGTGGTTGAAGTGTAGAAATTATGTAGCGAAGGAGAGGAATTTGCACTTACTGAGCACTTACTACATGCCAGGCACTTCTTATATACTAGTACTTCCCAACCTTTTTTCACGATAGAAAGTGATGTTTGCCGTCCCTGAACCCTGGGTGAATGGATAAGGCCACTGACCCAGGACTCTGGCCGTCCAAGCTCCGGCTGGACCCGGGAAAGGGTTTGTGTTCAAGCTACACCTGTGATCCGCACAAGGTGCACTGGTTAGGGAACCATGCTGTCAGTCTTCTAACTTAATTCTCACTAAAACCCCACAAGGCAGTATCATTAGCCTCATTTTATAAATGAAGATACTATTTTGGGCAGGGAGCAGAGGACGGTTTTTTAGAATCAATAAGAGTTTGCCATGGGGCCAAGGCAGACGAAAGGGGAAGGAAACAGCACGTGCAATAGAGGGGAGACAAGGGGCCTCTGGGGAATTAGAAGTGATTCTAGTGCGTGTTGCTGGAGCTTAGAGTGAAGGGTGGGTGGTCCCAGGAGATGAAGGTGGGCAGTATTCTTTTTAATAGCACAGATTTTTTGTAACGATGCAATTTTATCATCAACAAAGTTAAAAAATACATATGAGTGGTTTTTTACAGGATTACAAATAAGCAGAAATCCCATTTGCCGCAGATAAACTTTCCTAACATTTTTCTCCCTTGGACATGAAGTTTTTCTTTCAAGGCAGAGAAAGATAGAAGTGAAAACATTTTCTTGATTTTGAAAGTTAAAGAGCTGGAGAGACTTGAAGGGTTTAGTCCCTGGTCACTTCACGGTCAGCAGTGAATGAATGAACAGAGCCTGGAGAAGTGGGGCGGGCTGGGTCTGTGTCCGGGCGGCCGGGGTCTGGGCCACCCTTGCAGGGGACGTGAAGCCAGGCCCCTGAGGAGCACCGAGGAGCACACGCTAGCTCCCTGCTGGCATTTCCGTGCCTCTACCCGTTCTGTTCTTTTTCCTTCTTCTGTCCAGGCTCCCCTGAGAGGAAGACTTAATGAAACTTCCTCGGTTACATCCCTCTTTGCTCCCTCCCTGGGTCAGAATCTGTTTCTCACTCATCTCTGCTCTTTCAAAGTAGAGCCACACTAGGGCATCACAGCCCGTGTATCCTGGCCCATGTCCATCCTCCGTGACTCCCAGGAGGACACAGCACAGACTGGCCACAAGCCTGGAGGGACAAGGGGTCTGGGGACGCCTGCACTGAGGCTTTGGAAGGCATAAGCAGGGTCTGGGCAGAGCCAGGCTGGGAGGTCACACAGGAGGGCAGTGTGGGCCCAGAGACAGAGTGAGAGGTGGCCTCTTTAGAGAAGTGATGAGAAGTGAGGCTGGACTTGGGGATCCAAGTGAGCCCAAGACCCGATGTCAGTTTCCACATCCACCGAGTGGGGATGAGGACAGTCCCTGCTTGCTAGGACTGTTCAGTGTCATGCCAAGGGGCTAGGAGGGTGCCTGGACATGGTGCATGAGATGCCTTGGGGCAAAGGTGGCAGGGACCTCGGTGTAGTCGTGGCCACGACGGGCCCGGGTTCTTCTGGGAAGTCAGGCCAGACTCTGATGACAAGCTCTGTCCTTTCCCCCTCGCACCTCAGCTCTATGAGTCCACCCTGCACGCCTTTGCCTTCTCTTACTCCATGCTAGGAGAGGAGATCCAACTCCACTTCATCATCCCCAAGTCCAAGGAGCACCACTTTGTCTTCAGCCAACCTGGAGGCCAGCTGGAGAGCATGCGGCTGCCCCTCGTCACCGACAAGGTACTGGCTTGGGGTCCCTGGATTCAAATCACAAGGGCTGCAAGTGACCGCAGAGCTGGGGACCCAGAGACTGTAACTCCTGATGAGCGAAGGGCACACGGGGCAGGTGGGGAGACTGATACGGTGACTGAACTCATGAGGAGCCCATGGGCTTTGAGGTCTCTCGGCGCCAGGTCTGAGCCTCGCTCTATCGATCACTAGTTGTGTTATTTGAACTTGTCACTTGATACCGCTGAGCCTCCGTTCCCTCTTCTGTAAGCTTTGGGCAGTGATAACTCCTGCAAAAGCTTGTTGTGCGATTTATGTGGAATAGCCAATGTGAGGCACCAGCACAGTGCCTGAACGGAACAGGGGCCGAGTGGATGTTCACCCTCCCACTGTCTTTGCTTTCATGCTCTCTCATGTGGAACACCGGAAACAGGCTAAGGCAGCAGAACAGGATAATGACTCCCTCGGGGCTGGTTACCAACTCCCACCACTAGTAACTCATGGCCAGTCTTGCTTCATCTGGCCGTCCTGCCTCCTCTGCCTCCCTGTGTCATTTGGAATTGAATCTCAGACATTGAATCATTTCATTCGTAAATATGCCAACGTATATCTCTCAAGGATGAATTTTCTCTCTTTTGTGGTGGTGGTTATTTTTTTTATCAAAGTATAATTGATTTACAATGTTGTGTTAGTTTCTGGTGTATAGTGTGATTCAGTTATACATATATGTTCTTTTTCATATTTCTCTTTTTAAAATTTTTTTTTAAATTTTGGGGAGGTAATTAGGTTCACTTATTTTTTAATTATTTTTTTACTGAAGGTACTGGGAATTGAACCCAGGACCTTGTGCATTGCTAAGCATGCGCTCTACCACTGAGCTATACACTGCCCCCCACATTCTTTTTCATTATAAGCTATTACAAGGTATTGAATAGAACTCCCTGTGCTATACAATAGAACCTTATTATTTATCTATACTATATAGTAGTATCTGCAAATCCCAAACTCCTAATTTATCCCTCCTTTCCCTTTACCCTTTGGTAACCATAAGTTTGTTTTCTATGTCTATGAGTCTATTTCTGTTTTATAAATAAATTGATTTGTGTCATTTTTTTAGATTCTTCATATAAGTGATATCATATGATACTTGTCTTTCTCTGACTTACTTCACCTAGTATGATAACCTCTAGATCCATCCATGTTGCTGAAAATGGCATTATTTCACTCTTTTTAATGGCTGAGTAATATTCCATTGTATGTATACACCAAATCTTCTTTAGCCATTCGTCTATCGATGGACATTTAGGTTGCTTCTGTGTCTTAGCTATTGTAAGTAATGCTGCTATGAACATTGGGGTGCATGTGTCTTTTTGAATTAGGATTTTCTTCAGATATATGCCCAGGCATGGGATTGCTGTGTCATATGGTAACTCTATTTTTAGTTTTTTAAGGAATCTCCATACTGTTTTCCATGGTGGCTACACCAAATTACATTCCCACCAACAGTGTAGGAGGGTTCCCTTTTCTCCACACCATCTTGAGATTGTTCTTAATGACCCACCGTCTCTGGCTGCAGCCAGCCATTCTTAGGGGCTCTTGGTTTGACAGTTCCAGCCTGACGATCTCAGAGTCAACTTGGGGCCCCTTTCCCAGCCCCAGTCTCTGCGCACCTGGTGTAAAGTTCTGCTCTTCTTTCTCCAGAGACCAGACATGCATAGAGCTGAACCCAGCCCTTCTGACCCAGCAGGCTATTATCAAGCAATGAAACATTTGTAAGGTGGCAGTGAGGCCTTTACTAGAAGGTGTCTTCTACCCGTGGCCGGGGTGCGGCTGTCGTCTTGGTTTATCAGGCTTTATCCATTACCTGCTACTTTGGCAGCCAGTCCCTATCAGGACTGTTTATGAGCACCAGCTGCGTGCACAGCTTTGTAGCAAGTGCCTTGAGGAATTCAGGGAGAATGGGAGACCTAGCTCGGCCAGCGGAACCTGTTGTTGAGGAGAGAGAGAAAGGAAACCTGGTTATTTATATAAAAGATTCATAGCCTGAATGTTTACATAGCTAGGCTCCAGGGCAAAGTGATGGAGGAATGTAAGTCCATTTAAGTAAGGAATAACGTGTACTCAGAACACAGTGTTAGGTGCTAAGGAGCAGGTAAAGCCTTTGGGTAACTGATATATGCCAGTTAGTTTTTGTTACCTGACAAACCATTCCCAAACAAACATATAGTATTTAGTTTCTGATTCTCTGGGCCAGCAGCCTGGGCTCGGTGCTGCTGGGTATGGTGATCCTGGGCTGGGTTGCTCTCACTTGTGCCTGAAGTTCATTACCACATCAGCAGGGGTGCCGGCTGGGCGACGGTGGCCTCAGTGGGATGCCTGTGCCTGCTCCCTGTGGCCTCTCCTCCTCCAGCCGGCTAGCTCGGGCTTCTCCCTGAGAGAGGGCAGAATGTGTCTGTCCTCTGGAGGCCAGGCTCAGAATGGGCACACTGTCACTTTTACTGCATTTTATCCATAAAAGCAAGTCCCAAGACTAAGCCAGATTCAAGGAGTGTGGAAATAGACTCCATCTCTTGATGCAACAGGCTGCAAAGTCACATTTCAAAGGGAAGGGAATAACCATGGCCATATTTACAAACCTTTGACTTCATTGTGTCCACACTTTCCAGAGTCACGAATACATAAAAAGTCCAACGTTCACTCCAACCACCGGCCGACATGAACACGGGCTCTTTAACCTGTACCACGCGATGGATGGCGCCAGCCACTTGCATGTGCTGGTGGTCAAGGAGTATGAGATGGCCATTTACAAGAAGTACTGGCCCAACCACATCATGCTGGTGCTCCCCAGTATCTTCAACAGCGCCGGAGTTGGTAAGCCTTTTTTAACATGCCCTCCTCGGTAAAATTTCCATGAGTGGAGACTTGAGAGAATGTTCTCGATGTCGACTGAAAAAAGTACACAGCATGAGAGTTGCGAGTTAAGTTTTATTTGGGGCAAAATGAGGACGCTAGCCTGGGAGACAGCCTCTGGGGAACTGCTCCGAAGAGGTAAAAGGGGAGGCTAGTATATATGTGGTTTTGGGGAAGAGGGGATACGTGCAGTCAGGCACATTTTGTCAGGTTAGTGCTAGTCACGAGGAGCAGGTGTCTCCATGAATGATTTTAGTGCTTTTCTAGATATGAGATGATGCAAGAAATTGGGCTGATAAAATCTTCTGAAAAATACCTATCTGTAGGCCTGTTTCGCCAGTTTTTCCCAGAGCACAGAGCACCTCATTCCTGATCTCCGCCCTGAACTCCTTTCAGGGTGTGTTGAAGATCAGCGGCTGCAGTGGCTCGTGGTTTAAGCCTTGCAGAGGCAGGAGGAGAGACAGTTTTTTGTCCATGTAGAGATGAAAGAGTTAAACATTTTTCATTAAGCTCTTTGGCTTGTAAAGCTATTTTGATCTCTTTGAGTATTCTCTTTCCTTCGATGTTTGGTGGTTGATCTAATTCATGTTCTCAGCTGTTAGAAAAGCGAGGAGAGGTAGACAAATGTGTGTGCAAATTGGAGAGTGGAATTTTCTTCCCTCGAATTTCCTCTCCAAAGGCAACAGCCTGTAGTGAGTGGACGAGGGAGGCAGACCAGGCCCCCGGGAGCTGGTGGGGCTGTAGCCGAGGTCTTCATGCAGGTCTCACTCTACCTGGGGCTTTGTCCTGGGCAGGTGTCGGTGTCCAACTGACCTGAGTCGGGGACCTTTGCCCATTTCAGGCGCCGCCCATTTCCTGATCAAGGAGCTGTCTTACCACAACCTGGAGCTGGAGCGGAACCGGCAGGAGGAGCTGGGGGTCAAGCCGCAGGACATCTGGCCTTTCATCGTGATTTCAGACGACTCCTGCGTGATGTGGAACGTGGTGGACATCGACTGTGGTGGGGAGAGGAGCAGGTGAGGACCCCCAGCACACACACACATCACCAGTGAGACAAGTGAACACGCTCACTAGGGGGTTCTCCTCCACCCTTTGAGGACCCCAGGGGGCATCTTACTTTAGAAGGCGTCGTGAGCAGTGGATGGAGCCCTGCATGCGATGAGCTCACGTTCCAAGCTTTGTTTTGTATTTTTAATTTTTAGGAGTTTATTGAAGCATAATACATACAGAAAATAATGCAATATAGGTTTGGTATAAAATACATACAAAAAGCAAAGTATGATACCCAGAAATTTTCATGAACTGAACACATCCATTTAACAAGCTTCCCTGTGAAGAAACAGACCATCACCCGCCCCCAGAACCTTCCCGTCCCTCTTCCCTCCCCCTCCCCACAGCCTCACTCCTAATGTGAAGCTGTATTTTTATTTGCTGTGTGATCTTTGGGAAATGACTCTTTTTTGGGTTCTAGTTTCCGCATCTTTCACAGGGGCACTGATACTTGTGCTCAGGTTTGTTGTGGGGAATAATTAAGCTAGGAATGGTGCACCCGGAGGTGGGCGACGGAGCAGCGCGGTGTGGATGAAGGCTCAGTACACACACCTGCATCTGAACATCATGGGTGAAATAGTCCCTTTTGTGGTTTTGCCCTCAGTGTTTCAGCTTAGGGCCCCCTGATGACCTCTGAGGATTTTTGGCTTGTTTATTGGAGAGACAACTTGAGGTTAGGCACCTCTTCCGTGTCAGGGAAACCTAACGTAGCAATGACCGTTATAACCACTGTTCTTCTAGAAAAAGGTGGTTTCTGTATGACAGAGCTACACGGGGGGAGGACAGTGATCTGCCGTGTTTTCACCGTGCTCACCATCACCTTCCGAGGGCGAGAGCTGGGCTGGGGGCAGTCATGGGAAAGAGAACCGAGCTTTTCCCTTTGCCTTTTCCTGAATTTCATCCAGAAGCAGCAATTCAAGTCCTGGAACGTCAAAGCTGGTCAGGGCCTTAGAGAGTTTAGTGTAAGCCCCTCCGTTGGGGAAAAGGAAGCTGAGATGCAGAGAAGTCGAGCCACGTGCCTGGGCTCTCACAGACAGCACTCTTGTCGCCCTGGCTCCCAGCCTGGGGTCACTCCCTTCAGTCGCCCTCACTGTCTTCACTGACCTCAGACACCGTCTGTGTGGGTGGGAGGTTTACATGCGGCCTCCTTCCCTCCACTCCCCGACCTGGAATTCACCCCAGAAATGCAAGGTGGTTTGCAGGATGCAGAGAATGTGGGCTCTGGAGACAGACAGCAGCGTTCAATCCAAGCTCTGCTGAGTGACACTGGGCAGGGTATCCAGAGCCTCTTTTTCCTTATCTGTAAAGTGGGGGTGATGTGTCTATGTCATAGGATTGCTGCGAGGACCAGTGATAATGAATTTGAAGGGCTTAGCACCGTGCCTGGTGGTTGTGATGGGGTCTGTCCACACTAGCCCACCCAACGCGGAGGGTTCAGGGAAAGCAGCGCCCTGGCCGGCCCGGTCCAGAGGGCCTGCTGTTGTCTGCATGCTGACCCAGGGATGTCTGTCTTCCTCCTTCGAGCAGGGAATTTTCCTGGTCAGAAAGAAACGTCTCCCTGAAGCACATCATGCAGCACATCGAGGCTTCCCCCAACATCACCCACTACGCCCTTATCGGCATGCGGAAGTGGTCCAGCAAGACCGGAAGCCGTGAGGTGCGAGAGCCCTTCTCCCGCTGCCACGTGCACGACTTCATCGTCCTGAACGTGGACTTGACCCAGAACGTGCAGTACAACCAGAACCGGTGAGCTCCAGCCCCACCCCTGCCATCAGCTCAGCCCTGTGGTCCTAGGGCCCTCTGCGAGGGGCAGCCTCACGCCTGGCGGGTGGCTGCTCCCTCTTTGCCCTGCAGGGCCAACGAAACCAGGGCCTTCCTGCCTGTAACACTGGCCTGGCCCTGCTTTCAGCCCTCATGGATTTTTTTTGGTATCTTTGTTGTATAATTTTGTGGAGGGGAGATTTGCATAAGATCATTCAACTTCCTTCATCAGTTCACGTGATACCTTATTTAGTGACTTACATTCGAATAGGTGTTATTTCTCTTGCTTTCTTGGCTCCTTCTCTGAACACGTCACTTTTTATGAGCATTAGTGCTGAAGGACGCTGTCATTTATCCGTGTCACTCTCTGCGGATCTAATCGCAGAAGCTGTCACCTCTCACGAAGAACCTAATCACTAGTGTCTGTCGAGCTGTCCACGAGCCAGGCGGTGGGCACACCCCTGGGATGGCCCACGTAGGAGCGTCGGTTTTGGAGCCAGACCGACCTGCCGGCAGCCTCCTTTGCAATTAAGGCAGGTGACTTGCCATCTCTGATCTAGTTTTCCTCAGATGTAAAAAGCGGCGAATATTTTTACTCTGGGAGTTTTGTTGTTTTCTTCTGAACAAGCAGATGACGTGGCGTCCGTTAAATCCCCCTCAGGGTGCCTGGCCTGTAGCGTGTGGTCCACAAGTGGTGGTGCTTCTGTGGTGTAAGCCTGAGGTGCGCCCTGCTCTCCTGGCACAGGCAGCTCATCCTGTCCCGCTTCCCTTGTTAGTGTGCCTTCTGGGCCCCAGAGGAAGATCTTTGGGGCAGAAACCAGGCTGCTTCGCCGTCCCAGCCCCCAGTACTTAGAGAGCACACTCCACGTGTCTGGCGGGGGCATGGCTGCGGGTGTCAGCTGCCTCCAGTCTGACCTGCCCCCTCTCCCCTGGTTCCTGGCAGGTTCACGTGTGACGACGTGGACTTCAACCTGCGGGTGCACAGCGCCGGCCTCCTGCTCTGCCGGTTCAACCGCTTCAGTGTGATGAAGAAGCAGATCGCAGTGGGCGGGCACAGGTCCTTCCACATCACGTCCAAGGTGGGTGCGCAGGGTGAAAACTGGAGAGGGGGCCACCTGTCACCTTTGAGTCAGGGGGTGGGCTTGACCATGGGGTGGTGTTAGTAAAGGTTTCCAGTTGGGAGCCCTGAGAAGGGAAAGACTCCACCGGGTCTTCCTGCCGATCTCCTATTCTAACCAGTTCCTTGGGTGTCTCACCAGCGCACACGCACCACTGACCTTCCTGTGCGCCCTTACCCACACACACACCTCCATCACTGTCCTCACTGCTCAATTGTCTGGCTTCTTCGCTGGACAGAGCTCCTGGGGGCAGGTGTGGTGCCATGCTCTCCTTGGGGCCCCTGGGACAGCACCTGCCAAATACTGTCTGAATGGCACTGATGGGCTAGCCTGATAGCTGTGCCTTCTGTCCCTGAGCCATGTGTCCCTGAGCCAGCCTCCGAGTGGGGAGAGACTTGATCTGATAGTGTCGGTGCTGGCTGGGCAGGCCTGGGAAGTTCCGATGTGAAGTCGCAGCAAGCCCTCCGAGATCTGTGTCTTCCCAGAACCCATATGGGGCTGGCCCACCCCTGCCTTGAAGGTCCCTCCCATCCATGGGGGAGAGCGGCAGAGATGAGCTGGAGAAGTAGCCAGGACCTTATCCGCCATGGGAACGTCCTAGACTTTTCTCTAGGAGAAAGGGGAACCCACTGAAGGGTGTCCAGAGAAGAATTTGATTAGTATCATTTACGCCCACAGACTCTCTGGCTGCAGCATGGGCAGTATGTTGGCGATGGGGTGAGAGACTGTGGGCTCAGATGGCTGGGCTGTGCAGAGGAGCAGCAGTGGGGCTGGGCAGAGGTAATGGGGTCTGGAGGTCAAGGGGAGGCTGACCATTCCCAGAGGTTTGCATCCCTAGATTTGGGTGAACATCCCCAAGGTCCATGGATTCTCTTGTTTTTTCCTAGACCAGACAGTCAACTTTCTGCAGGGAGTGATCATTGTCTACAATTCTTACTGATCACATGGTCAGTTTACACATGCCCCACTTCAGTAAAACTGAATTTTTCTTAATGGCAGACTTTATTGTGGAAGTGTGTGTTCTCAACTCAGTTCACTCTCCCATGGCTCAGCCCTTGGCCACGGGGCAACCCACCCCAGGGTCCCTGCAGCCTGGAAGCCTCGGAAAGGACTTCTCTGCTCAGGTGGCGGGGAGAGGCTGACGCCCACCCTTCCCCACGCAGGTGTCTGACAACCCCATGGCCATCATGCCTGCCCAGTACATCTGCGCCCCCGACAGCAAGCACACATTCCTGGCGGCCCCCGCGCAGCTCCTGCTCGAGAAATTCCTCCAGCATCACAGCCACCGCTTTTTCCCGCTGTCCCTCAAGAATCACGGCCACCCCGTGCTGTCCGTTGACTGCTACCTTAACCTGGGGTCTCAGGTACCTTTCAGAGGGGGCGCTGTTGAGTCCATAAATCCAAGAAATGCCTAAAACAGGCATGCTGGAATCCAGGATTCAGAATTACAACTACTCAATGCTTGGGCTCCAGTATTGCCCCACTTTACAGCTGGTAAGATAAAGGCTGAGAGATTTGAAGTGCTTTGCCCCAATATAAGAAGTTGGGCATCAAACCCAATTCTGATGCCAAAACATTTCTGATTCTCAAGTGAATTAATGAATAGATAAATCTGGATAAGTCTCTTGGAATTGATTTTCAGGATATGGATTTGGAAATAACATTAAATATTGTTTCTGGCCCCCAAAAGCCTGAGTGTGGCCAAGCGGTTAGTTCTCGTTAGATGCAGAGCCGTGGTGTGACGTTGCTGAGTATTTCATGGAAAATGACATTGTCTCTTGGATTGCTTCTCTTTCAGATCTCTGTGTGTTATGTGAGCTCCAGGCCCCACTCTTTAAATGTCAGCTGCTCTGACCTCAAGTTTAGTGGACTCCTGCTGTACCTCTGTGACTCTTTTGTGGGAGCTAGCTTTTTGAAAAAGTTTCATTTTCTGAAAGGTAACTTCCCCTCCTCTTACCATGATTTAAGTGACTGTCGTCACCAGGCACCCCTCCCGAGGTGACGTCTGGTCCTAGTCCTTTTTGCTGACGGGTAAACTGAGGCTCAGAGAGGAATCGTGACTTCGCTGACTGTCCAGGAAGCAGGAGAGGGCTGCGGTGGGATCCAAGGGCAGCCCTCTTTCGCCTCCACCTATTTGGGTAGAGACAAGACACGTCCCCCACTTTTAGGTGATATTAGCAGGTACTTTCAGCGTTTGTGTTGCTTTTCAGTCCGGATCCCTGGCATAAGCATGCAGAGCCGCTCAGGCGTCTCTTCGTCTTGGTGGATGAGTTCTTCTTCCCTGTCTGGGGGTGCCGCCTGCATCGTTACCTCTAGTCTAGTCTTCCTCCCTCTGCAGGTGTTTCCATGCTAGAGTGGTGGAGAGTGACAGACATTCATTCTGTGTGACTTCAGAAAATTACATTTCCAGTCCAGCCGGGATCCCTAATCAGTCTTCACTTCTCCTTCGTTGGTCTTTATTCGAACCTTCCTCTCTCCCAGATGTTCAGGGAGCACCAGCCCTGCATGAGGTTTGGGGAAATAGTAGGAGGTCTTCACCACATTCTCTGCTCTTGGGGAACATTTTGTCTAATGGGAGGCGAGGACATGTAAGTAGGGAGGGAGACAGAAGGAGTGAACACACATGACGATGTGTGGCTGTTTTCTAGGGCTCAAGAGGAGGGAGAATTCACGGGGCCGGCAGATGGGAGAGGTCAGAGCTGCGGGGGACTGGGCGGGTGGCCGGCTCGGAAGGCTGTCGAGGGAGGGTTAGGCTGTGAGGTGGGGTTGGGCGGGGCCCTTCCCACCAAGGGCTGGAGCTGCAGGTGTTGGTTTGTGACCCTGCAAGTCTGTCTCCTTCCAGTCCTCCTCCTCTGCTCACTTCTTTGTCACCATGTCTTGGTTCCATGTAGTCTCATCTACCAGACCTGCCAAACCACAATCTCACTTTCTTGCTAAGATTATGAAGCATCCCCAAGGAAACAAGACACCACTCAGATGCCTGGTCCTTCCCTGTCAAGCAGCATCGTATTTTGTGATTGCAGATAGAATCCAGGCAGTAGCTTTCCTTTGGATTTAACTCCCCGCTTTTCTTCACACACCTCTGCCGTTGTCCACACAGGTGCGACCTTGTGTGTGATCTGTCAGGACCGGAACTCACTCCGCCAGACAGTTGTCCGCCTGGAGCTGGAGGATGAGTGGCAGTTCCGGCTGCGAGACGAATTCCAGACTGCCAATGCGAAGGAGGACCGGCCGCTCTTTTTTCTGACTGGGAGACACATCTGAGGGAGACACGCCTGAGAGCGGCGCCCTCAGAACCTCACCCTGCTGAGGCTAAAGGAAGAATTCGAACCATGGGGTGTCTGGACCGGGACAGGCCCCCAAGACTGTTGGCAACCCCCTCATGGTACGGGGAACAGGGCCCAGAGATGGATGGAGACTTACCAAGAGTGATGGGATAAGTGGATGGTCAACGGGAACTCAAACCCAAGACTCCTAGGTTCTGGGCCAGACCCCATTGCCCTGGGCTCCGTCAAAGTCCATCTCAAGAACAAAGCTTTGCCTACCATCACCTCATCCATTCGCTTCCGTGGACACACTTGACTTTGCTCTTAGTTCTGAAGGGTCACTCTTGGATTACCTTGTAGAGGTGCCAGCATTTCGGATGATGGATAGATTTTGGCTACGTATGTTTCCCTATACCCTCCTACAAAGCAATATTCCAAAAGAACATTTTAACTGTGAAGGCTGGAGACAAGAAAAAACGAAGTAGGTCATTTAATAAGAATATGTAAGTTTGCTCTTTTAGAAGCTAGCCCAAAGGCATCAAGTTTAATAAAGTAAAACAAATAGTTTCCCTTCAAAGCAAACGCGATCCTATTAAAACAGCACAGGGTAAATACCCTGCCTCTTAGAAAGGGCAAAAGTGAAAAGAAACTTTTTTTTATTAAACTAAAAGGGTTTCAGGAAGGAAATTAGGGTTGCAGAGGTTGATCTTAAGATACAGAACTTGCCTTACAAAGGAAAGAGGACCAGATGGCTTACTTGAAACAAACAGTGAAAACAACCAAAGCGATATATACAATAGTTGAAAAGAATTAGACTTCTGACTCTAATTTACTGAATCTCCGTTTTCAGTTCCTTAAATAGCTTGTCTTCTCCTATGAATGCTTGGTCCCTGACTGGAGAGGCAGGGGGACAGACAGGGCAGCAGGGATGCTCCCTAACGCTCACACTCTCACTTGCTTTCCAGAATGTTTTTCAAAGCCAGCGTATTAGAGCGCCCCCTATAGGCCGGGCCAGGTGCTTTCACAGTTAAGCTCTCGCTTCACCCTTCCAACAGCCTGTGTAGGTGGACTCATTCTCCCCGTTTGAAAGATGAGACGGTTGAGATGCAGAGAGTGCACCTCACCAAGATCACACAGCTGGAGAGAAGCAGAAGCAGAGTCCTGGATCTGGACTCCAGGGCCCCTCTGCCCCCTGCACCGCACTGCTGTGGAATGGCCCGTGACCAAAGGAAAAGTTTAAAGATACTCAGAAATGAATCAGCAGAATGCACTCTTATCCATCCATCTCACAAGCACTCTAATGGATCACCATCCAAGAAGAAATTACTTTAAAAGATGATGCCAAAGAATTCATATCGATCTTTTCTTCCCTAAGAAAAAAAAAGAAAAGCTCATGAGTATAAAAGATTTAGATCAATGTTTATAAAGTGATCACTTTGTATATGTCCTTATTCCTATTTTGGAATAAAAACTTACCTCCTTTAGTTCTATTTGTCTTTTGTAAATAGCAGCTTCTGGGCTGCTCTTCCCATTTTATTAGTTAATTTAAACTTGAAACAAAAAACCGAACCAATATTCTTGTCTGTTCCAGCCTTATAAATAAAATTTATGATGCATTTATTGCTGCTTTGGTGGGAATGAATTGTGTTGTTTTGTGAGGAAAGAGTATGGCCAGTGGTCTCCGGGGGCTGTCTGCTTAAAATCTCATGACACGAAATAAAGGACAGTTTTGAAAAGGAAAAAAGAGCAAATCTGTAAAAGTGAGGGTATATTAACATGTGGAGGAATCCCTGAAAGAGAAGAGGCGGACAGAAATGGAAGTGGACGAAACAGTAGCTCAAAGCATGCAGAGAAGCCTGCCGCACAGGAGGGTGATTCTGGGGACGCCCTGAGAGTCACAGAGACGAAAGAAGCTGGAAGGGGGCCCGGGCGTTTGTCAGGGTGAGGAACAGGGGAAGTAGTTGGAGCAGCCTGGCTGTTCGGTCCCTCCCAGCTGTTCCTGCCCCACTCCCCACCCCCCACCAACCTGGGCTCAGGCAGAGAGTGGAGCCTCAGGCAGGGGGAGGGCACAGGGCCCAGGCCTTTGTGAAGACAAGCCATTGGCACCCACCCCCTCCAAGGCATGGTCCTGTCCCCACAGTCTCTCAAGGCAGTTAATAGCAAACAGGAGCTCCCTAGTCCACAAATAAACACGCAACGAAAACTCGTAACAATAAGCAGGAAACGTTATACAGTGAGAGGTGATGACCTCAGTAAAGAGTCGATAAAGCAAACAGAATCCTATAAAACAAGTGTAACTAAAGTCAGGGGAAAAGTGAGATTCTATTGTATCCAGAACAAAAAATGATTAATTCCAGATCTTAGAAATTAAGACGAAAACCTCACTAGGCAGCTGAAATAGACCAGGTCAAGAGTGAAACAGACAGCTGGAAGGCACAGCTGAAAAAGTCTGTAAGAAGGCAGCACAAAGGAGCTCCCCTGATCTCTGAGAACCCTTCACTTCGCCCTCGCTCACTGCACATCAGCTGCCTGGCCCTCCTGGACCAGCTTGGCTACGGGCAGGCCAGCACCCACCTCAGGCCTGTCGTTTCTCTGCCTGGGGTGTCTCCCTCTTCCCATCTGCTTGAATCCCTCCCTCACTTGGCCACTGGGCCCTCACTCCTCAAAGGCCACCTCCTCAGTGAGGTAATCCCTGATTGAGCCCCTGCTCACAGAACACAGTTTATTTGTTTAGCTGTCTTTTTTGTTTGTTTCTCTCCACAAAAATAGAAATTTTATAGAACATGTTCACTGCTCTGTTCCCAGAGCCATGGTTATACCCAGCAAATAGTAGGTGCTTATGAAATGCCCATCTATCTTAGATGATCCCAGCATGGGAACTGGGGGTGGGAGTGGTCGGTAATGGAGGAGCTGATAAAATGAGTCCAGCTGAGCTGAAATTCGAGGTTTAATAGGGCAGGAGTGATGAACATGAGTGAAGAGGAACATTTAAGTATGTTAAAAGCATTTAGAGTAGCTGCTAGAAGGAAGAAATAATTATAAATGGATTAAAGTCACCTAACAACAGACTGAGCTTCTCAGATTGGGCCAGGAAAGCTAATCAGAATAGGACTTAATATTTAAAAGTTAAATAGGCAATGAAGTATTTTAAGTGAAATTTCCAAGTTCTACCCAAGCTTTGCAGATATGCCAACGCTGCTATGATATATAAAGCCAGAACTGTGAGAAATGTGAGCAGAATGGGTAACTTGTGCGGTCATAAACACAGACTCGTACATCTCTCTCAGAAATAGAGAACGAAGACCAAGAGAAATGAGAATTGGGTTGACACAGTAATATATCTGGTCTACAGTAACCTTTGAAAGGCAGAATTCTTGTGTAATAAAAATTCCAGAAAGTGTTCTGGAACTAGATAGTAGTGATGGTTGCATAACATTGTGAATGTGCTAAATGTCACTAGTGGTAAATTTTATGTGAATTTTACCACAATAAAATAAACTATCCCAGAGCATTGGGAAATGTGGAAGCCTGGTCTTCTGCAAGGCCAGGTAACAGTCACCCCCAAACCAGATAAAAAGAGTAAGTGTGCACCAGGAAAAGAAACTGATTCTTCTTTCCTGAATACTTTCAGCAATTTAAGGCTCTTGCAATAAAGGACGAGAAATCATGCTGCAAAAACTGCATTGATATGGATGTCAGAGTTCTCATCGCAGGATGTGACAGAGAGGGCGTGGAATCTGAAGTCAGGAGACGTGGGTTCATACCTTGGTTCCTTTGCCAAGTCACCCAGCTCCCTGGATACTCTGTTAGCTATGAAGTCAGCAACAGTGAGTAGCATACTTTTTTGAGTACCTACAATGTGCCAGGCATTTTCCTAGATGACTAATTGTCCATTATTTCATTTAATCAACACAATAACACTCTGCAGTAGATGTCATTGGGACCATGTTACAGAATAAGAAACTAGGGCTCTGAGAGGCTAAGTGACTTGTCTAAGATCGCACAGCTATCAAGCGACAACAAAGCTAGATTCATGCCTGCAAGTGTTAAGGATGGTTTCACTAACATCACAGCTGCTTTCCATCTTGAGTAATTTGCTTCCACTAAATGCTGTACATTAGAAGGCAGTGTTGGCTCCTAAGCCTCTGTGTACAGTAAAAACACCGATCCAAAGTTTTCTTATTGGGTGCGTGTTTGGTTGCCTATTGGAGGTGGTGCTGGATTCAGGCATATCCCAGCTACACCACCTCATGTACCATCCACAGTCTAGGCAATCTCAGCGTTAAGGTCTAGAAACCACTTTCAGCAAAGAAGTTTGCATTAAGCCTCCCAGGTCTGGCTTCAGATTCTGCAGACAGCTCTTTAAGGGAAGACCATGAACCAAGGGCATGCCCAGGGTCCACCGCTGCTGTTTCTTTTTCAGTCCACTTGCTCAGGCAGACTTCCAGCTCAGAAGAAATTAGCATTTTAATTAACAAAACAGTTGGAAAGGCCAGTGCAGAGTTTTAAAGTCCTTCAGGTCTCGAGAAGAAACAGGAATTCTGTAACTGCATTTATCATTCTCCGAATAGACTGTCCCAGTTTCCTTTTGGCTTTCTTCTAACTCTGGCGAGCACCCATTTTTCTCTCTTAGGATCTTTTGCTGTATGAAAGGACCCTTCCTAGGGGTGCTATCCACCCTACCAAGAGAGGTGGGTTTTGGGGGGTTTTGAATTTGTCCCCTGCAAAGGAATATTGAAGCCCTAACCCCCAGTGCTTCAGAGTGTGACTTTAATTGGAAAGAGGGTTGTTCCTGATGTAATAAGTTGAGATGAGGTCATACTGGAGTAGAGTGGGCCCCTAATCCAGTATTACAGGTGTCCTTATGAGAAGAAGACAGAGAGAGGCAGAATGCCACGGGGCCATGGAGACAGCGACTGGAGTGATGAACCGACTGCAGAGGGGGCTCAAGGATTGCTGGGAACCACCAGGGGCAGGAAACAAGGAAGGGCTCTCCCCCAGGGCCTTTGGAGAGCACAGCCCTGCTGACACCTCAATTTCGAACTCGTAGCTTCTAGAACCATGAGAGAATAAATTTCTGTTGTTTTAAGGCACCCCTCTCCACTTTATGGCACTTTGTTACACAGCCCTAGAAAATTAATACAGGTGAGCAATGCATACTTTCATCTTTCAAAATCTGATGATGGCTTCCTAGGACCCTGGTATGATGTAGTCATGGCTATAAGATTAATATTTAGGAAAGGAGCACTGTTTGGTCTCTTGATCTTGCCCAAGCAAATAGACCAACCCGCCACACAAATAGATATAGCTCATTTTTTAAAAAAATACAGAATCATACAGACAGTCTGCATTCAGGAGCCAAGAGCTTCCCTTTATATTAATGGCAGCTACTGCCTATTGAGCTGTTTTAGGTGCTACGTACTCCACTTTTCCAAGCATGTTTTTTTTCTTCACATTTACGCTGTCATTTAATTCTCAAAACCCAGAAGATGGTTGTTATACTGTCTGTTCACAAATGTGGACAGGAGGCCCAAGCAGGGGAAGGAACTAGCTTGTAAGTGGCACAGGCAGTCCCTTCCTCCAGGCCCTCTGAGCCCAGGCTGCAGACGGTTAGTCACATCTTCCGCCTGGGACCACAGCCGGGGAACTCGGTTTCTCTTTGAAATTTGTTACTCAGATGTTACTACACCAGCAAGACTACGCCACCCATAGAAAATAACTGATGTGCCCTTTCCTGGATCAGGAGTGTTTTTCCCTCAAACAGCTGTTCATCTAGTCAGTAAATCTTTATTACATGTTTTTAAAAAAACATCATACCAACAAATTAGGAAAAACCAAAAGAACAGGTTTCACCGTCCTTTTCCACCAGACATTTCTGAGGGTCTGCTGCGTGCCAGCCACTGCGCTCAACTCAGGGACCAAGGTGGGAGAAACCACCCCTCTTCTTGGGTCACTTGCCTCCAGAGCCAACTCACCATCTTCTAAGTGTTTCTTTCTCTGTATCTGAATAATTTGTGCATGATGGAATTTTGTGTTCTGTGGTCCTTTTTACTTAATAGCATAACCACAACATGTTTATGTTGCTAAAGAAGTCGTCTTATTCATTTATGGTGGCCTAACACGTAGGATCTGTTTGAGTGGATAGTCATGATTTACTTTCTTAAGGTTGGGCCTGTTAGCTTTTATCATCTTGTGTCATCAGGCTCCTGGGAAGCAGTGTGGTAAAACCAGTGAGCGCCGGGTCCAGAGTCCCAGGCCTGGACTTCAGCCTCCCAGTTTCCCAGTCGTGGAAGAAGACCTGTCTTAACCTCTCTTTGCTTCATGACGGAGGTCACAGCAGTGTTTCCAGCCTAGGCGTGAGGGGCCGGTGTTGTGAGTGATTTATGTGCTTGGTCCTAGAGCCTGCTGGTGAAGGCCCCCTGAAGACAGGGCACCTCACCTGTGGGCCCCCAGAGAGGCTTTCCTGCCTCTGCAAACCGCCTTAAAGGAAAATCCCAGCAATTGAAATATACGCTCTAAGTGTGTGAACACTTCTGTAGCTTCCAAAATTTCTTGCCAATTTCCTTTCCAGGCAGGTTCTCCTATTTGGTCTCCTTCCGCTGCAGGAGCATTTCGGTCACACCTGATTTCTGGTGGCAGCATTTGCCCTTGTTGACATTTTAAATGAATGATTAGCTATAAAATATTGCATTGCTATTTGATCGTCGTTTCTTTGGGAACTCTTGAGGCCAGACACATTCCCTCTGGTACGTTTCTTGGCCTTTGAGGTCTTGGTATTTTCCATAATGATTTGCATGAGATCTTTGGCTAATATGTAAAGTAACTCCTTATCTAAGTGCTCATGTTTTCTTAAATTGTTTTCTCAACCTGTTTGCTTTAAACTTTGGCTCTGGTGTTCTTCGCTATTCATCGAGCCTTCTGTAAGGGGAACCTACTGGGTTTTACCAAGTTTGGGGTCTAGGTGGTGACAGAGACAATAGTGACAACTAGTATTTATTGAGCATTTTCTGTACGCCTGGCGCTGTGATGGGGACTTTGCATTCCTTCTCAATTCATTGTTATAAATTGATTATTGGGTACCATAGATGCACAGTCCCGGACTCTGAAACCCTCAGGGTCAGACTTATTTTGCGGTTCAGAGTAGGTGGACTTTCTGAAAAGTAATGTGATTCATATGCCACTTACCACAACCTTAACTGGATGTTATGGACTTAATGTTGGTGTCCCCTCAAAGTCCCTATGTTGAATTCCCAACCCGCAGTGTGGCCACATCTGGAAGTGGGACCTCTAAGGGAGTAATTAAGGTTAATTACTGGTTGAGTAAGTTCATCATCATGAGATCATAGGGATGGGGCCCTGATCCATTAGGATTAATGGCCTTCTAAGAAGAGACACCAGAGGGCTTGCTGTCCCCCGACACATGCACAAAGTTCACGTGGACACACAGCGAGACGGCGGCTGCCCATGAGCCAGGAGAAGCCTCAGGATGAAATCTGTCCGTGTCGGCACCTTGACCTTCCCAGCCTCCAAAGCGGGGAGAAAATAATGTCTGCTGTTTAAGCTGCCCCTTGTGTGCTGTTGGTGATGGCAGCTGAGCTGTCACGCAGGAGCTTGGGGCATCCCTTGATCAAAGACATTAACATTTCTGGAGGAAAATGTACATATATTTCTATGAAGGAGGATAATTAAGGGCTATAAGTCACCTCAAATCCAAGTCCGTGTTTGCTGATCTGAATTATGTTTTAAAACTGGATTTAAGGCCTTCTGTAGATGAAAAACAGACTTGGGGAGATTCACTGGACCAATGTGGCCTCATCTAAGTGATGATGTGACACCAACCCAGGTCTACCCCAGGGCAGGGCCCGAGCCCGAGGCCACCTGGGCCCCGTGGTTAATTGCTTCCTGTGCCATCTCAGAAGCCTCACTGGAGTTTGTGCTTTGAGCTGCTGCTTGCTCTTTGCTGCTTCCTGGTGAGCCTTCTCTGTGAGCTTCTGCCAGAATGAAGTGGGGATGCCGCCATCCCCGCCTGGACTCGGGAGCTCCAGAGGTGGGATTTTACCATCAGACCACATCCACCTTCTGCCAGTGCCTCCAGGGTCCAGCCACTCAGGGCAGAGAGGGGCACCCCGCATCCCCCTGCCCGTCTGGAGCCCGTCCTCCTCCGTCCATGGGGCCATCTCAAGGCCGAGCCTCAGAGCCGCCCAGGAGGTCCCTGAGACCAGCGCTGCGCAGCTCCTTTCCCAGGGCCCTTCTCCCCCTGACAAGGTGGGTGGGCTCTGTGGAGGCTGTCTCTGAAGTATGCGGTCATCGCCTCTGGCTTTTTCTCAAGGGCTCTGGGGCTGGGGGCCTGACACAGTCACCTCCCAGTCACACAGAAGCCACTGCACCACACCCCAGGCTGCATACCCAGATGGCCCTTCCTCCTCCTGGCCACCTTTCCTGTCATCCTCTGCCTGTTCTGGCTTCTCACCTCAAATAGGACACCCATCCAGGGTGTGTGTGTGTGTGTGTGTGTGTGTGTGTGTGTGTGTGTGTGTGAGTGTGTAGTGGGATACGTGTGCATGTGATATGTGGCATGTGTGGTGTGTCTGTGTGCATGGGGTGTGTGTGCATGTGTTGGTTCCAGGACTGGGGACCAGGTGGGTGATGGACACAGTTCAGGGAAATGTCAACAAGGTTAATCAGAAAGAACCTCTTCTTGGTCCTTCAGTTCTGCTCCCCACTTTTCTCTTCCTGCCCCT
Source organism: Camelus ferus (assembly GCF_009834535.1). Classification (NCBI taxonomy): domain Eukaryota; kingdom Metazoa; phylum Chordata; class Mammalia; order Artiodactyla; family Camelidae; genus Camelus; species Camelus ferus. The sequence continues at coordinate 7,399,447 of NC_045710.1, forward strand.
TCACAGACCTGTGGCCTCAACTGCTTCTAGATGCTTGTAGGAAAAATCACCCTTTCTCTCAGGGCTCAGGCTTCACAAGACTTCAGGAGCAAGGCTGGCAGTACCCAGGGGCACGTGGCCCCGGGCAGAAACAGCGGGACTGAGGCCTGCGGTGACAGGGAGGATGGAAGTGTGGCTCTTTCTAACACGGTGCTGCCCAGAGCCAGCTGCGGGCCTTCTCTTCAGAGCCGGCAGCGCTGACGTCATCCCAGGGGCTGCCCCGCTGCCTCACGTCAGGCAGACTTACAGGCCACAGGCCAGAGAGGGAAGCTTGTGACCCCAGGCTTTCCAGAGCCTGCAGAACACTCCTGTCGCTGTGATCAGCCACCCCCTCGTTGGGACAGGCTGCAGGATTTTACTACAGCTCATGTGACCTAACAGTGCCGCCAGCTTCTGGGCACTGTTGCTTTGTCTTCAGCAGAAATTCCAAAGGGCATCTGAGCCTACAAACTTTGAGCATAAAACTACCGAAGAAGGTGGTGGACTTTCAGGAGAGCAGAAAACAGCAATAATGATAATAATGATGATGATGATGATGATGATGATGATGATGATGATGATGATGATAGCAGCAAGAACCACAGAAATAATGCCAGTGAAACATAGTCTATATTATACACCAGGCACCGTGCTAGGCATTCAGTCTTCAGACAACGCTGGGAGATGGGCATTAACCGTCTCCACATACAGGTGAGGGGACGGAGGCCAACAGGTGTAAGTGACTCGCCTGCAGTTACACGGCTGTAAGGGGCGGGGCTGCGGGTCCGTGTAGACCCGCCTGACCGCACAGCGTGAATTATTAGTGGTGAGATGGCTTGTCTGAGTGCTAGACGCCTGGGCTGTCATTGTTATTCTGCTTATTCTTCGATGTCATCCAGGCCGGGGTTCCTGGGGGAGCCCCAGAGCCGGAAGCTGGGGCGGGGCTCTGGGCTTTCCGGGGAGAATGGCTCCATGCGGTGGTGCTCTGGACACAGGGAGCCGAGGGCTTCCAGGAAGAGCTTTCTGAAGGAGGAAGACACAGCATTGTACAGGACAGGGGTCACCGCTGAGCTGACGTAGAAAAGCGTGTTTGTCACCATGTAGAAGTAGTGATAGAAATCGTAGAGCTTGCTGCAAGAGAAACCCAGAAGGCCTGGTGAGCCTCCTCCCCTCTCTGCTGGGGAGTGCCCCTCTCCTCCCCAGGCCAGGGGTGAGGCAGGCCTGTTTTCTGCTACGGGGAAGCTCAGTGTAAATTCAAGAAATGCCCCATTGTTACCAACTGCCCTCGGTGGGGCCCCCACCCAGCGTCTATGAGTCCCTGCTCCTGGCTCCAGGCCCAGTCCCCTGCACAGTGAAAGGCACACCTGCTGATTGACAGGGTCCTTGTCCAGCCCACTGCAACACCGGGAACCTCGTGCTGCAGGTGGGATTGAAGAAATGTGGGTTTACTACAGGAGAAAGTCTTTCTGAGAGGCCACGCCCCCTGTTGCCATGGAAAGGGTTATGCACGTGTTGGGGGCCGAGTACCAGTAGCTCTCCAGAAGGAGGCATCTGTTGACTGTTTCCTTGGGGGCTACATGGGATCCCTCTCCTCTCAGATATCTGATTTTTGCTTATGGTCAGGGCATAGGGATTTCCAAAAGGAAGATAATGGATTCTCCGCTGTTGTCCAGTTGTGTCGTAGAAAGCGTGTGCAGGGTCTGGTCTCTGTCTAAGGGGCCTTGGTTAACTCCTGGAATCCCAGCTCTGAGTATCCACCCTCTCTCCTTGTAATAACAGGGCTGCAGCCCTGCTCCCCGGCCTGCAAGCTGCTCTCCATCCCAAAGCCAGGAAGCCCATAGCCCTGACCACTGTGCACATGGCCTTACCAGGCCAGAGCGGTTTCTAGATAGTGTGCTGTTCCCCACTCCAAGCCTGGAGCTTTTGAGGTAACAGACTGCACAGGACTAGCTAGAATGGAGGCCAGAGTTCCAGAGAGCCCAGCAACTGGGGGTCCCCCTGGACAGCAGAGGAGGCCCAGGCCCCACCCGGTGGCCACTCCCCATATGCTGGGCTCCTCCCCACACTCACTCAGTCCAGCTGTCGTCAGGGATGTAGCAGTACATGAGCCTGCGGGCGTGGTACGGCATCCAGCAGACGACATACACGGCCACAATGGCCCCTGCAGACAGGTCGGGAGAGACAGGACAGAGAGCAAACATGGGCTCAGTTACACCCTCTCCAGGGAGGGAGCTGTCTGAAGTGACAGCAGCATTTCCCGGGAACTGGTTCCTAGAGTCTAAGGGTTGGAAGGCGACTTTGAGGTTATCTGAAACATCCTTATCTGGATCTGTCCCCAAGCCCAAACCTGTCCACTTTAATCGTGACCTGTACACTGACATGTTTCTAGAAGCTTCTATAACATCTATATCCTCCTGGCCACCAGAATATACTCCCAACTCAGGGCTACATATTCTCACTTGGTTGTCAAACTGCAGAGACAGCAGAACTTAAATGTCCTTCTGCCTTATAAAGCCTCTCCCTCTTCTGTCCCGTTTTCTGATAGACTGACGGCACAACCATCCATCTGACACTCAGGTCATAAGCCAGAGCGTCATCTTCTTTTTCTGTTACCCTCAAGGTCCAGTGTATTGAAAAGCTCCTCCCTAGGATCTCTCCTCTCCGATCCTTACCCCTCACCTCCACTGCGCCCCCCCACAAGGGCCCCTGTCTTCCCTCCACTGAACTATGACAGCAGTCCCCTAGCTGGCCCCATTGTCCCTAACCTTCCCTTCCCTCCTTCTACTCTTGCCCATCCTCCAGTCCACTGTGGCCTGTGGACCAGAAGCATCCACATCAACTGGGAGCATGTTAGACAGTAGAATCTCAGGCACACAGAATCTCTGGGCTGGGGCCCAGTGGACCCTCCACATCAGCCTAATGCACACGGAAGTTTGAGAGGCACTGGACAGCCCACCCTCCAAAGACTGCTGAGCACTGTATCTCAAGAGAAAGTCCCCCGTCAGTCCTGGACACCGACTCTGTCAGTGACAGCCCGTTGCCTGTGGCAGCAAGTCCAGGCCCTCTGTGTGCTGCCTTTGCTGCTTGTCTCATCCCATTCCACTGAGCTCTCACATTCTAGCCTGCGCACAAGACTGTGGCGTTGATGACATCAGAGACCCGGGCTTTTACTCAGTCCTCCCAGGTCTTAGTGAGTGCCTAGATTACCGCAGGTGCTTGGAGAGACCTTTGCTTTCCTGTGCCTGTTAAAGTTACCATTTAAAACCAAAGGCAAGTTTGCCCAGATACTTAAAAGACAAACAGCCAAACAGATCAATGTTGTTTCAGGGAAAAGTGGAGAGTTAGTGGAGAACTGGATTTGGACACCCAGCTGGTCTGAGTCTGCAGTTCCGGGTCGGCAGGCCATTAACTACATCTGCTGTTCACGTCCACCTGTACGACCAGACTCCCTGAAAAGTAGCCCGGCACCTGCTTGTCTTTGTGTACTGCTCCCGGGCGCAGATGGGGGATTCACGTACATAATTCCTGCTCTTCCCTGTAATTACAGCACTCCACCTGACAGAAGCCTGTTGGTGAGTCTGTGATTCCCCAGTGCATAGAGAAAAATGAGACCTAGAGGGAGGCAGTAACTTGCCCAAGGTCATGTGGCCAGGGGCTGGGGGAGGCAGCCGTGGAGTCAGCCCTTCCTCTCAGGGTGGCGTTACCGGGCACTTAACTGAGAACCTGGATGCTGTACTGGAGGCCACGGATGCGGCTGGAGTGCTTGTGTCTCACCAGGCTGGCCTGGCCCCCCAGGGACAGTGTCTTCCTCTCCTCTCTCATTAGCTCCAGGCGACCGGGGGCAGAACTGCCTGTGGCAGGAGGGGGTGGCACCTGGGAGCAGAGGGCTGCCAGGTGGCTCACGGTGACCCCATTTAGGAAGGCAGTTAATGCCAAGGGGAGCACGAAGGACACCAGCACGTTCACCTGGAAAAGGTAATTCCAAGGGTTACAGTGGTAGCACCAAGGCTCGGCGACGCTCCAGTCACTGGGCTGTGCCCAAGGGCCAGGGGTCTCAGCAGCAGGAAGGGGCGATCGCAGGTTTACGAGACGAAGTTGAGAAAACTCTCAGAAAGTAGAGAGAGAGAGCAATGAAAATAGAAGAGAGAAGAAAATTTGGGAAGGTTCGGATGGTCACCATCTACATAATAATATTCTAGAAAGAAAAAGAATTGAGAAAACAGAGGAGAAGAAATTAAAATGGAAAAAAAAACCCTACAAACCAAAACCATATTTACGAAATTAATTAAAAACACCATACTGCTAAAAAATGCTAACCATCACCTGAGCCTTCAGTGTCATAATCTTTTTGCTGGAGGAGGGTTTGAAATATTTTGAGAATTACCAAAATGTGACATACAGACATGAAGTGAACAAATGCTGTTGGAAAAATGGTGCTGATAGACTTCCTCAACTCTGGGTTGCCACAAATCTTCAATTTGTAACGAACACAATGTGAAGGATAATGAAACGAAGTATGTCTGTACAGCTTTTTCTACTTTCAAAAACTCCTTGAGCAATTTCCTTGGTCAAAAAGCACTGATTAATATGGATAATGAATCAACTCACTGATAAGACCCAAGAAGAAAAGTGGACCAAAATAATCTTAATTTGAGTCTGGTTATTTTGCTGTGTTAACATAGACTGTATGTCTCAGGTTAAACATTTTTTACCTATACCATTTGTCAAATAATGCTGTTACACTGAAGGAATTCACTACATATAACATCAAAAGCTTGCCCCTCGAACACTTCCCGTGTTTTATTGCATGGGTCCATCTGCCCCATGGAAACTCTGCAAGTAGCATATTTGCAACACAAACATTGCCTGACACTTTTTTCTCTCTCAAGCCTAACTCCAACATAAGTATGGTCTGGAAACCACTACCCTAGTCTGTGAAGAGTGGTGGAACTTGACTACCAGGCCTTTTGGGCCTGTGGTTGCCGGTTCTTTGCCAGGGACACCCCAGGGTGCAGCAGGGAGCTGGGGAGTCAGGCCTGGGGCAGGAGCAGCAGTGCACTGACTCTTCTGCTGGGCAGTTCCACTGCAGCTCAGAACCTGCATGGAGGCTGCTGGGATGCTGGGAGGTGGGTGAGCATCCTGTGCTGCTCTGTGGCTGTGATGTGCTTGGTCCAGCGCTGGGGCAGGCGGCAGGTGGGCTGGACTGCTGAGGTCTGAGGTCATGGTTAGTCCACCGGATGCAGTGCTCAGAGGAGCAGCTCCCACTGTTGTCAGTGGGCTCCCTTATTCTGACTGCTGTCTTGATTCCCTGCACGACCAGTTCCATTAGTGTGGTTACTGCTGATGGGTTTTGGTATTTTTTGTTTTGTTTTGGTTTGGTTTCCTTTATCATCAGGTCCAGATTGGGGTAAGGAATTTGACAAGTTGCCAAAATGTCTGGTATAGGAAGTGGATTTTAAAAAATTGGGGATCCTACCTAGCCAGTTCTGAGTCATTCTTCCTGTAGGGACCATAGTAAGCAACTTCTGAAGCAAGTGGAATGTTTTCTTATTGGGTTTAACTTCACATTTTCCCATGTTCTTGTTAAGGTTGCAGTCAGTATATGTATTTTTTTAATCCTTCATTAATGTTGAATATTCAGGCCTCTCTTTTATTCAGGCTTAAAATCCCATTAAACTAGTTGTTCTTCCCAGCTTGTCAGGGGGCTAAAGATGACTTGTTTTGGTAATAATAAAAAAGCAGAAGCCTGGGGTGGGTCAAGCAATCTATATTTTTACCAGCTCCTGAGGTAATTTTAGACCCAGTCATGTTTGGTCACCACTCCTGCAAGAGTAGGAAGAACAGACTTTCAGAGTTAATTTTGAATTCAAATCTGGACTTTTCCCTCTCTCCTTTTTCTTCCATCCTTCCTTCCTTCCTTCCTTCCTTCTTCTTTCTTTCTTTCTTTCTTTCTTTCTTTCTTTCTTTCTTTCTTTCTTTCTTTCTTTCTTATATAGTTAATTTACAGTATGGTATTAGTTTGAGGTATACAGCAAAGTAATTCAGTTATGTGTATACATATCTTTTCAGATTATTTTCCATTATAGGTTATTACAAGATACTGAAATATTTCCCTATGCTATACAGTATATCCTTGTTGCTCATCTATTTTAATACAGTAATTTGTATCTGTTAATCTCATACTCCCAACTTATCCCTCCCCACTCCCTTTCTTCTTTGGTAACCATAAATTTGTTTTCTATGTCTGTGAGTCTATTTCTGTTTCGTATGTCAATTCATTTGTATTATTTTTTAGATGCCACATATGAGTGAAATCATATAATACCTGTCTTTCTCTGTCTGGCTGAGGATGATACTCTCTAGGTCCATCCATGTTGCTGCAAATGGCAACATGTCATTCTTTTCTGGACTTCTCTTAACGCTTCACTTTAGCCAAGTCTCTCCCCAAATCCTCCGTAAAATGGGGCAATGAGACCCAACTGTCTGGCTGGTCGCGAGTATTAGAGATGGAAACACAGGTCGTCCGGTCGCCTCTCCCCCTTACCTGGATGAAGATCTGCAGCGTGGTGCGGCTCACCAGCACGGTGCACACGCGCGAGGCGGGCTCTGGCTCCCCGCCCGCCGTCTCCAGCTCGTGCTTTTGCCCCATGATGACTGCCATGGGCAGGGCCAGGCCGAACGAGGCGGCCCAGACGAGCGACAGCAGGCGGCGAGTCCTGCGCAACGTCAGCAGGCTGCGGGCGCGCAGGGGCTGGCACACGGCCAGGCAGCGCTCGGCGCTCAGGCAGGCCACGCTGAGCACCGTGGCGTAGGTGCACAGCTCGCGCAAGAAGTAGTAAGCGCGGCAGCCCAGGTCGCCGAAGACCCAGGGGTAGTGGAACCACACGAAGTTGTAAAGCTCCATGGGCATGCCGACCAGCAGCAGCAGCAGCAGGGCGGAGAGGGCCAGGCTGAGCACGTGGTAGCGCAGGCGCCCCGGGGGCGCGGCCCGCGCCTTCAGCACCACGTGCACGGACAGCGCATTGCCCGCCGTGCCCAGCGCGAAGATGAGCGAGTACAGCGCGGTGAACAGCACCTTGGCCCAGAGGCGCGTGTCCACGCCCAGGCGGGCATCCAGGCTCAGGGTGGGGCCCGGGCTGGGGCCCGGGGGCCGCGGGCTGCTGGTCTCCATCCGGCTCCCGCGGCGCCGCTCCCTCCTTCTCACTGCCCGGAGACTGGGCAAACTGCCCTGTTAAGGAGCGCCGCCTCCTCTCTGGGAACCTCCAGAACGGGAGGACACGCCCCTCGAAGGGTGCCCCAGAGCCAGCGCAGGACCGCAAGTGTAAGCCGGTTAGCCACGCTCACATTTCTCAGTTCATTTCCAAGCAGGGAAACACGTGCTGAGTGGACGGTGGACTCTTTTGGGGGACCCTGCAGACATGAGTTGAGCCAGACAGACGCCTCCACTTCCTAGCTGTGTGACCTTGGGCAAGTTATTTTTATCCTCGCTCAATCTGTTTCTGCATTTAAAAAATATTATCTACTTTGCAGCATCTTTGTGACGATTGAGTGAATCTGTGTGAAACTTATTACCTGCAGCATAAATAGGCATCCCACGTGTACCGTGTGCCCTTGTGCTATGCTGCCGTCTGTGTGCACAGCCCCAGGGACAGCTGGTCAAGAATTTGCCAGCACGTCAACATTTTGCAGCTGTTACTCTTCTTGCTAAAGGGCTCTTTTATCTTCTTGCTGAAGGCTGGTTCGGTGCTACAGTAATATCCTCCAGGAGCTCCTCTGTCACCATCAATGCCTCATCGTGGATGCTTCCCCAGTCCCTCGAGAATGTCATTCTCATGGAGCAGTGGGAGGAAGTGAAAAGAAGTGGGTTTAGCATGTTTTAAAAACCTTCCATTGGTCTCTTTCCTAACACCACAACTTTAGAGCTGAAAGGCCCTTGCAGAGGCTGTCTTATCTCACCCTTAGATCTTGAGGCATTTAGGGGCAGAACCAGGTCTCCTGACTTTCTGTGTTCAGCAACGTTGTTATGGCCCAGTGATGCTTCATCTTCCATCTGAATATACAACCACACAGTGGCTTTGGGGACTAGGGCTTCAACATGGAAGTTTTGAGGGGACACAGTTCAGTCCATAACAAGGATTCCATACATATGAGTTTTAGACAAATGTTCTTTAAAGAAAATAAGCAGTATTAATACATTTTAAACTTTTTACTAGATTTCATGGAGCTCAGTAAGGCCGGGAAGAGGCGAGTCCCTGCTTCCCTCCCCTTGGAAGAATTCCCCAAGTACTTAGGCTCCCCAGGTCTAGGCTGGAAGCGTGGAGAGACCCCGGGGTGAAGTCAGAAGAGATGAGTACAAGTCTCAGCTCTGCTGATCACTGGTTGTGTGTTTTGGACAAGCCACCAGTCTCTCTTAGCCTAGTTTGCTCACCTGAAAATACTATGATCTGTTTTTCTTACCTCTTTGGGTTAGAGCACTGAGCAGATAGGAATCATTGGGGCTGACATTTTCAGGCTGTCACTTTAGGGAGTGAAATCCTTAATTCCCACAAGGTAAGGATGCTCCAAGGAAAAGGGGACAGTCTCTGGTTCTTCATTTGTGGTACTTTTGGGGGTTGAGTCTGTTTTTCCAGGATGGAGTGTCAGAGCTGTGAAGAGGCATTGTTGTTGCCCCTGAAGGACAGCTCTAAGCAAGCATCCTCTGTCATGCAGAAAGAGGAAAGTTTCCTTTCTGTCTTCTGTGGATGGGCCTCTCCAGCCAAGTCAGAGGAGGAGGGTAGAGTACAGTTAATGAGGGAGTGAGCAAGATTCAATGCCAGTGACACACCCAGTGGGTAGCAGGGGGCTTGGAAATTCTATCTTCACCCAGGGGACCAGAGGAGAAGGATGGACGTGCCTCTGATTGTAAATCTCATACATGGTCCCCCAACCTGAGACTCTTCCTAGAGAGCATATCCATGTACAGACGCTCTGGGCCTAGAGCTTGCTTCTTCAATGCCCACGAGAGTGTAATTTTGCCTCTGAATAAAACCATGACTGTGTTAAGATTGGCTTCCGCCTGTACTGGAAGACTCTGATCCTTGATATCCTCCACTGTCTACATTAGAATCAAAATCTTGGCTTTCCTGTTTAGCCACAGACCAGGCCAAGTTCCTTGATCTCTGATTGTGCGGTGCTGGAGGGCGCTGCAGGATGTGGGCAGTTACGGAAGGGCAGCAGTTCGGAGTCCAGGGATGCCAGAAGTGTGGGGTGCTCTGCCTCGGGCTGTCCAGGCAGCAGTGTAAAGCACTGACAAGGCTTCCTGGCCAGGCAGGAGGGGCCTCTGTGGCCAGGAATCTGGGTTTTCTGCTTGCTCTGTGTGCCTGGGTTCTTGACTTTCTTGCCTGTTGCCTGTAGGATCCCATAAAAGGGCTTCTGCTGTGGATTGAATTGTGTTCCCCCTCCCCAGTTCACATGTGGAAGCCTTAGCTAAGCCCTAGTGTGACTGTATTTGGAGTAAGGAAGTAATTAGGGTTAAATGAGGTCATGAAGGTGATTAGTATCCATATAAGAGGAGACAGCAGAGAGCTCCCCTCCCCCACCCTCTGCCCGCCACTTTCTCTCTCTGCCACATGAGGACACAGTGAGAAGGACAATGTCTACAAGCCAGGAAGAGAGCTCACACCAGCAGCCAAAGCTATCGGCACCTTAATCTGGGACTTCCAGCCTCCAGAACTGTGAGAAAATACATTTCTGTTGTTTGAGCCCCTGTCTATGGTGTTCTGTTATGGCAGCCTGAGCAGACTAAGGCAGCTTCCAACCCCTGATCAGCTTTTGGTCCTGATGCCAATGAATGACCTGAAAAGATTACTTGCTACTTGAACCTTGGGGGAAAAAAGACAGTTAATTCCCTGTTTCCCTCACTCCAGGATTGAGTCATGGTGAGGGTTTCTGACTCAGAGGAATGGAGTTTGCCTTCATGGGAACAACAGAGTCATTGTGTGTGTTTATGTGTGTGTGTGTGTGTGAGAGAGAGAGAGGAAGAGAGAGAGAGAGGCAGAAGATGTACCACAACCTGTGTAACGTAACATAGTCACACGTTCTGGGGATTTGGACGTGGACACTTTTGGGGGCCAATATCCTGCATGCCAACACCTCAGGTCGCTGCTTTCTCTCCTTCCCCCACAACCCAAGGGTGGCCTTCAGCACCCCCCTTGCTGGCTCAGGTCTCACCACCACTCTCTGCTGGTCTCCTTCACCCCTCCCCATATCCTTCCAAACAGCTCCCTTATTATCGTCAAGGACCCAGCTAGAATATCCCATCTGTTTTCTGCTACAACCTTAATGGACCTAGCGTATGTGCATGAAAAAGGGCTGTTATTTAAATCTACACAGAACTCTAAATGCTCAACAATAAGAAAACTGACTTGATTTTAAAATGCGCCAGAGACCTGAACAGACACCTCACCAAAGAAGATATACAGATGGCAAGTAAACATATTAAAAGACACTCCACATCATGTGTCATCAAAGAAATGCAAATTAAAAGGACCAAGAGCTACCATCAGACACCTATTAGAATAGCTGAAATCGGGGACACTGACAACACCAGATGCCAACAAGGATGTGGAGCAACAGGAACTCTCATCCACTGCTGGTGGGAAATACAGAATGTTACAGCCACTTTGGGAGACGTTTTGGTGGCTTCTTACAAAACTAAACGTACTCCTACCGTATGAGCCAGCAATTGTGCTCCTTAGTATTTATCCAAAGGAGCTGAAAATTTACATCACCACAAAAGCCCACACAGAGATGTTTATAGAAGCTTTATTTATAGTTGCAAAACTTAGAAGTAACCAAGATGACCTTCAGAAGGTGAATGGATAAACAAACTGTGGTACATCCAGATAATGGAATATTATCCAGCATTAAAAAATAATGAACTATCGGGGTGGAGGTACAGCTCAGTGGTAGAGCGTATGCTTAACACGCACAAGGTCCTGGATTCAATCCCAATATCTCCATTAAAAAAAAAGAATAATGTAGAAACCTTAAAATTTTTTTAAAATGGGCTATCCAGCCATGAAAAGACATGGAGGGAGGGAGAGGTGATGGGCAGAGCACAGAGGACTTTCAGGGCAGTGGAACTCCTCTGTGTGATCTCGCTGGGGGATATGCCCGTCCTTAGACACCTGTCAAAACCACAGAATGTAAAACAGCAGGAGTGAACCTTCATGTAAACTATGCACTTTGAGGGATAATGATCAATCAATTTAGGGTCACTGATTATAAACTGTACCCCATGGTGTGGGCTGTTGACAGTGAGGAGGTTGTACATGTGTGGGAACAGGGACTCTAAGGGAACTCTGTACTTTCAGCTCAGTTTTGCTGTGAGCCTAAACTGCTCTAAAACATAGTTTATTAATTTTTAAAAAGCCGAGGTGACTTTTTCACATGCTGTGTCCCTTACTGTGTGAGGTACTATTGGAGCTAAAGATGAGTAAGGCCTGGACCCTGTCCCTACGGTCGGTGAGCAAATAAGATGTAAACTGGCAGGTAGCTCACCTGTCCTGGCACATCTCAGTGTCGAATAAGAGGAGTGGATGGTGAGGACTCTGAGCTCCACCTCCTCCTGGCCAGGTGAGCCCCTCTGAGTCTGTTTCATCTGGGAAAGGATAGCACCTAACCTTGGGAATTAGAGGTTATATGTGTGAGAAAAGCACTTGACCCCTGGAAGAAGCTCAGAAATGTTATCCCCAACCCTGCATCCTTTTTCTCAAAAGTCAAAGGATGGAAACATCCTTATGGAGTCAAGAGATCAGAGAGGGCTCCATGGATGGGGGGAGGTTTGACCTGGGCCTAGATAGTGGGCAAATCTGAAAAGGAAGAGAGGAGGGGACAGGCTTTCCAGGAAGGGGTCATGGCATGAGCTAAGGCTTAGAAATGGGAAAACCCAAAGTGCTCCTGGGGAGCTCACAGGAGACTCCCAGACTGTGGACCTGGCAGCCAGGGGGAAAGGGGCGCCCTGTGGCTTCTCCCAGCTGGGAGCACGCAGGGGCCATGTTTCTGGGGAAATCCAGCGTGGTCCTGGCTGTGGTCCTTTGGGTCAGTGACAGTCCTCAGGAGCTCCCGTGGAGGACAAGTTGCAGAGCACAGCCCATGGAAGTCCCAAGTAAAACAGAGCCTCCGTTTCCTCGTGTGTAAAGTGGGAGTGTTAATGCCCACCTCAAGGTTATGTGAGGATGAATAGTTGTCACCGCTTTTGAGGGTCTGATACATGCCAGGCATTGTGACAGGGACTGTCTGTGCATGGCCTCAAGTATCCCCGCAGCAGCCCTATGACAGAGACACTATTTTTATCCGCATTTCCCTGATAAGGAAACAAAGGCTCTTAAAGGCCTGAGTCAGAACAGCTTCTAGGGGCCGAGTCAGACCCAGAGCCCAGGTCTGCATGACTCAGATGGTGAGGTTCAGTCATCACCTGGCGCTTCCGGGAGCCCCGTCAACACTCACGTCCCCATTCCCAGGTGCACCAGCCAAACCAGTGCGGGCTGTCCGCGGCAGTGGGACACACGTCAGCCTGATCTCCCATCTCCAACACGCGTGGCCAGCAGGGCTGTGAAACCTGCCTGGGCTCGGAGCACCCGGGGCCACGCCCTCCCCACTTGTTTGCTGCGAGGCTGCACGTGACTGCACCTCCGGGTCATGCGAGGAGGCCGGTGTGCTGCGTGCAGGGCAGCCTCTCCCGTGTGGCGCTGTGCACCTATCAGACTGCCACCTAATGCTCAACACGACCAGGTAGAATTACTCACAATCTTATCACTCCTTGGTCATGAGTTTCTTAAAATATCTTGAGAGGATGAATTAAAAATAGGAAGAGTGGTGGGGACCCAGCTCAGTAGAAGTGTCTTAAAGTGTTATTTTCCTCCCTTACGTTTAGAACATCTGGGGGCATTCAGAGAGGGCCCGATTCCAGTGGGGAAGTTGGGGGCCCTGGCTCTGGGACAATGCGTCTTGGTCCCTCCCTGCACTTTGCACTCCCCTCTGGGGTGAGGAAGGCCAGCAGCACAGTGTGGCCAGGATCGTGGTGACCTGGGAACTGGACTGGGGTTGAATACTTCCCAGCTCCTTACTGGATGGAGCACCTGGGAAGCCACTGACCCCAGCCTCTAAAGGAAAGTCATTATACCCATTGTTTAGACGGGACACACCCGGTGCCTTTCGTGTATTTGTCCACCTCACTCCCACCATAGCCCCTGATGGATTCCTGGTCAGGGACCCCCCTCCAGAGGGAAGGAGGAAGAGGAGTGAAGAGGGTGGACCAGCCAGGCCTGGCTGGGGAGGAAGCTGGAGGGCCAGAGAGGGCACGTCTCAGGGTGTGGAGTAGAGTTGAGGGACATCAGGAGGCAGTTGGTCTTAGCATCACCGGAGGACACGAGGAGCAGCAGCAGCTCTGGGCATCGAGGAGGCGACGGGTTCCTCTGTGCTAAGCTTCAGGGAAGCTGTCTCCCTAGGTCCCTGTCAAACTAGAGCGAAACCTCTACATCCACCCCTGCAGCATGCCCTGTGACCCCCAGCCTCGCCCAGAAACCACCCCAGTTATGTGCCCTCCCTCCCCGCCTGACGCAGGGCCCTCTAAACCTGCCCTCCTCTGAGCCTGGCCCCATCGCCATGAATCCACAGCTCCTGGTAGGATGAGAACCACATTTCAAGCACCGTGTTGGAGCCAGCCTGGCCCTGCTTGGTCATTTCCCGCTTCATGACCCAAGACCAGTTCTTCAAGCTCCTACTGTACTTATGTAAACTTATAGGGTTGCTGGCAGAATATGTACCAGAAAGCAGCTTGAATGCCTCGCTGCCCGGTGTGTGGACAGCATTCAGATCCAGTGAGGCATCACGATGATGCTGCTGAGCTTGCGGAGAGGACGGTGTGGCTCCCTGGGGAAGGGAGGCCACCGAACCCAGCCTCTTGACTCCCCGGGGGGTGCCTAGGCACAGAGAGAAAGGATTCCCATTGCTTTCGTGGGAACACTGGTGGAATAGAAAGTGAACTGACCACAATCCACACAGCCTTTTTTGCAAGGTTCCCTGCACCCAGCATACTCTGTAATCTCTCAAATCCCCTCTGGGGACAGCCCTCGGTGGATTTGAATCCCAGTTCTGTCCTTTGTTGCTCTGTGATCTTGGGGGCAGTTAGTCAGTCTCTGAGTCTTACAAATTCCTCTGGGCTGGTGAGACCAGAATGGCCAGCTGTCAGCCAGCCGGGGTCACGCCCCCTCACCAGGGTGTCCCTCTCACAAAGTTTAGAGAGACTGGCACCTGGGGGAAATTTCTGCATCCTTCAGGGAACAGGAGGTGTTGTTTTGTTAGCCAGTCCCGGGTGGGAGAGGATTTGCGATTCAACACTCTGCCCTTTGCCTGAGCCTTGTGACTTGGCTGGGCTCCTGGGTGTAAAGAGAAGCCGCCTGCTCCAGGCTCAGTGTCGCCGGCCCAGCGCCGGTGAGGGTGAAATTAACCGCTGTAGGACCCTGCTCTCCCAGCGCCAGGGAGGAGGCGGCCGGCATCCCTTGGCTGGCTATGGAGGAACAGGACCATGCCTGTGGCTCCACCTGGGAACCCCCACAGGACAAGAGCCGCCCGGACTCACCTTGGTCATGGGTAAGGGTCAGGCTGTGGCCACTTGCAAACCGCCACCCCAGCTGAGGTCCCTCAGGTCCTTGAGGATTTGTGCCTTCACACTTCTCCAAATAAGCGATGGAACCAGCTGCTCCCTGGGGGCTCCGGTTATGGAGACTGCATTTATAGAAGAGGGTTTAGGACTTACTCAGGAAGTAAGGCTTTTTTCCTTGCCATGGATGGAAAGTAACGGTGATTGCTTTAATCCTCAAGACGGGGAGCAGGGTTATTTGAGGGCGCCTGCTTGCCAGGCACAGTGCTGGGGACCCTTGCTCTTTTGTGTCTGCACGCGGGTGAGGAGGGGAGGCTCCGAGTGTTGAAGTTACTGGATCAACACAGTCATTTGTCTCAGAGACTGTGATGTGTGTGCTGCAGCCTCCACTGGACTCCAGAACCAGTGGCCACACCGTCCTTTCTTTCTTAAGTCTCATCCTGGATGCCAGGGCTTTGTTCAATAGTAGTTATTTTCACTTCAAGCCTCAAAGCAAGAGTAGAAGGTGTTCAGATAATTCCAAGTAGAATTGGGTACCGAGGATGGAGCCTGGGCTAGAATTCAAGGCTCACTCTTTCTTCCAAAGGCTGGGGTTCGGCTGCAGTGAAGATAATGTGTTAAACCCCACCCCAGATGGTGTCTGGGACACATCTGATGTTCCTCCTCTGGTCCTCAGCTGCAGAGGCTGGGCTGGCACTGGAGGGACCATGTGCCCCGGAAGCAGAGAGAGGGAGCATCCTTCAGGAAGAGGGTGAAGGGTGTGGCACACACGGGGCAGACACAGCCTCCTGGCTGCTGGTTCCCTGAGGCACCTGTCACCTATCACTTCAGTTACGTCCGCCCTCAGGCTCCTTTCCTTGCAGGGGCAAGAGACCTTGCTGTTGTTTGTCTTGTTGGCGCTCAGGCTGAAATGCAGGTGGGGCTCAGGCTGAAATGCAGTGGAGGAGAGAGAAGGGGCGTCTGGATTCTGCTCCCGCCTCTGCCATCATTGGCGGCTTGGCACTTTGGGTGGGTATTTCCTGAGTGGACGGATGCAGAAGAGGCTCATCAATGAGCCTCTGTCTACAGGCTGAGGGCAGGAATGGGACCTCCCTCAGCAGTGCTGTGCCAATCAACGGTACCCCCACCCTGATTAAACAGATGGTTTTGTGGTTTATTGGGGATTAAGAGAGCTGTGTCTTGTTTCCACTCCTGGACTGTCTTAAACAGAGCAGCCCTGAGCTGACTGAGAAACGCTCCTCCTCTCCTGAGTAGGCAGCGCTGGGCACTCCTAAAGCTCTCCCACGTCCGCTACAGGGACTGAGTCTCCGTGGC